>NC_083738.1:24151590-24469620 GCF_033458585.1 Syngnathus typhle | reverse complement strand
CATTTGAATCAACGGCGTGCTCCGAACCAATTAGCATTCAATGCTCGGATATCGCCATTGGCATTTTTCAATCTTTAATGGCTCTTAATTTTTCATCTTGTCTTGCAAATGTTCCGGTGTGTTCCTCCGCTTTACCATTGTTGTCGGCGGATTAAAACGGGCTGTAATGGCCGCTCGCCGACGTTAATGAGCGGCAGAGGTTCTCGCTGGATAGTTACGCTAGTGGTAAATAGTCGCTACATCCGCGCAGCAACGTCGCGGCATTTTTCACCCGAGTGCTTTTTATGTGACGGGAATGTCGGCACGGAAGAAAATCCATCACGGCCATTAAAGACTCCCACCTACAGTCGCGTTTCGCAGGAAATCTTGTGAGCGGCCTTTGCCTGATTTGCAGCGTTTGTTGTTTTGTATTTAACGCAGAACAGAGTGCGTGCAATGATACTGCCCCCGGTGGCCAAGGCAGGAACTAATGATGCTCAACTGTTTATTTAGTTACAATCAAATTGTCACTTGTCTAATTCAGTCTTCACTGCTATTTCTTTCCATTTAAATATAAAAGCTTCTCGGGTATAGACTTCTGAAATTCCACACTTGCAGGCCATGGTGGAGACGGTGAACAATCTGCTCCAGCCGCAGACTCAGGCGGCGTGGCGCGAACTGAGTACGGGCGAGCAGCTGCGCGCCGCCACCACCTTGCTGGACACGGTCGAGCAGGGAGCCTTCGTTCTCGCCGACAACCTACTCAAGACCGACATCGTGCAGGAGAACACTGACAACATACGTGAGTATATTATTAGCCTGCCATTTTGGCATCTGCGTCATAAAAGTAAATGCTTCACCTCCAATTGGTCTTCTTGTAGACGGCTGATTACTTTCTTATTATTTTCCATGTTTGTAACGGCGAGCACTTTAATGTATTTCATCAACCATAGGTGTCAAACTCAAGGCCCGGGAGCCAGATGTGGACAAATTGTCAATACTAAAATTACTAATTGTCTTCACTTTTAGAAAAGAATGCTGGGAATTCTGAGTACCGTTCATCTTTTTAAAATATATAAAAGCTTCTAATTGTCTCTGATTTCAAAACGAGTTCTTCATCGGTTTATTGTGTAGCCCATACTGTCATAATGGCCCTCCGAAGCAAACTATGACTACGATGTGGCCCGCGACAAAAATGAGTTTGACACCCCTGGATGCTAACATTAAGTGCGTCTGCCTCAAATAAACTTTCAATGTTGTGATGAGGACAAACGTTTCCTCAAATATTTGACTCATCCAAATTATTCGCCAAGTATGTCGTACACTCATAAAAAATAAATGTCATCAGGTGTTATTATGAGGACCAGTACACGCTAAAGATATTTCCTCAAACATTCCAAGCCCCAATTAGTCACCGGGTGTTACTTCTAATTCCACTCCAGTCGAATAAACGTCTCTGTCTAATAGAATATATCTCACTGTGAGTGATCATTTCCTCTGTGAAAATAATACTTTGTAAGTTTCAACCTAGAATCTTCGAGCGAGGGTAAATTAGCATCACCTACCGAGTTTTAAGCCCCCCCGCTACCATGGCAACCTAAAAATATAAAATATAGGTCTTGTGGCTCGTAAGGAAGCGGCAGTGAGGCGAATTAATAAAATGGATTTTATTATATCCGCCGCACAATTCATCTGGGTATTAGGGCGAATCCAGGTTCGTTCCGAAGGTGAACGAAACGACAGCGCCTCAACCCGGGGGAGACTTTACAGCTCGCGGCGGTACGCTTGTTAATTACGCGCGGGCGACATGTTTACTAGGCCTCGCCTCTCTTGTTTGCGCTGTACCGCGCCTTCTATAACCAGAATAAGGTGGCCCAGTTAAGCATGGTGATGACTGGGACTCGTTATCGATCCCCTTTTTAGAAACGAACGTCCTTTGTCTGCCTCTTTGGTGTGCTTATCTCGCCCACAGATTCTTACAGATTAGCGTTCGCGCCTAAAGCATTTTTACGTAACTGCGAGGGAGCTGGTGCCGAACAGAGACGCTTACAAAAGTCGCGAGTGGAAGGCATAGATTTGAGCGAATTGTTAAGTCTCAATGTCCTATGTTACAGTAATAAATAGACGCCAACCTCCCTCAAGTAGATTTCATTATCGGTATTCATGATGATCAATGTTCTGGGTTGCCTTATATAATTGATGGTTAATTGTGTGTATAGAATTGGAAGTTGCCCGGATGAGCACAGACGGGAATTTGCCTGACCTGCAATTCCCCCAAACGGGCGGACAGGGCAGCTCCATCCAACTGTCGGCCAACACGCTAAAGCAGCATGGAAGAAACGGCAAGTACCTTTAGCCTGTTTTGTCCTTTTTCGATTACCGTATTTTCCGGACTATAAGGCGCACCTAAAAACCTAAAATTTTCTCAAAAGCTGACAGTGCGCCTTATAGTCCGGTGCGCCTTATATATGGACCAAATCTCTAAATTCAAACTGGCCCGAAGCATTGTGTCGTGAAATCAATCATAAGTGGCCCGCTGAAGATTATGAATCATGAATAAAAAAGACTATGGATCATTATTTTGTGATTATAAAGTAATTTGTTGCGTCTGAAGTTGAAATAAAAAAGATGAAATGGAGAATGATTTGATTTGGATTAAAAATCCGACATGATGCATTAATGGTGCGCCTTATAGTCCGCTGCGCCTTATATAAGGATTAAGTTTCAAAATGGGCCATTCATTGAAGGTGCGCCTTATAGTCCGGTGCGCCTTATAGTCCGGAAAATACGGTATATCCTGCCCTATCAAATTGTTTTTCTTCTACTCTATTTTACTGAATTCTAATAGATGTTATCATGGCAGAGGATTTTTTCACTTGGGGACGTTGATAGTTAGATCTGCAGAGCCATGATAGCCAGCACAGACAGAACAAAAGGGTTCAAAGATTGACCCTTGAGGAACCACACTTGCCATTAAGGTTGTGAAGAGCACAAATAGTTTACACATAGAAAAAGAAACTTTACACTCATAATACTTTGAGCGACTACATTTATAAATAGCGTGGCGTAGCAGCAGACCAACACAATCTTTCCTTTTAGTCACCTTTGTTGTCCGGTAATTATACACGGAGGCAGAGCACTGAACACATGTGGTTCACCTGCCTCTAATGGTGTTTAAATGAGGTGCTTACATTCAGCAAGAACAATGGCATTTTTAGAATGCATTCAATGCAAATGCGGTCGCCACTCAGCGGGATGGAAAGAAAAAAAAAACGCCCGCGTCTGTAAGCCGTCGTTCTCGCGGGCCGGCGGGATGTATTTCCTGCCGCCATCCAGTGTTATATGACCTAAATTGTTTTCCTTTCATCTAGCCGAGCGATCGAAGTCACGGCGGGGGGTAACTTTGCCGTTGAAAAGTGAGACGGAGGAAGGAGGTGGAGAGTGAATATGAATGAGCACGGGAAGCGATGATCAACAAGAAAAATGTCTCTCTTTGTCATCTGAGCCAATGTATGAGTGGCCGGCGCAACGTGCAATTTTCATCAATTGTTTGTTGATGCGAGAATGTTTTCCTTTTTTTTTTTTGTTGTCGCCACATAGAATTCCTTCGGTTACTCAGGTCTTATTGTGAGCAGTTTAACCATACGTCTCTTTCAATTCTGGTGTTAACAAAGCTTCCTTTCAGGGATACGAATAGGAATCATGACGAGCTCATGGGGCGCGCTATCGGTTGTCTGGGGATTTTGATTCTACTTTGCAAATGGTGGAGGACAAAAAATTTATCTTTGTCCTACAGTATGTTTTTTTTATCTCGCTGACATTCTATTATGGCGCGGCCGCAGCTGGGATACGGTGGCGCCAAGACCTCGCTAATTGGCGGCGTTGAGTTTTAGAAAACGGCTGCTTTATTCCCAAAGTGTAGTGCGTAATTGTCGCGATTGTTCTCGGCCTCCCTCACAGGCGAGATCCGCATCGCTTTCGTGCTCTACAAGCACATCGGCGTGTACTTGTCCACGGAGAACGCCAGCATGAAGTTGGGCAGCGACGCCATGGCGACCAATTATTCTGTCATCGTCAACTCGCCGGTGATCACGGCTACCATCAACAAGGACGCCAATAAAGTCTACCTCTCCGACCCGGTCATCTTTACCATAAGACACCTGCAGGTAGGCAAGAAGAAAGAGAACTTAACATAAAGAGCGTTCAAAACATCATTAATTGTCCACTCTGACTCCCACAGCAATCTGAGGAGAACTTTAACCCCAACTGTTCATTCTGGAGCTACTCCAAGCGAACCATGACCGGCTACTGGTCAACGCAGGACTGTCGCTTGCTAGGCAACAACAGGACGCACACCACCTGCTCCTGCACCCATCTCACTAACTTTGCCGTCCTCATGGCCCACGTGGATGTTAAGGTAGGACGCTGGTAAAACCTGTTCAGGCTTTGGATTTCATTCATGACATCACAAAAGATTGGAAACCAAACAACCTATGTCGGGATAAACCAAAGTGTGGCACGATGAAAAGGAAATCATCTTTTATTTCGTCTCTCAGCATGAAGCCCAACGCGTAACTCCACTTGTACGGACTTGAAATACAGCCAGGTGTCATGTGACCCGAGCCACCGATTTATGACGGTCGGAACAGCTGTCAGGATGGCATCCGTGTCCCGTACCGTCATTCCCCACCTTTTGCCGTCCTCACCCTCTTGTCATCGCCGCCTCCAATGTACGCGCAAACAAAGGCAACCTTGACTGTCCTTTGGCGTCGCCGCTTCGCTTCGCCGCCGCCGCGGTGGAGGTACTCGGGCGACGACATTGATGGATGCTCCCCAAATATCACCCTCTCCATCATCCGCTGGGATGTGCCACTGATTTAGACTTACTGGTTCGTCGAGAACAGTGGCACTTTGTGGTAGCTCTATACAACCCCCCCCCCCCCCCCTCGGGCTTCATCCTGCCTACTCTATATTTCTTGAGAGTCAATTTCAAAGAGCCGCTGTCACAAATGGTCACAAATGGAGCATTTGAATTTCAAAAGTAGCCGTATTAGAAGGGTTTTAAAAAGGTTGTTCAGAGCGGCGGCGAGTGGGAAAAGGAAGCTTCTGCTGTTTGACATTGATAGCGTTTCTCCCTAAAATAGTCTATAGGCCAATGACACCACCCATGATTGATTTGAATCGGAACCAAGGAGACTTATTTACTCGAGTATGCGAGTCGGCGACTGAAATGTAAACGCCGCCCTGCAAGAGACAATCACAATCTGTATACTTCCTCAAATAGTGTCTGTTGTTTGAATAGACACCAAGTAGTCGTTGAAAAATAAATTCCTCCCTCCAATAGACAGCGCCCAGGTTACATTTGCAGGTTTGATAAAAAGAGGGCTGTTCAAAGCAATGCCTGAAAACTTCCACCGCATTGGTTTGCTGTTTGACATTCACCGAATGCCCATGGAGCACTTCGAGAAATGTGCAATGTTAAAAAGCTCTAAATCCCACGGCCAAATGTGATTATTTATCACCAATTTCAAACATCTCGTCGCGCTCGCGTCCCGAGGCTCGGCGACGGGACGTCTCAAGGTTATCGCCGTCGGCGACACATCAAAAGCACTCGCGTCGCACATGTCGAAATCGGATCATTCCGAACAGAAGAGACATATAATCTAGACGACACAGATATGTTTACACGGGATTTGTTTACACAGCCATGAGGGATATGCTTCAACAATTTAAAAAATGTTTTTTGAAGGTCACCTGAAAACGGCCACTAAAATGGCTGACTTTCTGTGCCTTTGTGTTCGCCGTTTCTTAAGACAGCCAAATTACACATTGCTAAGACAAACTGGATTCCATTTTTTTTTTTTTTTTTGGAACGTTATTTCCAGATGATGCTACCTAGCCAAAATGGCTGCTTCAAACCAAAATACCTGACTTCCTTACCTACCAGAGAATCAGAATTGCCTTTATTGTTGTTGTACACAGTACATCGAAATTTGAGATGAAATATAAAAAGGATATAAAATACATTGATCCTTTTTGGAACAGGTTGCACGTTATTTCCAGATGACGCTATTTACCAGAAATGGCTACTTCAAACCAAAATGGCCGACTTCTTTACCTACCAAATAGCTTGTTCTTTTCGGGGCTATTCTGTTAAAATGGCAACTGTTTTGTATCTTTTCCTGGATGTGTTTTTGAGACTTTTTCCTCCTGACATGCCGACTGAATCCCAAATGCTTCGTGTTGTACATACCGTACGTATATGTTTCCTAAAGTAGCTTTGGGGCCTGTCACACAGTGAGCCAATGCCAGAAAATGACAGCCGCTCGCCTCCAACACCTTCTATGTACTCGCATCATGGAGGCCTTTTTTTTTTTGCGTGAGGTGAGCTGCAGATTGCATCATTTGGCAACCCGCCTTAGCTGAGCCCCCCAGCTCAACCCCCTTCCCCTTCCCTCCCAGCAGAGGCATTGTGGCTCGCGGCCATCATCCACCACCAAGAATAAAGAAATCGTTTCACAGTAAATCCATCACTGAGGTGTAGATACACTCGCTGCCCTTCACTGTGTTTCAGCATCAGCCTTTCTCCCGTGCATTCTTTTTTTTCTTTTTTCTTTCGATTGAAGGTGAGAGTGTGATGGATAGAGCTTGTACAGCTCACTAGGCCCGGGGACCTCGGGGTCCTCGCTCTCACGATGCTATGAAGCTAACGTCGCCCGACGCATCAGCCTTGCACCTGCCGAGCATGGCGGCATAACTTTCCGCTGCAAGCCAGTCCGTTAGAGCGAGGCATCAAACTTTGCCACGATAGTCTCGGCGACGTAGTTTAGATTTCAGTTTTAGAGACGGAATCTTTAGTGGTGGTTTGCTTTTGTACGCTTCGCTTTTGAAGACTTTCTTTTTTTTCTTAAATCAATGCCCAGCAGCCTGAAAAAGAGGACTCGCCCTCTGGGAAATTAAGACGCCTCAAAAGCTGACCCAAGTATTTGGAGGCAGTAATTATGTTTAGTTAATAAATCAAGATGTCACTCCCTTAAGCTTCATACACGGGGAACGAGATTTTTAAAAATATTTTAGTCTTTGTCATTAGCATCGTGATGGCGAGTCGTTAGCTCACGACGGAGCATCCAGACGGGAAATCCTCAGGTAATCCGCCTCGAGGCTGGAAAAATATTTTTCCGGGATTTATGTACGGAAATATATATTATCTTCCTCTGCGCCCAAATTTATCGGGGTACTTTTTCATTTCACATACTATATATTTGCAAGTTGAGTTAATAAAGAGATAAACAACCTTTCTGACACCGTTGGAGCATTAATCACACCCCGGGTCGCATCGACCGGGGAACATCTTTGCTTTTCGGGAGAAACATCATAACAGGAAGTGTTTTTTGGATTTTTTTTATGCCAGAACACAGACCCAGTTCATGACATACTTCTGGATGTCATCACTTGGGTTGGCATCCTCCTTTCGCTGGTGTGCCTGCTGGTCAGCCTCTTCACCTTCTGCTTCTTCCGTGGCCTCCAAAGCGACCGCAACACCATCCACAAGAACTTGTGCCTCTGCCTTTTCATCGCAGAGTCACTCTTCCTCATTGGGATCAATCGGGCCGACCAGCCGGTAAGACTCCACTTCCTTCTAATATTATAATATATTATATATATTGTAATATTATTCATCCTGTAGTAATAAATAAATTAAATTACATATACTATCTGGAATTTAATGTAAAATTATACATTACCAATAAATGCAATAATTATAATAATAATAAGGTTTTTACTCTTTTACTTTTTATATTATTCCTAATGTCAATGTTGCCTCAACAACCATTTTGACATCATTAAATATAAATATTTTTAAATTTTATTTACATTACAAAATCATGATAATCATTAGATAAAATTCTATATATCTTTTCATTTGTAAAAAATAATACAAATATTGTTGGGTATAATCGGCTAGATTTTTGCATAATTTCAGTGCGGCTATGAATGCCTTAAGGACGTATCTTGTGCATTCATTCAAATGCTTTTTGCCTTCCATAAGATTTTATGGGTGCGATTCATGGCTCTCTCACGGAGCACAATTAATGTCCACTCAAGCCTTCACACGTTTAATTGAATCAATTTCAGGGACAAAATAAGCTAGTAATGTTCAACTGCGCACATAATTAGTCAACGCTGTGTACGCACTATATAATGTTAGAGAAGAAGGTGACAATTTAAACATTTCACCTTAACGCGGCGGCAGCTCGTGCATTTGCCACCTGAGTATTCCGCCGCAATTCTACGTTTCTCCCAAATTGCGTGACCAAATGACCCCTAACTTCCCTCCCGTTCAGATTGCGTGCGCCGTCTTTGCCGCCCTGCTGCACTTCTTCTTCCTGGCGGCATTCACATGGATGTTTCTGGAGGGCGTGCAGCTTTACATCCTGCTGGTGGAAGTGTTTGAGAGCGAGCACTCACGTCGACGTTACTTCTACCTGGTGGGCTACGGGGTCCCGGCGCTCGTCGTGGCCGTCTCGGCCGCGGTGGACTACCGAAGTTACGGCACGGACAGAGCGTGAGTACCGGTGTAGAACATCAAAAATGTATACCTGACTCAAATATGTGAACAAAATACCCAATTTCTCCTGGAATAGGCCAAATGTGTCATCCAAATAATTAAATCGCATTCTCGCCTATGGGAAGTCCTTTAATCGGTGCTGCACCCCATTTAGTTGACGGGTGTGTCAGTTATTTAGGAAAAATTTAAAAAATGTTTCCTCAAATAATTGACACCATATCCCAGTTAGTCTCTAGCTATGTTATCGCTCTCAAATAAATAATTGCCACCCTCAAATAAATCCCTCTCTTAACCTCTTTACCCAATTTTCTTTCATTAACCCTATGGTAGCATTATTTGCTATGTCCATCAAATAATTTCCTTTTTTCAATTAGCCTCCTTTTATTAATTATTATGAGACATACCAACCAATTTCCCATGATAAGTAGCATGCAGTTAGCGTCACGCTAATGTCACACACAAGCTGGTACGTTTCGAGACGCGGAAAATCTCAGTCGGTGGTGATGGATGGCGGCGATTGCTTGCCACCCTCACGTGAATAATTAACGCCCGCCACCGGTGGAACAATTACACCGGGCTCTTGAAGGATGAGGGTAGCTTTTGAATGACTTGTTACCTTCAATAAAGAATAGTCGCCTCTCTTCAGATGTGGAAATCTCGAGTAGAAAGCCCCCTTCCCCTCGAGCAGGAGCAGGCAGTTTTGAGCTGCCCACGTTTTTCTCGCCGGTTCCTCAAGAGGGATACGCGTTGGAGAAAAGTAACACGGGGGTGAGAAACTTGGGAGAGAAACTTGATGCTCTCCAAAAGTCAAAGACACACCGGTGGAGACTGAAGACACGCCTGCAGCTCCGGCCGCCCACCGAGTCGTTAAATCTGTCTGCCATCTGAGGAAGGAGGCAAAAATGAACAACCCAACCTTGCGCCTGATATATAACGGAAGGTGCAGGCGGTGGCACGCTTTGAAGAGCTGCCAGCGCATCTTTTTGTTTTGCGCCTTTTCCCTCTTCGTTACGCCGTCCGTGTGTGTTTTTCTCCGAGCCCTCGTCTCAGGGAAAGGCATCAAGCCCTGTCACTTCTGATAAAGTAGTCGCTCTTGTTTTCAAAGCGCCGTCGAGCCTTTAGGAGACAAAAGGTTGAGCCGGCGTAAACACGTTGTTTGCACCGTTCTCAATTCCGTCGGCTGTTGTCTCGTGGAAATCGGAGACGCCTCCTCCGTGGGAACAGAGCCAAAATGGGTGGTCTATTTTATTGACTCGACTTAGATGTGTTTGGTTGCCCGAACAGATTTACTTTCCAGACCATCACATTTTTTATTTGTGGACAAGTCAGTCAGAGTAAGCTTCACTGTCAGTAAGCACAGCTACTAACACGTAAGACTCATTTCCAGAAAAAGTCTCTTGACCGAGCGGAATCATACCAATCGGTCGGCCCACCTTTCTGGGTTAATTTGCCGTAAAACTTGCCTCAGCCTCTAAAATCAGAAGTCAGATGGTGTCACATTGTAAACGTTCCAGAACCGTCTCTGAAATTTAGAGAAACCATCGTAGGAAGTTCGAAGATCAGTTGTGCTTGACTAGTGCCGTTTATGAATTTGACTTTGCCCACCGTGACCTTGTACAAATTCAGTCTGTCGAGACCAACAGAGACATTTTAAGATCGTTTGTGTCTGGCAAAATGCTGATGACCTTGAACTCATCTCCGGAAGGGCACATAAGCTTTCCCAACCGAGATCACTCTCAGTGACCGCAACCATAAACATTACGGTTCGTTTCCAAACCGAGGATGTTGACTATTCCCTTGGGGAAGTGCGAAGAAAGTCATTTTTGATTCACCCAAAAAAAAAATGGAGATGTCTATCAGCAGCAAGCAGCGGAGATTAGACAATTAATAATTCAACCACAAGCCATGAGTCACATTCCATCTTCCGTCCCTTTCCCACACTTCCTGTTCTTCTTCTTTCGTCTCGTTATGAGGTCAGAGGGACACGCGGTTTCATTATTGTCGTGATTGCGGCGCCCCCCGCGCAGTCGTCAAAGCTTGTAAGACGCTTTGTCGCCAAGCTTTAACGGGCGGGGCTTGCGGGTCCGGGTCGAGGTCGAAACAATTCCTTTGGACTGATACAGTCGGGATTCAATTTGCAACTAATTGAATCGTCCATAAATTATCATCTGTGACGCTAATTTTCTACCTTAACCCGGCAAATTGAAAGCAAATCGGGCTGAGCTCTGGTCTTCATCAGCCTTTATGTTGGTCCATTGGCCATTTTTTCGCTTTGTCGGACAATTCAATAAACCTTAGTGGCTGCTAAAGACGCAAACTGTACACCAGGGATCCTTCAACTTTCTTTAAATAAGAGACATTTGTCCAAATTTACATTTCACATTATCAAATTTGTTTCATCCAATATGTTTACCCGCTCAACACGTAGCACATAGCAGTTAGCATATAGCAAGTAGTTGTTAGCATGTAGCATATAGTATGTTTCCTAAATACAAGGTGAACCTTCCTGATGTTCATTTTCTTGGTGACCCCAGTGAAATATTATATAGATTAGCATTCTTTTTGAATTGATATTTTTTTTCACAGACGGAGGTCTGAGAATCTCGGTTTGAGAATCACTTACGTACACCATTGCTAACAACCTTGTCCACGCTTGTCATTGCAGTTGCTGGCTTCGCCTTGACACCTACTTCATTTGGAGTTTCATCGGACCGGCAACCTTGATAATCATGGTAAGCGCGGCCCACCCCCAACCTTGTGTTCATTAACCCTACTTAGCCCGCGGGTCGCCGCATAAACGGCCCGCGCAGATCCTTTTCTTTGCCCTCTCTGCCCTGTCGAACGCAAACCCCACCGGCGGGCTCGTGGCCGCCAAGGAAAACCAATGAGGGGCACGGTGAATTTATTGCAATTTGTCACCCCGTCGCAGTTGCCGGCGGAGACCAATCGTAGGGAGAAGGCAGGGAAGGAGAGTGAACTGTGTTACAGTAATCCACACTGTGATTATGATTGATCCTCCTTCCCTTACTTCGCTACCTTCTTTTTTTGTTGTCATCCTGTTTCCTTGCTCGGCGGGCACGCACGGAGAAGGCCAATTGTGCCAAGATAACAACACAATGGCTCATATTTTTCCAGTTTTCTGAAGATCTTTTATCGATCGGGCAGCTTTAAAACAGTAGCTGTGGCTCAATTCCAGCCGAGTCACGGCAATGCTTTAAAATGGAATCACCGGCGAGAGGAGTCCTGGGATCTAATCCTCATTTTGAATCCATTGATCAGTAAGAACTACTCCTAAATCTTGATTTTACGCAGAATTTGGGAATTGCTTTAACCCCGAAAGCGTCTTGTATAGAAAGTCTTATTTTTTTTAGAAAAGCATGTTGTTGGGTGGCCGAAGCAGTTTTTTTGACTTTCCCTTTCTGAATCAAAAACAATCCCAGCCGTCCCTAACACTGTAATAAAGCTCTAAAAGCCCGACTTCTTATTATCAACACCTTTAAATAAGTCACGGGAATCCATCAAACTACTAGCGCTACAGTTTACGCGCTAGTCATTTAGCCTCAGTCCTTATATCATCCATTTAAAATACTACCTGAAAATGTCTTTACAGCAAAAAGAAATTGGGTCCATGACCAAACCGCGCTAGACAGGAAGTCGCGTGGAATCGAAGGGTGTAAAATCGAGGTTCAGGTGTATGTAAAAGGTGAGCTACAAATCTGAAGCCATTTTATTCTGTTAGCGGCAACAGCTAGCCATACCTTAAAAACGATTGTTTTTCACCCTGTTCCTGCAAAGGTTATTCATTGGTTGGATTGATAATAGACAAGCGGTGATTTCAAGATTATTCATGGCCATGCGGATTAACAAACATGTCAGAAAACATTCTGGCTTCATCCCACTTGGATGATCTACAGCAGCAATCTTCCTGCCCGGCTTCCTGCCACTTGCTAAATCCTGACATGCACGACGCGGCGCTCGTCACGCTCCACTTTTGGGAATCGCGCGACAACAGCAAAGCATATATCCCGGCGGTCGCCTCGTGTCGTGACGCATTCCTTTCTCTCGTCAATGTAGCAAGGAGAATATCAATGTTGGTGTGCTGGAGCACAAATCCAATTAAAATAGCTCGAGGTGCTCCTAAAATGGGCTCGGGAATCCTTAGAAATGAGCTCAACATGGGTGATTTTTTTTTCGTTGCTTTCAAGAGGTTTTGGCTTTGTTGAATGAATAATGTTCCAATTTGTCACCTCTGTTCTAAAAAAAAAAAAATTGCCTAAATTTGCAAAGCGAGATGTCCTATTGAATCGGATGTTTTGTTCTGTCTCTTTTCAATTTGCAATCAAAAGGTAAAACGTGACTGATGATTTGGTCATTTTTTTTTTCTTTAATCTGTCCCGGGGGAATTTTACCTGGAAAAAAAAAATCTGAAAAATTGAAAGAATGAGTGACATATTGAAACCCATAGAAAATGCTATTTTGAATCCCGTGAATAAATATGGTGGATCCTCTGTTTGAGTCATTAATCCATTGCAGAAAATATGACATATACATTCTAGAAACACAAAAATAAACAAAAACACATTTATAGACAATAGGGACATACAAAACTGTATATAAATAATCAAATCCGTATTGTGCAAGCTTTTATTGGTCAAACTTCAAAACAAAAAAAATCTCAAAATCCTGATTTAATAACCTGCCAAAAACCTGACATGAGAGAAAAACTTTTTTATTTATTTAATGCTTTCAAGGTTTACATTTTAAACGTAACTCCTTCCCCTTTTACCATTTTCCAGCTTGGTGCTTCACTCATAAAATGATAAGTGTGTCCAATTTTGTACATCCTTTCTCTTGGAAGTCCACACGCTGCATTAAAAATTAATTCAATAGGATATAATTCATATTTGATGTGAATATTTCAAGCCGGCGCAAGTATTCAGTGGAAAACAAAAAATATCGAATTTTTACTTTCCAGGCGGTTTTAGGGCAAATGAGATTCAATTTGCTTGTGTGGAGTTTTGCCAATTTCCAGAAAGGAATAAGTTTTTGTTTTTAAATGCATCACTCTGCTGTTTTTTTTTTTTTTTCTGGTGTGACTAAGATGAGAAGCATATGAATAAGTCAGGTGGAAGGGCTCGCTCCTACAAGTACGCATCTGTCATCCTTGGCCGCGTTCGTCTGTGAGGGTGGTGGTGGGGGGGGGGGGAGTGGGGGCTTGCGCTTGTACCATCATGGAGGTTTCGTAGAATTTTGCGCTCTGTTTGGCAAAGTGAGGGGCAGGCGGACTTTACGCTCCAAAGTGGTCTGATTTGAAATGAATAGATGCGTCTCGGCTTCTTTCCCGCAGCTCAACGTGATCTTCCTGGGCATTGCGCTCTACAAGATGTTCCATCACACGGCCATCCTCAAGCCCGATTCCGGTTGCCTGGACAACATCAAGTAAGAGCACTCGGATTGCACTTAGCGTCCATGCCGACCTATTTTCATGCCGTGCGCTTTGAAACGGCACTAAGGGAGCTGCCTTTTTATACCCTTATGCTTAATGAAGCCTCGCCGAAGCGAGGCGTGTTCTTTGCTTATGATCATTTCTAGGAAAAACGATCAAATTGCCAATTTATGATGCTGTCATTGGTCAAAATGGCGCCACACCAGCCATCCACATCAAAGCGCCCTTGACCAAAAAAAAAAAAAGCCTGCAAAGCTTTACAAAAGCCACCCACTGTAACGACATCGGCTTTTGTGACGAGACATGAGTCATGTCATAAAAGCACAAATGGGTGGACAAAGTTGTGTTAATACGCGGAAGTAAATTTTGCCGGCCCGCCATTGGCTAATTAAAAAGAGTCGTCAACAGTACGTCACTGGTTTTTTTTTTTGCTGCGCTTCCATCGTGGCTAATTGACACCCTGTCGCCACTATTTGAAGACTGTCAGTAAAAAAAAGTATTAAGCATTCGGCCTACAAGTGCATTCAAACGTATTACAAATGTATTTGAACAAGTTTTAACGGACTCCTCACCTCTGGCAATTTGCATAAATGAACCTGACCTTATTTTCACTTGTTAAGGTCTAAAAAATTTCTAAACTTTCAATCGTGAAGTGACAGAATGTGTACTGCTCCCATAGAGCGAGGCAGGAGGCGGAGTTTTATGACACTTACCATCTAGCATTCAACATTTAATAGACTCGTCATGCATTTTTTAAAAAATTTTAAATACTACTGCCCGATGACAGCTAGGATAGGCTCCAGTAAGCCCGCGACCCCCGTGGGGATACAGCAGTACAGAAAATGGATGGATGGATGTCTATATATTTTTTTATCCTGTTTTTCAAAGAATATTTTTGTCCCACAAAATATTATTCTTTAAAAGCATATATATATATATATATATATATTAATATTTATATTTTATATTAAATATTATATAATATTTATTTATTATTTATTATTTATTTATTAAGTTTAATTTTTTTTTCCTGTTTTTCAAATTTTTTCCAAATTGTGGACGGACCCGAGGCTCCATCAGACAGTCGGTGCCCTTCCACATTGTCGCTTTCAAGATATTTTCAAAGGCGGCGCTTTCCTCTGGTCCCCTCCGACGAGTCGTGTCACGTTCCCGCGGTTATGATTGATAACGCCGAGCTCCCCTAATGCGCCTTAAGCCACGCACGCTCCTAACGTGACTTCAAAACAGTCAGCCACGTTCCGCGTGACCGCCACAAAATTGGCAGCCCTCATTCATCTGACAGTTGTTTTTTTTATTTTATTTTATTTTTTTATTTTAAGGTAAAGCCCATTACTCAGAGAAATGACAGCAACGGTGGCGGCAATCTGTGCTTGTATTTCATCATGACCAAGTCAAGGTTGTTCCGCTTTACGTGTAAACATGAACGGCAGCTTATTTGTCGTCGGGACTTTGGGCTTGTTTTTATCTTTTTATTTGATTTGATGCGAGTAGGGATTTTGCTGTCACGCCAAGTTGTTGTCTCACAATGTCACCACGCTGCTTTGCGTCATTCTCTTGTGTTCTTCTTTTATCATTTTCACCTTGATTTTGTTTCTTTCCTCATTTTAGCCATCGTTATTACGACGGATGCGTTATTGTAGAGTTGCACTGGTAAGACGCCGTATTTTTTTTCAGTGTAGATTACAGTGGCTGTTGTGTTTTTCACGTGATTTTGCCCTCCCTGACTTTCCCGGATTAGGTATTGGATGTTTTTGCTCCCAAGCTCCCCCAAAAGTTTTATTTTATTTTAATTTACATTTAATAGTTTATTATTGTGGCTCTATAAGTTTACTTGTCTCCTGTTTTAATATTTTGTTCTGTTCAAATAAGTCAATTTGAACAAGTTTTTATTTTCCTGACTTTATTGTTATTGAATTAATTTTGCTGATCAAGCAATTTTAAAGAAAAATAGGCACATTACTCGGTCTACTAATTGATGGCTCAAGGACCCCACCGAACCACACCTGGAGGTGTTCCTAATATTCTGATTTGGTGGCTTTGATGAAAATGTTCTACAGGATACTTTTTTCACTGAATAATATTTTGTCTTGCAAATTGAAGCACCTTTGAGTATTATGTCGCGCAGTTCAATATCAGTGTACATTTGAATACTTTTTTTTTTTTTCATGATTCTTGCATACTCTCGAGGCCGGCGAAGCATTTATCTTTGGCTCGTACGGGAAATGAGCCACACGGTGTCGCAATGATTGACACCTCTGCTCATTCGAGTGAATTTGCAGGAAATTGATAGCAATTTGATGGCACCAAATTGGCAATTTTTAGTGCTTCGGTTTGGTGATGAGCGCAATGAAACTTTTCGAGTTTTATTCCGAGTTGCCTTCTCTCGACTGCATTACGCTGAGAGTTGGTTCTCCTTGACATTTTATACATGATGAATACAATTTTGAAATATTGGAATTAAATTTGACATTTTCTAAATTTCTGGATGTCATGTGCAACAATGTTCCCGTACTTCTTGCACAACTGTTCTTTTGCTGAGGATCAAAATTCAGACATTGTGCATTCAGAAGTTTCCCAAAGTTCACCTGGAACATTTATAGTGCATTTTAGGTTCATCCTGAGATCTCTCCCAAAAGCCCAATAACCGCAACTTTTATGTCCCGCAGAAGAATAGAAGTAGCGAAGATCTTTGAAATTGTGGAAACAATCACATTATTTATTCATTTTATTTATTTTTGTTGTATCAGCCTTACATTTTTCCTTTTCTCTAGTTTATTTGCATTTTTTCTGCAAGAGTCAGTATTCTTGATGACCTCTAGTTAGAGGACAGCGCTCTGCTTTTTTTGCCCACTCTTGGCATCGTGCTTGCCTTGATGAAGTACCCGCTCCCGCCAGGTCATTAAGACAGCCCCGGGAAAATGATGTGGAATTCATAAATCACACATTTCACACCACACCTGAGCCATTTATTAGTGCTTTAAACGCGAAGGTCTGCCAGTGTTTACGACGACGGCTGGATGTTCCTGTGAGCAGAGATAATGCCGGACGGTAAATCACAAATCAGTCCTTTTGTCCGAAACGACGGAAATGTCGCTCGTGATGTGTTTCCGATGTCACCGCCCCCTCCTCCTAATGTTTACCACATAATTTGGGTCATGCGTTTCTTCTTTATGTTCTCACTTTTTTTTTTTTTTTGCCCAGCTCGCAGGATTACGAACCCAAGATCAAGTAAGGGAAATTTCGGAAAATTGTCGACCCCCATTCCCGCTCAAAGCCATTTTTCATTTGACCTCACACTCGAAAAACCAAGAACCCGAATCCCTACTCGATGACATGATTTATGAGTGTGACACATGCCACCAGAAAAGTAGCGTTGTGAGTCGCGGCAAACTTTGGGATCGCACGGAAATTTACAACAATCCATCAAAACTTTCAACCTCAGCACCAAATTGTCATTTGAGTCACAAAAAAATTGAATCTGGCAACTTACAAATCTTATTTATTTATTTATTAATTTTGACATGACCTGACTATTGTTGTCTTTTTTTTTTTTGCGATATTCACAAAGGCCAGTTTTTTTTTTTTTTTTCAGTTTGTGGCTATACTCACCAAATTGTCAAAAATAATTGGAAACATTCAACCACACAATTTCTGAAAATTGTAGCCCAGTAACTTAACACAGTTTCCTCGTCAAATTCTCACATTCATTCTAAGTTTCTAACTTTTTGTCGACTTGTAGAGACATTGTCGACCTAAGCTTTGGAAAAACAACTCAGCGACTTGAACGTTGGCTTCCACAGGGATAAAAAAAAACATTTGAAATTTGAGCCACAAGCTTACGAAAACAGACACGAAATAGCGCATGTCTCGGTTTGCCCCAACATTACGAGACACTTAAGGCAATTAAACTGAGTGAAATATGGATTGGGTTGTAAATCTCCTGCAGTAAAAGTAAATATATTTGTTTTTTGCTGCCATTTATATGGACCTCCATTATCCAATATATGAAGTCGCAATTTTATGATCGTCTAGTATGCGTTTCAAAAAACGTAGCCAAGACTGTAAAAGCTCAAGAGTGTATTACATTCTTTGTCATCTCATTTGTTTGTGTGCCATATCTTCCATTCATTCAACAACCTTGTTGCATTATTTTGCGCATCATTTTTGGACCCAGATGTGACTTGAAAGTTTTCCAGGGCCCAAAAGTCACAAGTACAAAAGCACCAACAACGAAAGCTAAACTACTCACCAAAAAAGTTATAATGCAAACACACTGCCAGCTAGGTTCAAATGGATATTTGACGTCTATAGCCGTCAATGGCAGTGAATGAGTTCATTATGAAATTTCAGCTATTTACGAGCAGTTGATTTAAGCAAATGGGTTGTGTTTGAAGATCGTGGGTGATCGGAGCCATCGCCTTGCTGTGCCTGCTGGGCCTCACCTGGGCCTTCGGCCTGATGTACGTCAACGAGAGCACGGTAGTCATGGCCTACCTCTTCACCATCTTTAATTCGCTGCAAGGCATGTTCATCTTCATCTTCCACTGCGTGCTGCAGAAGAAGGTAGGGCGAATGAGCGTCCAATCGAACGGTGGCTCATTTCCACAAAAGGCTTGCCTGACTTTTGTTTTTTTTCAGGTACGCAAAGAGTTTGGCAAGTGCCTGCGTACGCACTGCTGCAGTGGCAAAAGCATGGAAAGCTCCATTGGTTCCAAGGGGAACGCTTCTCGTGCTCCTGGACGCTACTCTGCTGGCTCACAGGTTGTCCGATTTCATTTACCAGACAAGTTGCATGTGTCTACAATGATTTACAAGCTCCGCCCCCCCAAAACACACTCACCTTTTGATTGGTGGTCCAGTTTTGAGAAATGTTTTAAGCTTAGATATCTTGAGGACAGTCGAAATGATAACGAAAGAAAATTAAGTGTGTCAATTAAGACTAAAAAAAAGAATTACTAACAAAACTTTAATGATTGGTCTTTGCTTAATAGTAGTCCACCGCCTTAGTGAGGCAAAATTCTCCCTGCCTCACCTCATTCTTTTAAATGCGCTCTATCTCTATCAAATAATAAATTCATTAACTTGACGACAGAATATCTGACCACATTACATTGGAGCCCTTACATTTACCAATAAAAACTGCTGCCATGGTTTGCTAGTTTTCTATTGGTTTGAGTGGACTTATGAAGTCAACACAGCTCAATCGATTGTCCAATTTTTCACATTTCCTCGCTGATTGAATCCCAACATCTTCCACTCACTTTTAATTAATTGTCAAAAAATGCCAATAGATTTCTTCTAAGTTTGTTTTTCCTCATTGCTAATTATTTCTTTTTTTTTAAAAGTCTGTTTATTAAAAGAAGACTAATTACCCGCCAGTGAAAATTGGTGCTGATACCTTCCAATAATTTACCATGCCCAAGTGGAAGATGCAATCATTAACCATAATAATTAACTTTTAAAAAGCAGGGGGACATTTTAAAGTGGCACATTTGGTGCATTTTTCCTTGTCGCCTCGATTGTTCCCGCATTCCTCCCACGTTGCCGTCAAAACATTGGATGAATTGCGCGAAACTCTGTGATTGAACACCATGTCCATTTTCCAAAAGCATGGGACTTGCAGCCGGCCTTAATTATAAATCGTCCTTAGAGTCGAGCATGCGGCGGCAAACCCACGATTGGATTCAGCATGCAGATCAGCGCATTTAATTATACATGCAGCTTTGACGGGACGTCGGCGTTTTCATCTGACGGGTGTGGAAACACCGAAGAAGACGCCAAGCTCACCTTTTAAAAGAAGGCACAAATCATATTGCGGTTGTCTTGTTGCCATGTTGGAATCGCAGAAAAATTCAGTTGGCGTTTAAAATCTGTCAAAAATAAATCCAGCAATGCCAAGGCACTCTCACATATTAATGATGGCACTGCAAATAAGTTGTGTGGGCAAAAGGAACAGAAGTTAATTCAACTTTTAATAATAGTATTTACTGTTAGTAAAAAATACAGAAAAATAAAAAATCTAGATATGGATATTTTTGTTTTCCAATCCGTTAATTACAGAATTCTTTTAATGGTGGCCATGTCACCATGCCTTGGTATTTAACAATGAACTTTAATTGAGCAGTCACTTGGTGTCCCCGGCACAAACCATTTTCCGGCAATGCCAGCACATCCCTTTCCAAGCATTGATTTCTCTAACTGTAAAGATCACCCAAGATCACCCAACCTGCCAGCTCAGCAATACCACCAGTACATGCCTAATCCAGATTCCTCGTGGCTCAGGATCCAGAGTTGTCAGATAGCGGAGACCCTTAGCTTGGGTAACAGCCCGTGGGACTCCGCCGTAATTAACTTGGATTGGACCGTCTCGGAGTGAGTCTTCACTCTCCCAGACACAGATTGGGAAAGCCTGACTGATGACTTTATTATTGACTAGCTACGGACACTCCCCGACTTTGAATCCTCGGCATACGGCGGGGCCGTGACTCTTTTAACGCTGCTGTTTGTCGATCCCGCAGAGTCGGATCCGCCGGATGTGGAACGACACGGTCCGGAAACAGTCGGAGTCGTCTTTCATGACCGGCGACATCAACAGCTCGGCGTCGCTCAACAGAGGTATTTGCTCCACTTCTTTTCTTACAGGTTATGGATTTTCTCCAGTGAAAATCAGGTATCGCCAAATATTTTTTTCTGAAACGGTCAATTTATCTATCTGCCCTGGCACCTAGGGGATCCAAGGATTATTTATTGGAGACTAGTGCCCCCACATCCCCCCTCTAGCTCCGCTAGTGCACATATCTACAGATGTTGCATGTTAGTTCATATCCAACATTTTTGGAGGTGCTTTGACGGTACGTTGGTCATTGGTGCTGGGTCATTTAAGAGTCCAACAAGTTTTATTTTCACAGCACGGGTCGTGCACGTCATGCATTATTAAATAAGCGCCTAATTTTTCCCCCCATCAAGCATGGCCAAGCTGCGGCTGGCAAACTTCAAAACTGCTGATTTGCCACCTAAAAGTCAACGCAGTGGAAAGTCTCGCTTGGAACGATGTTCATTAGAGAAAAGAAAAGTTGTAATGAATATAAGGCAGCGCTTCTCCAACTCAAGGTGCACAATCTGTTGCTTGTAGATCTGCAAAATAGTTTTCATAAAATTCTTATTATCCTAGTGTTTAAAAAAGGATTAGCAAATTAATGATGTATTTTCAAAATAAGATTAAATAAAGGCATGTATGAAGTAGAATGCATATTCTTACCATCGTCATTATGACAATAATAATTATAATACAAATGATCATTGCAATAATAAAGTATTAACTGAGATTAAAAAAAAAAGTTCTTCCTAGACCCCGAAGATTTTGCAGCCTCCATTGAAGGAGTCTTGACATCAGGTTCGGCATCCATCTTGGAGCCCCCATCCCCGACTTGATGGTTGGCACGCTCAATTGGCGCTGGGTGCTAATGCACAGTTACACTAATGGATGATGACGACAACACAAGGAGGACGTGTCAAGATCTTGATAATTAGCCACTCAACTCTCGCCTCCATTAACAGCTTTTAACCAGTCAACACGGCTCCTCCATAAAGATAAAAGCCACGTCTGAATTATTCACCGGATTTCCTACGAGTCCTGCAAGGCACCGCCGAGTTTCAAACGACGCTTTCGCGATTGCCCAATTTATGAGACGGGATAAATGCGGGATGTGTCACACACACTGTTTGTTGAACGTATCGCAATTTGGCGGGCGTCAAGCGGTGACTGATTTTGAGAAACAAACAAAAAATAAATATCTGCATTTTCAAGAAGCCTAATAAAAACTTGGATGGATGTGAAAGCTGAAAGCCTGCAATCATCCATTTAGAGAAGTTTTCAAAGAACACAATTTTTCCTGCATGGCACGCTGACTTCCCTGAGATCGAAAACAAATCGGTACCTCTTCAGGTTGTCTGATATTTCTTCACGAATCCGATATGGGAAAAATATTACCTCGGCGCCGTCTAGTGACAACTTGATGCTAATGGACAAAGTTGAGGGTCATTAAAGAAATCTTTGTTTTTCACGCTTGGCCACCATCTTGTTGCATCTCGAGGCAATTATACACAAACTCCAAATTTTGCACGTTTTCCTCCATACAATCCGCTAACTCTATATTTCCTCCGATTTTGTGCCTTTTCCCCCAAATGAAACCCGTTCCAACATTTGTCTTTACATTTGTGGCCTCTCTAAACTAACGACGAGGAGCGTTTGAACGTTCATGGTGATGATCGCAACGTGTTTCGCGATGTCGCATTTGTTATCTCTATTTTTTTCTATTCGTCCCGTTACGCGTCTGAAAAGAGTTTCATTAGCACAAGCCCTAACGGTGGCCGGCGCACTTTTTGCTGCACGGATGCACTAATGGCCAACATTAGCGCTTGGGTTTCATCAGCCGCATTAGCGTTTATCAGTCCAGTTCTCCCCGACTACCCCCCCATTCCACCATCTCCCCGTCACATTAATGATCATGTGATCATTTGGATGTTGATGGCTCTCGGCTACATCTGCCCAACTGATATGTGTTTTCTTTCTCTTTCTCCCGCTCTGTCTCAATTTATCCACCCACCTGTACCTGTTCCTGCCCCCCCCCCCCCCGTTGTTCCACCTCTCCTATCCTACTCCGTCTTCTCTGGCTGCTGCAGGGGCTATGGCTAACCATCTTATACCTAATGCACTCCTACGTCCTCATGGCACTAACAATCCGTATAATACATTGCTCGGGGAATCGGCAGTCTATAACAACCCGCTGGGCATGTACAATGCACAAGGTGCGCTCGCTTCTCTTCATTCTTTGGAGTTGGAGCAGTGTTAAAAAAAAAAAAAAAAACACTGCTCCAAATGTTTGATTTAATTCTGCCTTTACAATGCAATGAAATGCGTGGCTGGAATTTAAATGGCCATTGTTTCCAATACAATACTGTGTATGAATGATGTTGCGTTAGCGCTAGCATAGCAATGGTGTCCACAGAAATGTTTCTCCAATTGTTTATGATACCATATATAACTAAAATGTCGTTGTTACTACTGCAGTCCACTTTATGCAGTATAAAATGGTGGCGTAATAGCCACGACACCTCTCCATGTTGTGTTAGCGCTAGCTTAGCGTCACTGTCAAATTAAATGCGCCAATTGTTTATGAACAAAATAATTTCACTGCCATTGCCATACACTGCTTTTGTTGCCTCAAATGGCCAGGATGCCACTCATGTTTTGTTAGCATTAGCATAGCATCATGTGTTTTTGTTTTTGTTTTTTTTGCTGTGTGCATTTCTATTGAAGCTGTGACCGTTTTGCTTATGTTGTGCTCTTCTTCCCCCTCATGCTGTCCCTTTAAGAGCCCTACAGAGAGACAAGTATGGGAGTCAAACTAAACATTGCATATCAAATGTAATTGACTTTGGCTTTTACTTCCTTTTCACTCCTTGCTGACAAAGTCATGCAACAAAGGCTCTTTTCAAAATAATTGCACAACACGTATCGGCACTTTTAATGGCGGTTGCCATTTCAACACGGTTCAACGTTTGGAAGAAAAAAAGGGACATCAATATGAATTGACTTGTTATTTTGTTGTTGTTGTTTTGTTTTTTTTCCGCCTGGATATTGAACAGTCGCCTTTGTTCATGCACTTTGTATTCTGTCAAACAATGCTGTTAAAATGCTCGTACGGGACAATATGGCTGGGTCCAGATTGACTTTTATTTTTAGTTCTTGAATCTGTTTGTGGTTGTGTGCTGTTGTGTTGTGCTTGAGCTTTGTGTGTTGCAATGTCTGTGTTGCCATCCATTTAAACATAATGATACGAAACGCAGTGGAACTTCTGTGGTGAGCATTCAGATTCAGAAATCGGCATTAAAAAGAAAATTGAAATTGCTGTCCACAACGTACTTATAAGCATTTCCATCTTTGTTCTACATTAAGTGTGTATTGTGGCAAAGAATTGAGTTTTAATTTCTTTTATTTTGCCTCCCATAAACGTCTCCAATTTTTTTTACCGTATTTTCCGCCCTATAAGGCGCACCTAAAAACCTAAAATTTTCTCAAAAACCAACAGTGCGCCTTATAGTCCGGTGCGCCTTATATATGGCCCAAATTCCTAAATTTAAACTGGCCCAAAGCATTGTGTCATGAAATCAATCATAAGTGGCCCGCTGAAGACTATGAATCATGACTCAAAAAGACTATGGATCATTATTTTATGATTATAAAGTAATTTGTTCCGTCTGAAGTTGAAATAAAAAAGATAAAATGGAGAATGATTTGATTTGGATTAAAAATCTGACATGATGCATTAATGGTGCGCCTTATAGTCCGGTGCGCCTTATATAAGGATAAAGTTTTAAAATGGGCCATTCATTGAAGGTGCGCCTTATAGTCCGGTGCGCCTTATAGGCCGGAAAATACGGTACATCTTTTTCCTCAATGAAAAACTTTTTTTCTTTCGCCTCAATCAAAAGCATTCATCATATTTTTTTCTCCTGTGAAATGTTCGCCAATTTTTGTTCTCCAATGGAAAGCATGTCTCCAAATTTTGCCCCCAAATGAAAAGCCAGCATTCCCAATTAAGTTTTTCCTCTAATAAAAAATAAAAAACAAAAGCATGATCTCCAATGTGTCACACAAAGCTTTGAAATTTTAGTCTTGAGGCAACACTTGGCTGCATTGTCCAACATTAGAGGTTCCACTGTATTCAACTGGGTATCAGTATAGGCTTTTAATAGAGATGCCATATTTTTTGTGGGCTCCTTGTTTGCTATCCAAAAAGCGTACAAAGAGCTCTTTTGGTGAGGACAGATTTCAGGCTAAAAGCGCTGCGGAATTTGATGGGTGTTAATTTCGCGCCAATTACATCCCATCAGCCTTTAATCCGGCCGCTTTGCCCCCACCTTCGTGTCTGTCATTCCAGAGGGACTCCTGAACAATGCCCGGGATACAAGTGTCATGGATACACTACCACTGAATGGTAACCACGGCTACAGCATCGCCAGCGCCGACTACATGAGCGACTGCGTCCAAATCATCGAGCGGGGCTACAACCACAAGGAGACCACCCTGGAGAAGAAGATCCTCAAAGAGTTGGCCTCCAACTACATCCCGTCCTACCTGAACAATTCAGCGGAGCACAACCGCAACCTGGTCAATAAGATGGTGAACAACGTCAGCAACGGGTCCAAGGAGAGCGGCTACGCGTTTGGATTACGAGCGCCGATGGGCATCAACTCCGAGCATGCCACCTTCGGCGGACACCCCGACGAAGGTCTGGGCTTGGAGTCCAACGTGCCGCTCCTGCCCCAGAGAGCGCTACCCTCGTCGGACCGCCTGTTCGACCGCTCGCTGGAGCACCTGCACCGGCTGCCGCCCCTCCCGCTGCCCCATCGCCCCTACTCGGCTGCCCCGCCCTCGTCGTCCCGCCGGCGGATCCCGCAGGAGAACAGCGAGAGCTTCTTCCCCCTGCTCAATGACGACGAGCACGCCGAGGAAGACCAGGGCTCGCCGCCGCCGCCGCCCGCTCAGCGCCAGAGAGACTCGCTGTACACCAGCATGCCCATGCTCACGGGCCTGCCCGCGGGCCCCAAGGACGGGGGCGAAGCCAAGAGTCCCGGAGCCAGCTCGGACGACGTGTACTACAAAAGCATGCCCAACTTGGGCTCCGGGAACCACCTCCACCAGCTGCAGTCCTACTACCAGCTGGGACGCGGAAGCAGCGACGGCTTCATCGTGCCCCCCAATAAGGACGACTTGTCCCCGGAGGAGCCCCCCCAGGAGCCCTCGCACCTGGTGACCAGCCTATAGACGGACCCCCATTTGGTCACGCCATTTTTCTGTTCTCCATCAGTCGCCGGCACTTTCTTTTTACTGCCGTGTCTCTGAGACAGTGAGATTCCATTGTGGAAAAACTTTGACAAAGGGGGAGGGGCCAGCCGAAGACACTCTCGCGTCGGATCATCTGTGTGAAAAGTTGTAGTCGGACCCAAACAAATCCAAACTATAGACAAGAGACTATTTTATTATTCACATAGACGTTTTTTTTCCCAAGGATTTATTTGGCAAATTTTTGTTTGCTGAAGAAGTCAAAGCAAACAAAAAAAAAAAAACATGAAAGCATAGCTGCTCTTTTCTTTGTGAAATAATAAAAGGGAGGGAAAATGATTCTATGTAAATGTACAGATAAACTAGCTAAGCTTTTCTTTCGGACGATCGACCCCGTGTCTCTGTTCCTGTGACCGATTTTTGTTTCCCTGTTCTCATAAAAAAAAAAAAAAAGAATGACATCACGTTATTTGTGAAATCTTTGTTTTCAGGTCTTTTTTTTTGGTGGATTCCCTCTTTTCCAGTGTAGATAGCCGAGTTCTGTCCCAGTGGTTGCCATGGAGGTGTCCCTCAGAAAAAGCTTCACGGTGCAACGAGTAGCGAACGGGAGCACTGATGAGCACTTAGGCACTTCTTGTACAATAGTGGCTGTTGTACTTATTAAAGAAAAAGCTTTTGGAGTGATACGAAAATATGCTTTTTTTTCCCTCTTTTATTTGTTTAAAAATAAAATGGACGTACACTTACCATGAGATGAATACACTTTTTTTTTAATCCGAAAAGATATTTTTTGTGGTTGTTAATTTAGAAAATGCAATAATGGTCATATAAAAGAAGTTATTTCATGAAACACAATATTAACATGAAATTAGATCGTCTCATTATTTGAATGCAACTAACATTGTTTTTCTGTCGGCTAAAACCTCTTCGCATTTTTTTGTTCTTGTTGTTTAAAGAAAAACATGAAAAGAAACATTTTTTACTTTGCAAATTGGATGCAGTATTCAAGCTTTCCAGGAGTCGTTCTTCTGCACTGTACCGCACGCTGTTTTGCACTTTTATATTTGTTGACAAAGGTATTTTTTAGGCCGGCTTGCCTGCTAGCTTCAACACAATCTGAAGAACCCACTGAGAAATCCATAAATTATGTGAGTAATAACTTTCATGTTCACATTAAGTCATGATGTTTGGTGCTATCCTGTATGAGGCAACTCGTGTAGTAATTTGAAATTGATTTGGTGAAATCACAGTTTATTGATTGAAGCATTAGTATAGAATTAGCTGTTAGCTTTAGCTAGATGAAACTGCTAACAGCGTGTGCTTTCTTCTTGGTTTTTGTTTAGCTTGCCGGTAAGCCACAGTGCCACCTCAAAGCTTTTCCGAAGCTACGCTCATAGCATGGCAAATGGTCAACAAAACCTCCTGGGTGAGTTTGTGAAGTATTTATTTATATTGTTAGTCAATGTCGAAATAAATGTAAAAAAAAAAAATATGCGGGATTGTACTGTATGATGTGCAAAGATTAGTTTTATTGAGTTCACATTTAATGTTTATAGTATCAATAATATTCATAAAGTATTAATAATACAATGAAATGCAATTTTGTTATATATGAATTTGTCATAATGTGTCGTGTATTTATTGTATATTTTTAAATTACATTTAAAAATAACTTTGCCACTTGGTGGAACGGCAAAATGTAACCAATTGTTGTGGTGTTTTTTTTTCGGGTCCCAAAACTGAATTTCATTTCAGTGCCATTCTATTCTTACGACTCAAGGTACAACTCTAATCATCAATTCTGCAGCTTTCTCTGAATATTTCAATGTGAATGATTGTGAAAACGTGTAATATTTCTAAATTTTGTTTCATTTCCTTAAGAATACAAAAAGGAGAGTGCAAAACAGAAAGATACGGCAGCTATTATCTTGTTTCGATTGGAGCAGTTATCTCCAGCAGCACCTGCTTGTTATGGGGTCACACTGTAGTAGAAATAAAATGACACGTGTCATACTGTCTGCGGTGACCCCTCCCCCCTCCCAACAAATGATGAGGGGGGCAATCGATAGCTGAGAATGTCTGGCAGAATTCCAAATGAAAGGTGAATCAATGTCATCTTGCCCTTTGTGAATTGGGACAACCTGGAAAAAAAAACATTAAATAACGTTGTCTTTTATTTATTTATTTGGCGCAGGATAGCATTGATTGGAGGTAGAGCGGTGAAGTTTTCCCACAAGGTCACACAAAACAATATGCAATGGAGGGCACGTATGGGCAGAGCGCTCTGGTGAGACTTGCCTTTGTCCATTTTTCTTCTATATGTTGGAAATGTAGGAGATTTTTTTTTTTTTTTTTATAAAAAGACATCATTCAATCAATAAACAAATCTAGCCATCTTAATCAAGTGATGAATGTGAAATAAAAATAATTAATGAATGGAAAAAATGTCATTCATTACATGGAGGAAACAATATATTGTAATAAGAACTATAATGAAATATATTTTTAAAAATATACTTTTTATAGAAGTTGAAATAAAGTCACAATTTCCAATTCCCCACAAAGATGTATTTTCATACTATTAGTCACGTTTAAGAATGAAGTTGTCATTGGTATCGGTTTTCCTGGGATCACAGACATCGAACGTTTAAGCTCACGGACATCCGACTGCTGGTCTGACTAGTCGCCGGACTCCCCGTTGGCGGCCAATCAACAAAGATAATCTTTTGAATTAAGAGGAAGGGGGGGGGGGGAAGAAAAGCAGGGTGAACACTTTTGATGTGATAAGCAGCCTTTTGTCCACGCAGGCGATGTTATTTTAATTAAATATACGAACACACGGTCGTGGCCCCAGATGCCGGAGTCTAAATAAAGATAGCATCATCTCATCAAACAACCACCACCACAGCCGATCGCCCCAGAGTGTTTCAAGGGCAGAATTATTTTCTATTAGGGCTCCTCTCTTCTGGGAACCAGCCAATTTTCTTTATTATGATAGAATCAGCATATTGCAGATGGAAGCGGGCGATAGCCTGGCGGCACGACCAAAACGTCGACGGACGTCTATACAGTGGACAATGTAAGCCGCTCGTCCTTTACGACGAGCCAAGCTTTTCCGAGCCGTTTGTCTCTTGACCTTGCCTCTTTGGAGTCTGGCTCCTTTCAAGAGAAATATGACCAGGTTATGGGATCAACTTGTTGTTGCATTAGAGGTTAGCAAGGATTTGATGTTTATATACCGTATTTTCCGCACTATAAGGTGCACCGGAATATAAGGCGCACCTTCAATGAATGGGCCATTTTAAAACTTTGTCCATACATAAGATATATATACATTTGGCCCGCGGGTCGGACTTTGGACACGCCTGCTGTAGTGGCTCAATATTGGTCCATATATAAGGCGCACCTGATTATAAGGCGTACTGTCGGCTTTTGAGAATATTGGTGTTTTTTAGGTGCACCTTATAGTGCGGAAAATACAGTGTGTGTGTGTGTGTGTGTATATATATATATATATGTGTATATATACATACACACACACACACACACACACATTCATTGAGCTCAAAACTGCAGCGAAGCTTTCTGATTGGTCAAGAAGGCATGCAAATGCATTTGACTGATTGTTACTATGACAAAAGCTTTGTTGCGCAACCGTCGTTATTAGCTCGGGCGAGTTGGAAAACACGGCAGTAAAAAATGATTACAGACAGCCATGAAGAAATACGAGCGTTGACGTGGCGAGGCGACGGACGATCTCGTCGGCGAAAGCGATGAGTTATGGTGTTCTCGTCGCAGACTTCATATTTTTAGAGCGTGATAAATCGCCGACTAAATTTTACAACAATTACATGAACTGAAGCCAGGAAACGACACGTTGAAATAGCAGCGCTCGCATTGAAATGTCATACAAGGAAAGGAAATGGAAGAGTCATTAAATAGTGGATACAATGTGTAGTGTTCCTGAAATTTAAATGTATTTTGAAAATCAGGATATGTGGGAAAAAATATTAAAAATATCACACGCCAAAAAAAAAAGGTGTGTTCTTTCATTAACACCCTAAGATGGCACTAAAGGCCAAACTTAAAGGAAAGTAGTAATTGATGTCAAGGAGGTTTGTTGTGTGATGCATCTCAACTGTGTGAAAATCTTTTGGGGGAGGAGCTAAATTTTGCCTGGGTTGATAAAGAGAGTCTTAGCTGCATGTGTATATTTTTGCAAGTGCATTTTTCCAAAAATGAAATAATCTATTCATTCTTAATTAAAACGTAAGTAATGATATTTTTTCGGGAGATTGCGTCTCTCTTTTGCCTTTTTTTTTTTGCATTTTTCACGCAGAAACTCTCGAGTTGTCCATTCATCTTGTGCCATACCGCCAAACATTCTGCTTCCCATTTCAGTGGATTTATGGACGCTCATGAAGAAAGAAAAATAGAGCCGGAAGATGCCAAAGGGCAAGAACCAATCAAAAAAAAAAAAAAAAAGCTGATCTGAAATGCGCTCCCGCATTGTATGGAAATGTCATCGCAGGCTTCATGGTCAATAATTTCCATTGAATGACTACACGAGAGTAGTTGTCCTCTCCCTTAATGAAGCAAGAAAACACTCCATTGACCTTAGGCTATTACTTTAAACACAATTCTCAATCGATACACACCGCGGATAGCTTTCTTTGCTATTGCTGACGTTGATATATTTCTATTTTTTTCAGCACATATTTTTTTTCTTAATTAGACCCACCCCCAATGAAAAATTGTGGTATGATTTTGGACTAAAGGTTTTAAATAGTTTACATATATAGTTTGTATAGTTTTATATATATATATATATATATATTACTACTTATATACTATACTACTACTTAGATATATAAAATATTTTATTATTATTATTACAGTAGTTTCCTTTTGTTGTAGATTACCGATGACCTTGTAAGATGCGCAATCCCGATACGGAGGGGAGGATGCGCCAAATGGAAGCTTTACACAGGAAATTGAAGTGTCAGCCAGATTGAGGGGGGTGGAAATAAATCTCGCCACCCCCCCCCCCCTCCAAAAAAAGAAATATCATCTAATAGCTTTTGATTTTCTTTCAAGCCAAGTGTCTGCTTGTGCAAATGTCAGATTTAATGGCCGTTTGTCTTCATGAAACAATGTTTGGATGCGGCTCAGCAAGCTGTTATCGGTGCGCTTGCTCGTCTACCGATGTAATTCTTCGTTTTTAACTTTTGTCGCTAACCGTGGGTGAATATTCCATCAAAGCTTCTTTTTGATAAATAGGCCCCCGTGACTTAACTCACGCCTCTTCCCAGGCATTCATTTACAAATTGCACTCGACCCTCAACAGACTTTCCGAAAGTCTCGTGTGTCAACCCGTGACAACACGTCACCGTGACCTTCAAGTTCGGCTTTCAGTCAAACACGCCTCGCTTCAATCTAACTCAGAGCAATGAGCCCGGAGATGGCCGAGACCGATTTCCACTGACAATCTCCAATCATTCCTTTTTTTTTTCTACCGTGCACATTTGTGCTCTTCTTGTCTCCCGGGAGGACCTAAACAAGACGAGTATTGGGGCGTTTTGACAAGGCACCCCTCGGAGCAGATCACATAGCGCAACTCCAAAATGGCCTTGTCTCCACTCCAATTTCAGCGAACAAATGGTCCACCCAGAATCATCGCGCTCGTTCTCTGACATTTCCACGTATTAGCCGAGCTCGATCTAAGCGGAAACGCGTTTATCCCGGAGCGCGGCGTCGTTAATCTCAACGAATGCTAACGCTATATATACTCGACCGTACGTAAGGGACTAATGAGAAGACCTACTTAGAAAATGAAGAACACCGTTTTCTTAGTGTAATAGCTCACGTCCTCACTTAACTCCTCCTTTCTCGTTATGTTTTGGTGAAAGATTGAAAAAATGTATGATATGAAAAAAAAATGGGGTCCCATTAATAGCATTTGCACCTCTCTCCACAGTGGGAGGCAATCAAGAGTTACGCAATGCATAAGTCATCGCTGATTTCATTTTATTTCTTCTGTTTATTTTATTTTGTATCAAAGTAGATTTCGTTCCTTTTGACTTGAACGAAAGAATTCCTAGTCATCATTCAAATATAATTACGTTAAAGATGAACTTTGACCCGATTTTTGGCGCCCCATAGAGTCCGCGGCACTTTTAGCATCTGCCTATTTGGAGAGCAATAGCAAAAATCTGTGGCTAATTGATGCGCTTTGTAATTGCCATGATTTTGTTTTTTCAGGCGACACAAAAACAAATCGAAGAGGAAGGGGGCCCGAGCTTCCCCCAAAATATTTGCAAATCCACAAATAAATTCTGTAATGATCACGTCCCACAAATAGTCATAATTGTCTGCAAATCTCTTGATATCGCACAAATACAAATTGTAATTACAGAAAAAAAAAATATCTTGCCGTTGATGTTTTGGCGTATTTTAACGTGGGGAGTCGCCGGCTGCCCGATTGCCGGTGGCGCCTTCACGGCTAATATAGCGTCGTTGGCTGGGAAAATGTTTTTGTTCACGGGCCGCCTGGCAGGCAGGCTCGTCCGAGTCGTATTTGTCACAAGTAATTAATTCGCGTGCCGTAAAAACGCCCGGCGGGCGGGCAGGGATGATGGGGAAAGGTGGCTTCATTAACCTCCCGTGCTGCCCGCCAGGCTTTGCCATCTATCGCCCGCCTCCCGCCCACAAAACAACCCCATGGCGTCCGACGAGGCAACCTCCGCCAAGGCTAGGTTGAAAATCACCGCAGTCCGGCAATAAAAATAATTAAATACTCTACCACCCCTACTCACAGTAATGCTTTTACACGTTATATTTCTTCTTTTTGTGAGATCTATTCTGCTACTACTACAACCACTAACAGTATTTCTTCCAACTACTACTCCAAGTTACATTTCTACTAACACTGCATTTTTTAACTTATATTGCTTTGCCTAGTAGTGCTAAAAAAAACTCCTACTTCTGCTATTATTGCTGGTACTAGTACTATTAGTGGTACTTGTCCTCTTAATAATAATACTGGTCAACAAATTTGATGGCTTTATCAGAGATGGCTTTTTGTCCCTAAACATATTCTTGATGCTGATTCAACTATAACTATTAACTTGCTTCTTTGATTTTGTCCCTAAACATATTCTTGATGCTGATTCAAAAATGGTTTATGATATATTTTCATTTCCTGTTTCTAAATTAAACCTATAAAATAAAAAATTTAACCATGCATGATGTTTTCAGAAAAAAATACACTTGTTGCTTCTTTCTTAATTATTATTATTATTATAATCAAAAGATGATGTTCTAAAGAAAGAAATAGAGCAGATTTGGAATCAACAAGAGTAAAAATATTATAAGTATTAACTTGCATCTTTGATTAAAAAAAAAAATATGATCAGTGTTGATGTCATAGCCATGTTAGTGTTTGCACTACAACTTACTTATACTACTGCTTGTCCTAGCAGTACGTACAAAATCCAGTAGTGCTCCTAATCGCAGCAAGCTCTAGAAATAAAGTTGAGGAGAGTTTTACTGTGAACAGAAAGCCCATTTGTTTGGGAACAGAGTCCAAAAATTCTCTTGTGCCCTTCAAGTGTTTCCCAAAGCAGCAAGCACAAAAGCCTCACTCTTCTCCTTCTTCTGCATTTTCTTCCCCCAACGCATCCTTTTCCCCACTCGCACTCCAGTAGCCACTCGCTGCCGCCCACCCCCACCCCCCGCTTTATTCAAAATTGACATTTCACGGTGCTTAATCTCCAAGGAGGTACAAATGGTGCATTCCATCACGCTGAGTGATATGAAAAGCCCCAGACCTTTTTTTCAATGGGATATGAGAGACACAATCAAATAAATAAATCACCGTCTTCCCGGAAAGCCACAGTAGCAGTGACAAAACCGTGAAAGGGGTCATTTTGGGGCATTTCAGAGAAAATAAATAAATAAAAATTGTCTGTGTGTCACAAGTGCTTGCTTGAATGGGTAAGGAGAACTTTGACAGGCTGACTGGAGCCAAAAGACATTTGCTGCTTTGCTTTGGGCTATGGGGCCGCGTTTGACGCACACGTTGACGGCGTTGTCATAAAAACCGGTTTATTTTTACATTAAGATAAATAAATCACAACACTGGTAATGACAATAAGGATGGTGATAATGGGAACGATAAAATATCCAGTCCACATCCCGTTCCTCTCTACCAGCCCCCCGGCAACCCGATGACATCATCACGTCCTGGCCTCGGAAGACATATTGGAGTGAGCCAGGCCTCCTCGGGCGCGGCCTAATCATCGGTCGTCCGGGCCGTCATGGCTGACATCCGTCATAAAACCCTAACCTCGGGCACGACTCACTCCCAGCTTCTCTGGGATTTTATGAGTGGCAGCGTTATTACAGCTCTGGAATGGATTACCGCTGCCTCCACGCGCACCGGGTGGGAGGTGTTTCGCCAAATTGCTCGTCTCACCCACCCGCCACCTTATTGTTCCCAACTTCCTGGCCTCACCTGTCAACTGAGGAGCCGCTTTTTATTCAAGACAAGACTCAGGGCACCCTGTGACCTAGTGGGGGAACTGGGGCGAATAGCACTGCAGGCACAACAACGTCTAAGTAATATGAGAGTGTTTATTTTTTGTAATTATGGACAGATACTTTTGATCCAAGAGGAGATTAAGGGCACTGTCCAGCAAAGTGGAGACTATGAAATATGCTATTATAGCGTACCGAGCTAAAGCACATCAGCAAGATAAAATGAATGTTGGTTTGTCAATATACTATTTATGCTTTTGAATTTAGTAAGAGACTAAGGGCACTGTGCAGCAATGTGGAGACTATGGATTCCGGTACGGCAGTGTACTGAGCTAAAGCACCACAACAAGGTAAACTAATCTTTGTGGACATTTATTTTTGCCATTATGGAGGGATATTTTCTATCCAAGAAATGACTCAGGGCACTGTGCAGCAAAGTGGAGACTGTGGAGTATGCTACTGTAGCATGTCATGCTAAAGCATGGCAGCGGGTTAAACTAAACTTTAGTTTTTTTCATTATATCAACACTGCAGTATACAGTAAAGCCTTGCGCCAGGGTTAGTTTTTGGTTGGTGTTTTTTTTTTTTTATCATGAACCAACACTTTATGAGAGACTAAGGGCATTGCGTAGCGCTAATGCAGTGAATACCTGCATACACATTTGTGGCATATTTGTGTTGTGGTGCACCTTGTCACGATGACAAAGTTGCCCGTATCTCACCGTATCGTTTACAATTCCCGGGAGCATTGGTACTTTTAGCACCTTGTAAATCACAAGTTTAAAGCGCAGCGCTGTACTATTGGGATTATTTGCATGATCCGAGTTGTGTCCATGTAGTTTACTCTGTAAGACCATCACCAGACAAAATTGGCCTTATCATAAAAAATGCTGCCCTATTTTGGGGGCGTTGTTTCTTTACATCCCGTCAGCCCCAAAGGAGCAAGATGCAAATTTCCTAAATAAGGTGTTGTCCATATTCTACAGGGAATGCGCAGCCGCATTACTCACTGCTGCATACACAAAGGCCACACTGATATATTATCAACACGCTGTCATATATTATCTTACTTCTGGCCACATCAATTATTTTCTCACTGCTACTGGTGTATTCTTTTTTTTGAGGGGGGGAGGGGTGATGCAGAAATGCTTCACAGGGCAATCCCCGAACAGGCTGTGAGGGACACACCGCAATATCATGAATCCTATCATATATTACTTTTCCAATATACATTGTCAATGATACCAATGCAAAAATTCAATCCTATGCACGGTACAGCAAAAAAAAGTAAAGTAATACATGAAGATAAAAAAAATTGCATTACAATAAATTTGTTGTCATATTTTTTAAGATAGTAAAATAAAAAGAAATTTGTGGTGCATTGCAGAACTCCTTACAATTTGCTGTTGGCCTCTTCAGAGAAGAGTCCAGTACAAGTGTGGGAAGAGCCACACGCCCGACCACCGTTTGTCCCCCAACAAGTTGAGTCTGGTGAGGCGGGGTCTCCATGGCAACCGCTCGTCTCCTGTACAAGGGTACCGTGGCAAAAATGTTCCCGTATACGCACGGCCATTCAGCTTGCGCCATTACTCCCCAACGAGGCCGTCTTTGTGCATCCGATTGAAACTCTTTACGCCAGCTGAATGCCGAATGAAGCCCGGCGACCTCGCCGTCCGTTCAAATAAACGCCGTCGTTTGGAAGCGCTCAAATGGTGCGCCGTTATCGCGTCGTTGGAAAGGTCACGCGTGCAGTGGAGGCTTTCAATCGGTCCTCTTGGGGGCTTTTTGTCATGTTTGGAGAGAAATTAGAAATGGGCTTCCTTTGTAATGGAAGTTTTTGAGAGGAGGTGCGCCAACTCACTTATTTTTAAAAGCTAGGAAAAGGTTAATCGATAGAAGTGGTACAATGCAATGCAGATTTGTTTTTTTTCGTGATGGGGTGGGGGGGAGAGCTGGTGTGCCAAAACCATCACTGTATATTTACAGTGGAAATGAGACCGACACTTGGCTTTTTTCTTTTTTTTTTGGAGGGGTTGCGACAACACACTCAAAATTGTTTTGAATTTTCCCAGTGGCTTTGTAGGGGTGCACCAAGTTTGTTCTGATGTTGATAGCAGGGCTCAGCTTTAAAAGTTTGGGTAAGGATTTGGAGTGTCTCCCCCCTCGCAAAGATAAAAAAAATGCAAATCATTTATTTACCGTTCTCCATTTGATCGTGTTTAACATGATGCCTTTTTTTGGCTTTGTTTTGTCTGATGTTGACAGGGGGTGTGCGGCTTAAAAAGTTTGTCTGGCACCGATGAGTTGAATGGAGTGCATCCAAATATCGAGGTGTTGTTTTTCTCCTGGAGTAGCTGTGTCAAACTATAGAAAAGTTGATGAGAAAAAAAAAAAAGGAAAAGTAGATCAGACGCGCTTGTGCACAATCCGTGTGGGGGCCGTGTTTGGCCAAAGTCAAAACAATCGCAAGAGCATCTGCCGAGGAGGGCTGACATTTTCTTCTCCTCAACTTCTCTGTTCTTTTTCCCTTTTCTGTATTTTTTTTCCTCGGGACATGGTTGACACGGAATAGAAATTCGAGCTGTGACCTTGTTGGACTAGCACGCCAGCTGTGTGCTTGCGTGTCACCACGTCTACGGGGAGGAACGACACTATTTCAGTTTTTATCCAATATGCGGGTTCCGAGGTCAGCAGACTCTCGGGTCAGTTAGTGGAGCCAAGAGTCGAAAGCAAACATGGTGCAGCAGCATTTGGCTGTTCTGCTGCATACGAATTGAACTGGAGTTGGCCGTGATGCATTTGACTAAAAATAAGAAATAATACTATAGTACTTTTTGATTATTTACTTTGACTTTAAAATCTTTTTTCTTGAAATGTTTCTATTTTAACTTGGCGTCCGTTAGCTTGTGAATGGAATACGCTATATTAGAACAGCTGCCTTTTCTAGCATCAGCGCTAACATACAAAATGTTATACATTGAAAAAAATGGCATCAGTGATTGCCACAGAGACCTCAAGTCACCTGTGATGATGGTTGATATTGCTGGTGCAGCCAGGACACCTGGTGTTTGCCTAGCGTTAGCGCTAGTATTTCACCCTGACACACACTAACAATTTGCAGAGTAGCACCTGTTGTTGCCACGGAGACCCTGGAGGCCAGCTGTGCGCATATCACCGTGGCTCCCGTCACCCAGGCCATTTGCATACTTTACGAGTGGAGGTAAAAGGACACGATACAGGTGGGGTGGCCGTGAGAGAACCGCACAGAAGCAAAGAGAGGTCTGGAGATGCCTCGACGGCCCAACGGCTGAAGGTAAGCGCCATTCAAACCACCCAGACGAGTGGCGACTTGGTATTCATACTTAATATCGAGACATTTCAAAGAAACATGCAGGTTTTTATTTCCTCTCATGTTTTCCAACTTGTTCCACATGTTTGTTGTCAAAGTGAACTTTAACTGGCAAGCACTTCCCTGTTAATCATTTATACGGCCAGGGAGTATAAGTTGTTCTGTTATCTACTGATTGATAATGTAGACAATTTGAAATATACAGTATGTACTGTATTGTGTGTGTTTATTTATATATATATTATTTTCATTTGGTAAAAGTGAACGGCAATTCATTCTTCCACAGAAAGAAGTGTCATGTTTTTCAAGGCAACTACAATGCAAGTCACATACAGTCCTGTATTCCCTCATCACTTGAGTCCCCTGGCGGATAGAAAAACATGTGCGCAGACAGCACGAGAACAATACGAAAGCCGTTCGCGCTGTAGGCTAGCCGAGCGCTAATTTGCCCATTTGGGAACGAAGAGTGTCACGAGGCTAAATGACGGTAAATAAAACATTGGCCGGCTTTGCTGTAAATAATGGAAACGCACCAAGGGGAAGAAACTGCAGGAAGAGGAAATGGAGCGTTAAGCGGTGGCCCACTCGCCGTGGGCCAAAGGAAAAAAAAACAAAAACACTCATCCCCACCGGCTTCACCTTGCGTCCACACCCCGCAAACTGTTCACTGCCTTACGAAGTAACCTTTGACCTGTGAACAAAATACTATTTGATATAAACGATGATGTCGTAGAAAAGGTTTATAACACTCGTGTGAAGCTTCATTTGCCAAAAGCAGGTCGAAAAAGTTTGGTTAAAAAAAATGGGACGAAATAATGTTACATTTAAAATATAAAAAAGGTTCCATATAACCCTCAACTTTTTTTTTTTACTCGAGAGAAAGAAACTTCCCCAACTCAGAGACGCTTCACATTGTTTGTTTATTTGGTACTAGAACCAATGGGGGTAAAAAATAAACACAACGTATTGATTTAATCGTACTTACCGTACCGTACATTATTGAAATGATATTTTCCTGCAGCAAGCAACAGTACTAAACTCAGAAGCACTTCTGATATTCTGTTAAAACAAACGGCATCAAATATATTTTGTAGCATCTGCGGCATTACAAGTCAAACGAGGTGTTTAATTAAGGCTCTCGTAAGCACGATGCAATTTGGAAGCTCCCGTTTTGCTCAATGTAGGTGATAATAATCATTCCCGGCGCAGGTGCTGCACCGTAAGCCCCAAAAGCCGGAGGAAGTGAATGATTAGTGGCAACCCCAGAGCCCCCCAGCCTAAGATGCGGCGCTGGTCTGTATTAAAAACCAGACTCTGGGTTTTATCCCCTGCAGGGCTTATTAAGTGGACCGGTTGCCATAGAGACGTGTTGGCAGGATATTGCCGGGATAAGGTGTAATGGGTCTCCTGACGCAGTTCGCTCTGCTCCTGTGGAAGAACTTCACTCTCCGGAAGAGACAAAAGGTACCCCTGCACCCTCTTAGTTTTATTTTTCCAAATTCAACCATGAGGATAGACATGGTCGTTGCACTGTGTTTGCTCCGCCTCCAAAGCCACCCCCGCTGAGAACTAGAGCAATCTCACCTTAATGCCGAGCAATTCAAAGTGTCACCTTTCATTTTTGGAACACCTCGTCCGTGTGGGCACCATGTCACAAAGTCCATATTGTAGTTAGAAAAAAGTCTGGTGTTTGGTTTGAAGGGCGCAGTCTTTTTGTGGTTCTCTGAAACTTTGAATGAAATGGAAATTCTCATTTGGCAATTTGATTCATTGACTGGATTATTTTGGAGAGGTGAATCACATCGATTTGGAAAAAAGGCACTTCAGATATTTGCTAACAAAATATGACAATATAGTCCTCTGAGAGCTTTTAGATAAAACATGACACATGTGCACTATGCACTAGTCACATGATCACCTGACGTTGTCTTAAGAATTTTATTGCCGCTTTATCATCAGCACAATTGGAGAAAAGGTCACGCACCGCCGGGAGATAACAACGTGTATTCCAGAGCAAATTGTCGGGGTCATTGTTTGCGACAAAAGGGATGTGGCGCCTTCTTTGACTGTTCTGATTTTTCTTTTGTAACTTCGGCAGTCAGCGGGCGTCGCAACCGCCTACTCGTTTCGTAAAATACCCGAACGCAGGGGCGCGCCCGTAGAACAAAAGGCATCGTCGCCAGGACCGGCTTTCATTAATTTCCTTAGTTTGTCAGAATAACTTGAGGCAAAATTAAATTGCGTTTTTACAACTTTGTATCACGGGGAAGCGGAGAAAGAAATACGCCGCTTATTCTTCCGGATGGGAAAGTTGTGAGTTTTGTGCGTGGAATGTAGGGTATTTGTGCGACGTCAACATGAAAAACGACTATTAGATGAAACCAGTGGGAGTTGGCAAGGACAACAGTGCTTGCGGAGGGCTTGTAGAGGTTAATGACCAATTATATGAATGCCTCGCCAAGCATTTTAACATTTTATAACGGGCACGGCGCTGATTTTATGGTCCGCTCTTTCACATAATTTCTAAGGAGGAGATTATCTATTCACAAAGGCACGGGTGTCCACTGGCACATTCCCGGAGACATTGAGGAAGTCCATATAATTCCCCCCCGTCTGCTATTTCTTTTGCAATTTTCTTGTATCTAGTAGGATGCCTCATCTGTAAATCAGTGAACTAGAAAGGCGCTCGGTGGAGCGTGACAGGCTTCCGCCAAGGTGGAAAGATTGTGGTCTGCATGTCGCAAAAAAAAAAATCCACTCATATTGGCATGTTGTAAAAATGTGTTTTTTTGGAATTATGATTTGAGGCCACTCTGCAAAGTCTCGAGGAGGGGGAGGGTGTAACGGTATCACATGAAGATTGGAATCTTTTGGTTTATGGTTAGGGATTGACATTGAGCGTTGGGGATTAGGTTCTGGTTGTGGTCTGGGCAAAACCTGGGTTACAGTTCTTGGTGTCGATGTGGAAGTCAGTTATGGGAGGGTTAGGACAAGGTATGGATTTAGGTTAGGATCAAGATTTAGGTTAGGGTCAGGGTCAAGATTTAGGTTAGGGTGAGGATTTAGGTTAGGATCAGGATTTAGGGTAGGTTCAGGATTTACGGTAGAGTTAGGATTTAGGTTAGGGTCAGGATTTCTCACCCTGTTCTATGTGAAGATGACCGTCTGAGCCTTTTCCGCAGGTCCGCTTGGTTGTGGAAATTCTTTGGCCTCTGTTCCTCTTCTTCATTCTGGTGGCGGTACGCTTCACCAACGAGCCGACCCACAAAGGCCAATGTATGTCGAAGCTCCTCCTCTGATTGGGTTTTGCATCGTCTACTAGGTTTGAAAACAAGTGTTCTGTTTCTCTAGGCCACTATCCGAATAAAGCCATGCCGTCGGCCGGGCTGATTCCTTGGATTCAAGGTCTGGCGTGCAACATGGACAATCCCTGCCTGAGTCATCCGACGCCAGGGGAGGCGCCGGGACAGGTCAACAACTTTGACAACTCACTGTAGGCCAAATAAAAAAGAAAACACACACACAACACGCTTTTACGAGCCGTAAAAGGATCTAGTCATGCTAACATGATGACCTGGTCTGCTCAGAATTTCAAGGGGGCTGATTGAGCTCCAAAGCCTCCTGCTTAACAAATCCATCCTCGGCAACGCCCAACGACTGGCTGACGACGTCACTCGATTGGCCGCGGTCATGTCGCCGGCTGACGCTGAGAACGGTGGGAGCTTTTTTGAATGTCAAGTGCTACGCGAGCGAGATCATCAATAGCGTCGTAGAAAATCGCCACAATTCCGCCTCTTATGTCTTTGTCAAGTATTTGCCACCAAGGAAAAGTATCGCTGTTGTTCAGATGACACATCTGAGGATTTGCCATTCTCCTTTATCCCTCAAAAACAACGAGGCGTGATTATTTACGACGCCATTTTGCATGCAGACTGACAGATCATTTGTCTTGATAAGTTGCTGCTTTGCATTAGGCCCATTTGGCTCGACGCTATTCAGATTTTTGCCCCCCTTACCCCTCCCCCCCACGCTATCTAATTTGCAAATAGGCAAGCAGGGGAGGCGTGCCACCGCCGTACGACAAACAACTGGTGGGGGGGACATTTGCATTTCGGGGGTCACCGGATTGTAATATACAAGATTAAATCCATCAAAGATCCAAGCAGGAGCATAATTAATGGAAGACGTTGTCTGAGGTGAGACTACAAAAAGGTCGTTAGCAAGAACGACAAGTAGGGCACCGTGGAAAAGTTTTGGATGGAACGAAAAACCCAGTGACACCCCCCCCCCCCCCCCTATTTGTGTTTGACTTTTCACAAATTTTTCTGGATTTTTCTTTTTGTAGATTTTTTCCCAACTATTTTCTTTCTTTCTCCTCAAGGACAACCAGTTCAACTGACGACTATTCTGAGAGACAACGAAACGTTCTCGGCTTTCTTGACTGAGAATTTGTACTTGCCGCTTCCGGTGGTCGAGAGTTTCATGGCAGCCGATATTTCTGTCAACTTGGTGCGTATGGCCGTAAAAACTGAGAAGAAATACAGCAGAACCCGCTTAATACCAATTCCCTTTTCCAAACACAAGATCTTGATCCCTGTGCCTGGTCACCTTGGTAACTTTCTGTGTGACGGAAAAGATCTGGATCAGTATATCCAGTTTCAAAGTCCGTTGGACAAGGAGGCCTTCCGGAATGCCAGCTGCTCCCTGGACCCTCAGCAGCTCAGCGACAGCCAGCGAGTGCTCCTGCAGAATCTGGACTTCAGCAAAGTCTTGGCTCAGGTCAGCCTTCTTATGATTTGCTAGAAAGAAATGTTCGTAAAGATGTCTTTCCTGAGATTGCTTTAGCTCAAATGGTTTGTTACGATGGAAGTTTGACATATTTCATGACGGATGATAGGCAGGTCTTTTTTGTTTATACTGCAGCCGGCAGACCGTTCTTGCAATAGAATAAAATCAAGAGGCCTGGCAGTGATTGAGTGAATGCCATGTGATCGACCCAAACTCCCTTGGGGATTGACCGGTCGATCCCCAATCGACATAATGGGCACCCCTGGGTTCAGGTTTCAGTTTATGCATAGGCAAAGGAGGTTAGGTTTGCAAACTCAGGCCCGTGTGCCAAATCCAACCCGCCACATCATTTTATGAGGCCCACAAATCATCAACCAATCAACCAGGATTTCAAATGATCATACATAACGGATAAAAATCTTAGAGGATAGGTTGCAGCTAGCCTTAGGATACAATTTTTTTCTTCCAGTAAGAAATCACCAGCAGGACCAACCTCGTATTATTAAGTTACAGTTAACTGTCATGTACAAATGTTAACAACTGTTAATATTACCAAAAGGTCAAAGCACTAAAACAGCCTTAGTGCTGTGTACTGTACATGATGTATTGCTTGCAGTATATTACATTTTGAAGCTTTTTGTTCCTTGCTTCATTTTCCCACGCACCTCCATGTCTCCCCATGATGTTATTAAAATACATGCCGTCACCGGAAATATTTATTAGAACCGATGTTCTCTTGAATTCTTTTTAAATCTCAGAGCCCCTGCTGGGATTATGCAAGCCCCACACTTTTTCTTTTGAGTTTATCTTGGAGGGGAAATATATGGCCTAGCAAATCCAATAAATAAGTGATAAAGCGAGGAAGTTTGTCGGGGAGATTATTTGAACAATTTCAGCCCACAGGCGCAGTAAAAGAAAAGCTTCGGACAAAATAGCAGGAAAAAAATACTCGGGGTGCCGTCAGCAAATGGAACATCAGGTCATTGCACTTAGAGGTTCACATGCCGAATGACGGAGATAACAACAACGTCGTGAATGAAAGGACAACGGGTGCGGGTTTATCAGTGAGTTGGTGAATGGACGAGGTCTGCCGCCACCGTGCAGACTTGGGTTATCTTCTAGGCTGCATTTTTTTTTTTTTTTTTAAACACTCTTCCTTCCTTAGAGGTTTTTACAATTGCAAGGTGGGCCAAAAGGTTTCCCCACCACAACTTGTAGTGTTGTTTACTTATGAGCGTGCAAACGTCTAAGAACTTTATTTATTGGAAAGTTGTTAGAATGTTTACTGGATGTTGTTGGTTTGTAAGGATGCAGACCTATATGTGTTTACAATTTGTTTTACCTTTGAAATACTTTCCTTGAAGGACTTTTCTTGTACCAACATATACCCGGAAGATTTTTGACCATCCTACTCCGTGAATATAAAATCCCCAATTTCACCACGGTGTATTATTAACCTGAGCCGCCATGAATAAGACCAGTTATCAAATATTTACTTGATGCTCTGCGTGAATTAAACGAAGATCCATAATTCCGATCGATATAATATTCCTCCAGCTGCCGTCAGCTTTGGATTTAGACGCCGTCGACGTGACGACTCTACTCACGAGAACCACGGCAAATGCCCTCCCAATTCTCCAGGAGGTTAGTATTCCACTCAGGTTCGAGATCTTTTATTTATATGATCAAATGATTTTCTTTCTTCTTCTTTTAAACCAGGTGAGCCGTTTGCAGAACTCCGTGAGCCTCGCAGGGTCGCTGAATTTCCAGGGGGACGTGATTGGCAGCGTCAATATGCTTCTGTGCGGAAAGCAGCTTGACTCCAATTCCAGCAACGTGACCCTGGGCTCCCCGTCGCTCAGACGAGCGGTTAGCAAGCAGTCAATCTCCAGTCAGCGCAACACATCCAGTGAGTCACGTATGCAATATTTGATAATGTAGCCACATCTTCGCCTGACCGTGCCAGAGCTGTGTCACCCAAGAGAGGCGCAATGTATTATTCCACTTTTCAATTGCGACGTTTTTCTTTTTTTCCCAAGTATTTATACTTGTGAGGTTGTTTAGCTAACATGAGTCTGTTTACTTGTAAGGATGTGTGTTGTTCCGGAGACGCTTGGATAATATTTCTTGGCTACGCTCGGTTATTTTCATTTAGCGTTCAGTTGTTGTCTCTCGAAGATTGAATACAACCATGTTTGCTAGTTTATAAAATTTGGAGTGAGAAGCAAACCGTTCCCTATCGGCCAATAAGGTTTTTCGCCCTGTGAAAAATGCCAACAAACAGAATGACGACTTTTTGTCAGGTAATAGCCGTGGCGTAAAAACGGCCTCGGGCTGCACGGCCAAGGCCTGAGGGTGCGAAGCGTATTTCAAGGGCGCTTTCTGTTTTCACTTCTTCACGTTCATGCCCCTAACGTTGAACGTGCCGCCGGCTTTCTGGTCGGCCAATTTAATTCTATAAGATCCCGGAGAATTAGATCGTCGGACGTTTCATTAAAGCTTCTCATGAGGAAGAAGCGCCGCACAATTAGATTATAATAAGACACCAATGTTCCCTGGGAAATAAAAAGTTACACGGCAAAGAGCAACGAGCGTGCCGGTGCCAGCACAAATGAGCACAAACACCATGTCATCCAGACAAAATAAGCACTAACGTGTCTGTTAGCACGCTAATGGCTGTTTTGGCATTTTCTTGCACTTAAATGAATCCCGGGAATGTGCCGCGGCCGTGTCTGTAAATGGCCAATTACAATTGTTTTGGAAGTGGAAAAGCGCTCACCAAGGCATTGCGCAACATTTCAGTCCGACTTCAACCGCTGTCTTAATGCCTTAGATCATTTTTTTTTTTTAAAGCAGATTATGACCGGATCAAAAAAAGCTCTGCAGTAGTACCTCGTCTAAAAATAGATCACGTATTGCCATTGCCAGCTAATGATTAGAAACTCATCTTGGTGGGCCACCATTACACAAAGTGGCATCTGTTGCCGCCTTTGATGGGAACAGCTGGCCAGGGTCCGAGTAGAGGGCGGCCATTAGCTCTCCTCTCGCGCCGACCTCCCAGCAGCACCTGTGAGAGGCGGCGAGCGGGCAGGAGTGCTCACGTTTAATTGCGCTGAAAATGACTGCTAACATCTCGCCTCAGGGGCCATGGCGGGAAAAAAATCCAAAAGGAAAATAAGATGTAAAGGATGTAAGAAAATGGAGATTGTTGTACCTTAGGGGTGGATGTACACCTGTGATGTTGTTGACTTGTGAGATTGTTTAGCTTGTCAGGCTACATGCTAGCTGGAAAGGAATGCAGCTGGTCCTCACTTAACCCGCTTCCGGCATTTCCAACCTGACGCTATTCGCATTGGCAGCGCATTTGAATTAATAATGACATTGCTACTCGCACAGAGATAAAAACTTTTTTTTAAGTATGTGGACTCTAGTGGAAATAAATTCCTTGGACAGTATTTAGTGGTGACTCATAGAAACTTTGTATTTAATGCCTGGTCTTATATTGTTTGTAAGCACGAATCGTCTTTTATCATCTTGGCTTCTGTAGGTTCTTTCTGTCAAACCCTCGTTGACACTCTTGAGGGAACCCCGGGTCTCCGTTACATCTGGAGCTCCTTCAAGCTCTTTTTCCGAGGAAAAATCCTTTTTACACCCGATAGCCCGGCGACACGACTCATCGTGAAAGAGGTAAACAAGACACTGGTGCTGAACGACGTGTTCGATGCGGCCGAGTTTTGATCGGTTTCTCTTTGTGTTATTTAGGCTAACAGCACCTTCAACGCCTTAGCGATGCTAAAAGAAATGGCCGACGCTTGGGATGAACTGGGTCCACGTGTTTGGGACTTCTTTCAGAACAGCCAGCAAGTCAGCGTATTACGGGTAAGGTTGATTTATTGTGACGCTGCCTCTTGTTAATCAATCAACAAGTTCTAGCAAGAAAACTTTGAGTGAGCTTTTCTGTCTTATGTTTGAAACTTGAGCATGTTGTGTCGAGAGACAAATGACTGAGACTCAATCTTACAACATGACCTAGCCGTTTGACACATAGTATTGTTTAGCACGTGATTCTGACGCACTGGAAACCTTTTGTCTCATTCTTCTAGCACAGGGATAGTCAACGGGTGGTCCGCGGCGATATTACAGGTGGTCCACAAAAAATGGAAAAAATAATTGCAACATTTTTAAAAATAAAATTGATTCCTTATTTAGACTTGATTTATTTTCCAGCTGATTTTGCGAATCATTTACCCATCCAAATGATGTCAAATGAAGCTGAGAGTCCCAAAATAGATAAATAAATAGCCTGATCCCCCTTCGGTGCAAAATAAAATAATATTCCACCAAAGCAGTGGTCCTCGAGTGACTTCTTGGTTATCATGGTGATTCCTTGGACAAAACCAACAAGTTCCAAACGGGGACTTTGCAGATCCATCAATAGTCAGAAACCCGACAAGAGTGAGCAAAGAATGCTGACATTTGAAGTTCAACCTTTGGCGGAAAAAGAATGACTCATGATGTGTACACACGGCAGGGGAGAGCGTACGGTTTTCAAGTCTCCTGTTCAGTATGGGAACTCAGGGATGGAAGTAATTATGGATAAGTACGGGATAATTTTCATCCTGGCAGAAGGGATTATCTATAGAAGTAGAGGACATGGACACTTTGCCTCCACCTCTATCTCCTTCCCTCCCTCCTCCTCTCTCTCTCTTGCAGTATTTCCTTGACACTGACATTACTCTAGTGTCACTCCAAATGAGCTTATAGGCAGCTGGAGGGAAGCAGACATCGGGAGCTCCACATAGCCGCGGTATTCATTACCCTAGCCCTAACCTTTACACAAATGGGCCCGCATTCCTCCTTTGTCTTCATTTTCTCCGCCAGCACCGGCGCTCTGCTTTTTTCTCCGCCGCCGCCGCATCCTCATGGTCCCGGGCCACCGGCTCGTAAGGCGTTACGTCATCACTGCCGGAGGTCGTTCAAGGTTGCAGATGTGTTTTAGTTTTGATGGACCAATTACCGCAGATGACGAGTACGTCTGAGGACCGGAGTGGAAAAGAAAGGCCGTAAACAGAGGCACTAAAAAGCCAGTAGGGTGAACACGGGTCAGGAACCTGTTTCCCCTTCAGATGATATCTGAATCGGCTTTTTGGTAGCTATGCTACCAAACTTAACCCTAACCCTAACTTAATGTTTGACACAGACTTAGGAACCATTCAACATGTGATTATGTCCTCAGCCATCTATTTTGTGTTGTCAGACTTTGCTGAGCAATCCAGTCTTTGCCGCCGCCCTGGACCTGCGTCTTAACGGCAGCGGCTGGACCGCCGCTCTGCTCGCCAATTTCCTCTACAACGGACCGCCGGCGGATCGACCCGATGGGGCGCCGCCCCACGACTGGCGGGATCTTTACAACACCACCACGGAGATTCTCCAGTTTCTATCCAAGGTCCTTGGTGTGCGTATCCATTTTGTGGCTTTTATGTTAGAGGTATTTTTTCTGTTTATTCAGCGCACGAAATAGATTTTTTTCCACTCATTTCTGTTTCGTGAGAGGCCTCACTGTTTGCCAAGTTTTAATGACGTCAAATACAGCACAAGCACACGCTAGCGGTTGATTTATCGATCTGCGCCGCAGTTTGCGGCGAGAGCCCATTTTCTCGACTCAGTGTGATCAAACGTGTGGAAAGATGATTTTCACACACATTTCAAAGCCAGGTTTGTTGATTACTGCTTCTCGTGGAGTCATGTTCTCAGATAAAGTTAGGGTTTCGGAGTTTTGGGGGGTATTTTAGGAAAGTTGAGAATTTCATTTCTGTGACAGTGTTTGGATTTGAACAAATTTGAAGCCACTTCCAATGAAGACCAGCTGGTGGGTAAAGCATTGGAACTCCTCATGACTGACAATTACTGGGCCGGCGTCGTTTTTGTCAACCTGCCACCCAACGCCAGCCGAGTCCCTCCTCACATCCGTTACACGATCCGCATGGACATCGAGGAAGTGGAGCGTACCAACAAAAAAAAAGAACGGTATGTAACGAACCACACCTTTTAACTTTTGTTCCAGTACTTTTGAAAAGGTCTGGATTTTTTTTTTTTTTTTTTTTCAAAGTCATCGTGTTATCACCTAAAAATGTGTCACTTTTTTTTGTTGGTGTCTAAAACGGCCACACTTGACGATGACTTGGCCTTTGCCGGCACAGATGACAATGTGTCTGCTTTTAATAAGGTCATGGTCTCCGGGGGCTCGAGACAACTCTTTTGACGACCTACGCTATATACGGGGAGGATTCGCCTACGTGCAGGACATGATCGAGCACGGCATCGTGCGAACGCAAACGTCCGGCAGTCAACCCCTCGGTGTTTTCGCTCAGCAAATTCCCTACCCTTGCTATGTGGATGACACGTGAGTACAAATTTGTAATTTGAATGATTTGAGTCATGGTCCTTTTTGACTCATGGTACACAGTATTGTTTCATATTTCTTTCAAGGTCATGCTTGATTTCTTTCCTCAAACAAGTTCAGTTGTGGCCAAATAGATCAATTTTGGAGATCAATTTCAATATGGTCATTCATAAACTTGAGGCAGACCTGGATGAGTTTCTTCCTGAGCAGAGGGATTTTGCGTCTCAGTGTATTAAAAAAAATTCTTGACCACTGTGGCCCCGCAGCTGCCTTTGAGATTATTAAGAAGTTCATCCTGTGTAGTTTTTAATAATTCTCATGATCGTTGAGACTCCACAAGGTGAAATCTTGCAAGGAAGAATCCGTGGTGGATCAAATACTTATTTCCTCCCCTGTAACTTGTTTCAAAAGCATCTCCACACTTCAGCTGTTAACGTGATCCGATCGGCGCTGCTGTATTTGTTAGCAACAGCGTTTGAACAGACTTTTGCTTTCCCTAATTGTGAGCAATCAATCATTGCAGTCTCTTCCCCTATTTTCTTTCCCTGATATTTGAAAATCTCTACGTGAGTTACCAAGAGTCCCTTGAGAAAAACTTCTGGATTCCATTGTGTTTGTCTAAATGAATAACCGCCATCTATGCGAGTCATCAATTTAACAAAACAAACCCTCCCCCCCCACCACAAAAAATAAAATGCATTTAATCAAGCTTGCAAGGGACCAAGAATGCAGTCAGTCCAAACTATTGATTTTAGGCAAACCACAGGAAATACCCTAATAGCTGATGGATGCTGAATTATTTATCCAGGTCGGCATCGGATTCCCAACAGCCAAGCCGCTCGGTGTACATAACACAGCCCGGCTGTAATCGCGTTTCATCGTGTAAGCGGCGTATCGCTGGAGAAAATCTTGCGACTGCCATCATCACAACATTATGCTCTCTGCTAATAAAACCAAAAAGCCCGGAGATAATTACAGGGGAGACTTAACAATACCGTACAGCAGAAGACAGAAAATTCAGCTCCACTGGAACTGCCATTTCCAGAGATTAGCAATCTAATTTCAGAGTATTATGTGCTTTACAACGCCGAGCGTTTTCAATCAAGTGATCTTTAGATGGTGTTTGGGTAGCTCGGATGAATTTGACGACTTTGTTTGGGTGTTTAATTATAACGCATTGATGATGACTCATCGCACACAAGAACTGACCCAACCAAGTCTGCTTTCTCGGTTGAAAACGGCCATTTCTAAATTTATTAGTTGACGTTTAACGATTTCATATTTTTGTTCCCAATGTGGCTATTCTTTTTTCAGTTGTATGCAAAATCGATGGCCGTGTTTATAGACGGTATCACAAAATTGGTTCAGAGGTGTTATTTCAGGGTCACATTGGTTTTCAGGGGCAAGAGAGTTGATCTTATAACTAACAAAGTTGGACCACTTGACAGATGGGCTCAATTGGTCTAATCAGAGGAATTTTTGATTTGCGTTTCATTCCGATTGGGCTTTTTTACATTCGAAACCGTCGCAAATCGGACATTCGCCAGCCCCGCCGGTCGCAGCGTTCCATCTTCCCGAGAGGACCGATTAATAATTACAGAAGATAAATGGAAGCCATAAAGCACTGCAATACCCTCAGTCCCAACACCATTTACTCCCTCGCCCGTGCAGCCACGCGGGCAATCCGATAAATTATTAACCCTTGAAAATTGCTATTTCATTCATGAATAATTGAAAGAGGAATGAGACAAAGGAAGATGCGCTGAAACAGAGAGATGGCAAAGGACTGTGACGCTAATTATTTCATCCACACACTCTTTTGTCAAACGGATGGCAAGAACTGAAAGCTCTCCTTGACGTATTTAAACAGCTGCTTGTTTGCATTGTTTTTGATGGGATAATTCCCAAATTAAAAATGGAACTCGCGGCGACATAGGCTGGCGGATCAGAGCCACACAAATGATCCAGTTTCCACATTTCCAGGTAGCCTTCAAAAGTACAGCTCGGGAAGAGCACATGCCTGGAAAGCAAGAATGGAATTTGCCAATTTGTTTTGAAGCTGATAGTTCAGTCTTATGTTTCACAAAAGCAACGGTCCTCAAGTGATGAAGTGGTGCTTCTAAATATTTTTAGGATCTTTGCATGTGGGGAATTTAGCCTGGGTTGTTATGGTGAGTCTTCGTGATATTGATGGAAAAAAATCAATCAAATAATCTAAAACAAGATCATATTATAGAAGAGTGCAAATTGATGTTAGACTGTTTTGAGATTGTTTGTTCTTCCAATCAGAGGTCAACACACACATACACCCCATGGTGACATTTTGCACTGGAGATAACCAAAGTGTATTAGCTCCCGCTGTTTTCCCCATTGAGCCGGCACACGGCCAGGCCTGTGATGATCCCGCGGGATAAATGTTGACCCCCATGGGGCCTGATAGCACATAAACACGTCTTTTATCAGTGGGCCCCGCGTCACCTCACGTTCAGGAATCATAGGCATCTCTCGTTTGGATCCCGAGGCTGCAATCTCCATCAATAGGCTTGAAACATTTTCACATCTAAAGATGCTCTCCATTACATGCTGGGCTCGCTGTGTTAGATTAATGTTTTTTTTCCCTTTGGTGATTAATATTACGGGGGGGGGGGGGGGGCTAGTGCCATCAGCGTGTAAACTATGCATTCATGTTTACATTTATTTGCCGAGCCAGCATTTTACCACACGGGAAAAGTATTCGTTTGAACTGTATTAAAGGTAGGATCAAATTCAGGTTGAAGAATAAAATAACACTTTCTGTGTATGGTGCTCTGAATGAAATAATAGTGGATTAATTATAATTCTTTTAGATTACATCACTAGAAGTGTTTTTAGGTGGTCTCACCGTTGAGCTAAAAACAAAAACTGAAAGCGTATGTTATATTATATTATTAATTCAATATGTTAAATAGTTTTTGGTTTATTCGGATTCTTAAAAATGTAAGCAAAATAATAGTTTTGTAGGCCACGTTTCATCAAATGAACATTTGGTTAGATACAGACAGGATATAATTTGACTGTGAAATTCCTTCTTGAATTTTTATCAATGAATAACATGAGCCATTGAATAACATGAACTACAGTAATATTAATATTGACTTAAATAGTTACTTGAAGTCAGTTAAAACAGTTGTTAATTAAAATAATATTATGAATTTAATTTAATAGGTTATCCAGTATATTTCCTTATGAATTGGAAGTCGGCGAGAACTGGCGTTACATTTAGTTCTTGATTTACACAGGGGCCCTAAATTTAGGTCAGACCGCCAATGTAATAAGAGTTCTGTTACTTAAGCACCTTCTGATCGAACCTCCCATGCATAATTCAAGCGCATCTGGTGGCAAGGTTGTCGGTGTCGGACGCACCACGCACATGGCTGAGCCCGGCGAGGAATCGCCGCGGAAGGAGTTAACGCAATCGGAAAGCCGTCAGCTGTTCCAGAGAGGATTCTGGCATTAGCATTCGCGTGGCTTCTCTCGCCTTGCCTTTAGAAACAGCTTTTGCTTCACTGAGGATTCAACTTTTCGAGCTCCAAAAGGCAATTTTTGCACATGTGATATGGTAACTGTTTAAAGTCGAATCGCTACAAAGGCTTTTTGTGAAGGAAAGTGGTGCAAAAAAAAAAAAACTTTAGTACGTGGGTTCCCAAACTTTTTCAACATTAACGTCAAATTTTTAAATCAAGAATCGAGCTGGGCCATGCACAGTAGACTCCCACTAAACAGCTGACAATTTCAAGCCATGAAAAAAGATGTAGTTTTACATTTCAAAGTTGAAACGGATGGGGTTTTTTTTCTCAGTATCTTGCCAATATTCCTGTTTTTAGCATTACTAGCCACATTTTTGCATCTTTTAAATGCAATTAAATAGGCAGGCTGAACCACAGTCTCGGGCCACTCGAGGGTTGGTTGTGGGCCGCATGTGGCCCGCGGGTCGCTGATTGGTTAAATTTGACACCAATCCAACTTTGCTTTGCACAGGGAAACTGGTGTTCCCATTCAGGCTCGTTTGGATGAATTCTCGTGTCGAATTTTATTGAAATACAAACTCCAGAATTTGTGCAAAATGTGTTTCGAAACAAAATGGCCGATTTCAGACGTGGGAAACTATTTTGTGAATCGTCAATCTGAGAAATTAGCATTGGGGCATCATCCTTTTCTAATTTCCCAGTTGAGTGCATGAGGATTTTTGGAGAGGAAGGTATTGAGGTATTAATCTAATTTGTTACATCTCTTGTAGTGATAAGATGGTGGCGTTTTATCCGCCTACTGAACTAAATCATTTTTATCGGAGTAGCTTTGACATCTCAGTCACTGTCTAATAAAGACAAGGGAGCTCTTTGTTATATAGGCAGGAGCCGAAGATATTGACATGGCATTTTGCTGGCATTATGAACGGCCTTATTGCTGTTGTAACAGAATGGACTCACTCACGGCAGCCGGCTAACATGAGCTAACTTGCAAATAGCTTTGATTGAGTTTATGAAGGTTAGATCAGTCTTGCCTTGTAAATAACAGCCGTCTGCAGAGCGATTTATTCTTCTTCTCCAACACGGAATATTATCTCACGTGTGCAACCCCCACTTCTCGATGCACTTGTTAAAACATTTCTTACAGCTTCATCCAAGGTATCGGCGGGATCCTCCCGATGTTCCTGGTGCTGGCTTTTATGTACACCACGTGCATGATCATCAAAAGTCTGGTTCTGGAGAAAGAGCTTCGGCTCAAGGAGGTTCTGCGAGCGGTTGGCGTGCGCGACAGCGCCCTTTGGCTCACGAGGTTCGCCGAGAACGTGCTTCTGCTCGCCGTTCCGTGCGCCCTACTTAGTGTCATGGTCAAGGTCAGTGGCAAATCAGATCGGATTCCAAATAACTTGGGTCTGTCGGGTCACGGCTTGTGTTTTGGCCATACCCTTGCTAATCACCAATCATTGGGCTGTGGGGTCAAATAATTACCCGTGAGTATTTTTTCCACCAATGATCCATTTCTCTCTTGCAACCCCAAAGTGCAATTTATTGAAATTAAGATCACAGCAGTGGCGTTTGTTATTTCCCACAGTTGCATCACCTTTGCGTTCAAACAGGCTTCCTGTTATGCAATTAGAGTCATGGATATTTGGCACCGCATGCGTTCGTGATTGCAATTAGAGTTGATTATCTGAAGGCCAGCGGGTCGTTCGCCGCTATTTCACCGCGCGGTGTTAGTACAGCAACAGTGGCCTCGGTGTCGGCACTCCGAGTAATAAAAGCCAAGACGGACGCGCGAAACGCTCACGGCGACAGCGTCATTATGTTCCGTTCAAAGTAGAGCCCATCCTTGTGTTGCGGGAAGCATTGTTAATGATTCAAAGATGATTGTTAGTTGGCGTCAGGCTCATCAATTATTTTGCTAGGCAATTGTGAAGTGTGTCTGGTAAATAAAAACGGATATTTGAACAGCTGGGTGCGATGCAATTCCCTCCCGTCGACGTAATGTGCAAACATTAATAACAATAAATCCAGTTAGCTGAGTGCCTTGGAGGAGCAATGCCTATTCAAATGACGGGCTCTAAATGATCCTTTCACAGCCCGGTTCAGTGCATTAATAATAATGGCGAGTTGAGTAGTCATTATTTTAAGGGTGCTTTTGGATTAGGTGGGACAACAACCGGCCCTGTCGTCATTTTTTAAGTGCTTAGATTTTTCGGTCGGTGTTGGTTAGAGACGAGGGTGTCGTCGCTCGGTGTAATAAGATGTGACGGGGTCTGTGTGACGGCTTCATTTGAAGTGAGATGATCGTGGAGAAAATGTTTGAAATGTGTCATTTGTGTGTGTTAACGAAACAGGAAGGATACAAAAATAGATGACTTGCCTCCATTTCACAAACTGCTCTTTGGTCACGGAAGTCTAAATGTAAAATCGGGAGCAAGGTAAATTTTATCGCTGAGTAACTAAACAACCGACAGTCTTTGGGTCCATCCGAAAAATTCACGGAAGTTAAACTTGGCTTGTTTTGTGTTATTTCGAACCACAAGTCTACGTGTTCGTATCCTCCACAATGCTATCGAAAACATTGAAGGACTAATGGAACCACCGGGAAGACGACTCTGCATCCCGACGTTCGGAACAACACCGCATTACTCGCAAGTCAACCTCCAGCTTGACCTCTGGTCTTGGTGTGGCCCCCTTCAGGTTCCTTCAGGCTCTGGTGCAGTCGCTGCCTTTATATATGACACTGGCTTGGATCTACTCGGTGGCAATGGTGGTTAAAAGTATTGTGGGCGAGAAAGAAGCCAGACTGAAGGAGACGGTGCGGATGATGGGCCTGAGAAGCGCCATCTATTGGCTGAGTTGGGCCGTGTCGAGCGCGCTGCCGTTGGCCATCAGCTCGCTGCTCCTTGCTCTTATACTCAAGGTGATCCCGCTGATTTTAAAATGAATCCAGGAGGAGCCAGTGCCTCATTTTAGAGTCATTCTGGGACAGAGTGAGAGAAAATGAATGCATTTTGTAATTAGCCTGACAGACAAATGGGATTGCTAAAGGCTACACAGTGGTCTCTGTTCCCGTGGGGTTTTCCAGTCGTGATCATGCCAAGGTAATCCTTCCGAATTTGAATCACACCTTCATAATCCAATTCTTTCTTTTCCAGCAATTTATGGAAATATAATTGACCCTTGACCATGCTTGAAAAAAAATGACAAGCGTCCTACAGGTTTCATTCAGTCTTTGTAATCATGTCAGTTTTATCTCTTACAAATCTCAAAAATCAGGCACGGGGTTCCTCCTTTGAATGAACTCATTTTGATGAGCCAGACGGTCCCTCATGTTCACCATGATCACGTCTGGCAATTATTTCTCTGTTCCTCAGTATGGCAAAGTGTTGCAGTACAGCGACCCCAGCCTCATCTTTGTCTTCTTGTTGGTGTTCTGCCTGACCACCGTCACCCAGTGCTTCTTCATCAGCGTCTTCTTCTCCAAGGCCAACTTGGCGGCAGCGTGCGGCGGCCTCATCTACTTTGTCCTCTACCTACCTCACATCCTTTGCTACGCCTGGAGGGATGTCCTAGGTTTCGGACCCAAGGTTGCGGCGGTAAGACCCTCCGGAGTGATGTGGCACATGGATTTGCGCATGGAAAAAAATATGTTTGACACAGAAAAAGCAAAATCGTTGATTGTCACTCGGATAAAAGCTTTAAAGTTACTCTCGGCCATCCCACGGGGCCCGTTGTGTACGATGAACCATTGATCAACTTTCAGTCTTTCTTCTGTGACCTTTATGATAGTCCCACCATCATTTGTCCTTAAGATGTCCTTTCCGCCGGCAAAGACGTACGACTTTGCCAATCTTTACTGTCGCTAGGGAGAGAGATTGTCAGTGCAGGCGTCTTTCCTTCCCTGACCGTTTCAACAACTCACGTGGACGTTTTGCTCATAAGTCAATTGAATAGCAGCAATCAGTGTTGACAGCCAGTAATATTTTTTATTGGCACCTGACGTAGCTTTCATCCTTCATCTGGAGTAGGGCTACCTAGGACTTCCTAGGTTGAATCCTCGGTCATTTGAGAAAAACATTTGGATGGATGGACTCGTTTCCAGATTGGAAAACATGATTGGTCTGGTTGGTCAAGTTCGGGTTAAGGTTTTCGTAGGATAGGTTTTGAAGTTAGAGGTGATGGTAATAGTTATGATTCAAATTTTTAGATTAAGCGAGTTTAGGGTTCTGTGTTACTCTTCCATTTTTGGGTTGAGGCCTTGGAGATTTGAGTTGGAGGTCATGGTTTGGTGTTAGGGTTGTTGGTTTCACAGACCGTAGACTGGAGTTTTTGGTTAAGGGTTACATTTTAGGATTCAAGGTTAGTATTTGTGGTTTTATGTTTACAGATTGGTCTTTGCATTTCTGGTTAAATATTTAGGTCAATGTTAGGTTTTTATTTGCTGTAGAATTCCCTAGAAAAGAAATATGCTCGGGAGTTAGCATTAAGGTTTCCACTGCTCAATTCAGTCATTAATCAAGCTTGATTAGCTTTTAATTGCTATTAGTGGCAGCATACAAGGGGAGCTTAACTTCCTCACCATTAGCCTTTAGCAAAAACTCTCCTACTCACTTAACACCAAATGCCTTATAGTACCCAAAAGTGCTGAGATCTTATTTTCTCCCCTGGTTCTCCAAGACAGATAGCCTTTTAGCCTGCTAATTAGCATAAGCAATGTTTCCCTGACCGCGCTGCTATCCAGATCATGCCTGCACTTTATCAGGCCGGAGGTTTTTCTTCTCTCCTCGAGTGTGGTAGATATTACACCGTGTCAAGGGATGCACACTCTCCCCTTACATTGTCCCTGATAATGAAAGACTTTAATCGGGGTGGATTTTTTTTTTTCCCCCCCCCCACCTAAATTGCGACGACCAGATGGCGGCTGTGTGCCAAACCTGAGCTCCAGGCATATTTGCATTTGTTCTTCTTCCAACTGAGGTAGGAATCCTTTCATGTCCAAGAATACCCTCTATGCATCTTCCTCACAATTTCATATGGAAACTTCTACCCAATTATTCAGAACCCCTCAGGTTGCTTCAAAGTAAAATGGCTATATTCGAAAGATCGGATTGCTTTCTGGGTCAAACTTGGACTGTCCCGAGTCTACTTCAGTCTCACTAGGGTTAAGGTTATTTAGAAGTTAATAGGGATACATATTGATAACTTCTTTTGCAATGTTTGTTGTTGGGGGATTCATTTAGGGTCGGTTTTTGGTATGTTCCCAAGAGATAATCCGTTGTACCGCTTAACCCAAGGGTGTCAATCTTTTTGTCGCGGGCGGCATCGTAGTCATAATCGCCGTCAGAGGGCCATTACGACTGTCAGCCCAAATAAATCTTTGAACATTTCATATTCTATTCAGTATAGGCTACACAACAAACTGATAACTAGTTTTGAAATCAGAGACTAGTAAAAACTGTTGATGAATGGTAATAAAATAAAAAATTGCTTGTAACAACAAGACAATTTGCAATTTTTGTATTGACACATAAAGTTGATACACAATTTGTCCTCGCGGGCCAAATAGAATTACACTGAGGGCCAAACTTGCCCCACGGGCCAGAGTTTGACATCCCTGGGCCTTAACTCTTCTGTCGTACTTGACAACAACCAAAGAAACAAACTTAAAAAGAGGGTTAAGGGTATAACAGCCGCAACGACGAGCCATTGAAGCCGCTCGCCCAAGCGCAGTGGGAATCGGTGACGGTTTGCTTCGGAAGCCGCAGGAAATGCTTCTTCCGGAGCACAAATGTTGCAAGCAAATGAGGCGTGAGGCGGCAGCTGGCAAGCAACACGATGATGCAGAGCGATAGGCGGTAGCGGCTAATGTTTCATGGGCAAAAGCGTCACTGGCAATTTCCCCCTCCGTGTAGGATTTATGATTTGTTTTGAATGGCTATGCAAAAGCATATTTCTTTTATGGGTGTTCCACAATGCGACACGGCATCAAACAAACTATGTACCTGTGTGCGTTGCCGCCTGTAAACAGTCTCACACGCGCCGGCTTTCTGTTTCCCCTCAGAGTTTATTGTCCTGCGTGGCATTCGGTTTTGGCTGCGAGAGCTTCTCCAAATATGAGGTGCAAGGCGTCGGTATCCAGTGGTCCAACATGGGCCGGAGTCCCGAGGAGGGCGAGCGCTACACTTTCGCCGTGTCCATCGGCATGATGTTATTTGACGCCGCCCTCTACTGGACGCTTACTTGCTACATCGAAAGTGTCTTCCCAGGTAGATGACTTCATGTTTAGACATGTCCCCATTGAATTTCCAGTCACGAGTTGTTTTTTTTTTATTTCAACCAAGGCCAGTACGGAATCCCCAGGCCTTGGTACTTCCCGTTCACGGCTTCTTACTGGTGTGGCAGCCCCTCTGCACCTGATCTCCAAAAGGACGCCGCCAGCTCCTTGCACAATGGTAAACAAGTAACCACACACACATTTGAAGATGTGCAGCATTTGTGCCTTCCTTGTTGCGTCAAGGGATGATGGCACTTTTGTTCCAATTAACATTCTGGCCTGTTTTTGGATCCTCAACTGCATACAATTAGCCTTTTCCATTGGCGTAATTTTGCCACAAAAAGACTTGCGTCTTAGGAAAGGACCATTTTCCCTCACCTTATGCCCGACTTGGCTCTCATAATAATCATGAAAAAGATTTTTTTTTTTGGTGATAATAGTTTACACTGTGTTTACCGTATTTTCCGCACTATAAGGTCCACCTAAAAACCTCAAATTTTCTCAAAAGCCGACAGTGCTTAATCCGGTGCGCCTTATATATGGGCACATATTGAGCCACTAAAGCAGGCGTGTCCAAAGTCCAGCCCGCGGGCCAAATGTTTATATCTTATATATGGACAAAGTTTTAAAATGGGCCATTCATTGAAGGTGCGCCTTATAATCCAGTGCGCCTTATAGTGCAGAAAATACGGTCCCTAATATTTTAATCCATCTCGTTCTTCTGTCTCGTTTTAAGAATATCTGGAGAAATCGGACCCCAGTCTAAAAGTCGGCGTGTCGGTACGCAACCTGGTCAAAATCTACAAAACAGGAAATAAGCTGGCTGTGGACGGGCTGAGCGTCGACTTCTACGAAAACCATATTACCTCCTTCCTGGGCCACAACGGAGCCGGGAAAACCACCACCATGCAAGTCTACGAGAATTTTCTGATTGGGGAAAGGGAAAGCTTATTTGAAGGAGGCATTTCTTTATTTTTATAGATCACGCGGAGTGTAATCGGGCTTCTGTGTCGATTGGCGTGATGTAATTGTTAATGTCAATATTTTCTTCCTGACTGAGGAACAGAAGACCTCTTATTTGAGAGAGGTATTTATTTTATAGATGTCATGAGTAGAGGAACATAATTACATTTTCAGCTTTTTGTGTTGCCCATCAAACAGAATAATTGTATTAAATGACAGTTATTGCCGTTCCTACGTTTCTTTTTTAATGGAAAAATTAAGGCCCTTTATTTAAAGAAGGTTTTCATTTTTTTGTGATGATGCATGAAGCAAATTAATGCCTCCCTCAAATAAAAATTAAACAGATTTTTCTTTCTCAGTGTACCACAAATTACTAATATGCATAAGTGGGGGGGGGGGTTCCTGAAAAGAAAAACGAGGCCTGGCGTTTCTTTTCTCCAGTGCTAAACGCGTCTTTCCGTGCAGGTCAATTCTGACGGGCCTGTTCCCGCCCACGTCGGGCACGGCACTCATCAACGGCTCCGATATTTGCACCGACATCGATGGCGCCCGCCGGCACTTGGGCATGTGCCCCCAGCATAACGTCCTCTTTGACGAGTAAGAGGAAATCCTAATCCTTTTTTTTGTATGGTAAAGATGAGGGGTAGACATTTTTTTTAGAATTCAGAATGCTTTTTTTCTCTAATATTGCAACTGTACTCGATTACAATTCCTCTGATCAACAGCAAATTTTAATCAGAGAGGGCGTTATATCTACTTAAATATATTTTTGATGCTGATTTAAAAAAATACATCTACTTTTTTTTCTAGCAACTCAGTTTTTACATTTTTTGTTTTGACTTTAATATCGAAAAGCTTACGCAACATAGATTATGTCATGCATTGTATATTATTGTTCTGACCATTCAGAAAAATATCAACCTATTGCTGAACAGAACTTTTAATTCATAAATATTACTACATATATTATGATATTGCATGTTCTAAGCTAGTTTTATCATATTATGAAAATCAGATGTGTTGGAGAAAAAACAAAGGCAGATTCTGAATCAGTGCAAAATTTTTGCATGTCTGATTGAAAAACAATTGAATTTCTTTTATATTTAACTTCATTATTGGCACAACATTAAAGGTTTTTGCACAATATTATAACCTTCCCCTGGAAAAATTCCTCGTCACATTTGTTTACTACTTCTATCATACTTTACAGCTTTATTTGGAGACTGTTTTGCTATTTTCCATCGGCAGGCTGACGGTAGAGGAGCACATCTACTTCTACGGCCGTTTGAAGGGACTGAGTCGCGCCGAGGTGGACGCCGAGATGGAGCAGATGATCCGGGATGTCGGTCTGCCGCACAAGAGACGAGACCTGGCCAAGAACCTGTCAGGTGTGTTGCTAACCAAACCAGCAACATTTTCCTACTCTTAAATTTACAAGCATGAAGTTGGAATAAAACCATGTTAATAATGTAAATAATACCAAAATATCATAGAGGGTTATATTTCCTAATAGAAGTAAAAGAATTAACTTAAAATCAAGTTCATTCACATAATTACATTCACAAATTCAGTTAGTTTTGAACGTGGCGGGTTGTTGAATTGGATAAAATCAGTACTCGGGTGCCAGACGAGCCGAAATCTAACTTTGGAGGTTGATGGAAAGTGTCGTGACGAGTGCCGACTGAAATAACTCACAGCAGGTGACGGCGGACCACCTTTCTTATTATGAAAGGAAACTTGCTGTTGACACGCTCTCGCATACATCCACCGACATGCATATGAATGTTTCCAGGCGGCATGCAGAGGAAACTGTCGGTGGCCATCGCGTTTGTCGGAGGATCAAAAGTTGTCATCTTAGACGAGCCCACAGCAGGGGTCGACCCCTACGCCCGCAGGGGGATCTGGGAGCTGCTCCTCAAGTACAAACAAGGTACGCCCGCCAGAAGCTCAAATGCCCCAGGCCTTTGAACTTCGCAACAGTCGGGTGTTTCATAGCGTAAGCTTGCGTCTGTTCTGATCAGGCAGCAGGGTGATTTGAATCACGTTCCACTTCTACGATTTTTCATTTAATATTTAAATAATATTTCCCTACATGGGTTTTTTGGATTCGAGAGGCATCACAGTGAGCACAATGGCAAAGGTGGCGGATTTGCTATCACGTCGTAACTTGCCACACGTGTTCATTAGCACATACGGCGGGAATCTGAGGACGAGGGAAGGAGGGGGAGGCACACGTGTGGTTTTCCAAATGAAGTCAAGATGCACTGCAACAAAAATAAAAGGCTTCGTTGTATAAAAATCAGGTCAACTTGAAAAAAAATAATTGTTATCCTCATACGATTACAATTGTTTTTGAAAAAATTACAAAACAATTAAAACATTTTACTTGTCAACAAAATATGAATATTCTTTTTACAATTTTGTTGGCTTACAATTATGCTTGGAAATCTTAATCTTTTTTTGTGATTATAATTTTTTTTCCTAGATGTTTTTATTATCTAAGATTAGAAATGTATCCTTGAAATTTTTCGATGTAATCTTTATTCCCATACAATTTTTGAGGAATAATGAAGACATTTTCCCTATTTGTTTCTTGGTTATATTACTGAACAAATTTTTACACCAAATATTTCATCAATCCGTTCAAATTGGCAACGCTTCCACTCCAAAGCTAATAATGTGATTTTGCTAACTCAGTTTGATGCCTCTCAATTCTCCCCAAAAAGAAGAGGGGCTAAAAATAATCCAGCCTGTTGCATGGTAACCCCGGTCTCCATCAAGATTTTAATTCCTGCCCACGTGTTCTGTGCTGCTTTGTTGCCATGGCGATTAGTGGTTAAAACTACCCCCTCCCCCTCCGCCCCGTCTCCTCAGGCCGCACCATCATCCTGTCCACGCACCACATGGACGAGGCGGACATCTTGGGCGACCGCATCGCCATCATTGCCAGTGGCAGGATGCGATGCTGCGGGTCGTCCTTGTTCCTGAAGAAACGCTTCGGCACGGGCTACTACCTCACGCTGGTCAAGGTACGCGCCCTTGATAAACACACAGCCCTTGAACAGCTTTGGACTCAAATCTGGGTGAAGTGAAAGAAAAATAGTAAAAAGCTGCTGTTAACTACAACTCACGCACAAACACTCACACACGGAGAAACCCGCCAATCAATATGCAGTCTAAAAAATCTCATAAAATTACAAGTTTTCTGTAAAAAAAAAAAAAAAAATCTCAAAAAAAGACAGTTGAAACAAACATTTGAATGCTCGTTTGATCGGTCGCCACCATTAATTGGGATCAAAACGAGCTTGTTTGGCACATTCCGCTTCAATTAGCGGCCTTAAGTGGAAAACGCGCCTGGCGTTATTCAGTTAGCGCGAGGCCGGAGTTGTCGAGGAGTGGCTGTTCATCATTCTAAGTGGCTGAGGCTGTCTGTTTGTAATCCAATTGTGTCTCTGGCAGGAGCAGGAACGTCCTTCAAGGAGAAACAGCGCCCACGACCACACCACCATGGAGAGCCGAAACTACGAAGGAGTCCATCCTATCGGTGAGATTAACATCGTGTATGAAATCAAGCTCACTCCTCCCAACCTCAAAATATGATTTGTTTACCTGTCCGATTTTTCTTCTTCCGTTTTTTTTTTTACCTATCCACATAGAATTACAACACGAGTACTTGATCTTTGTAGGATCACAACTTATTTTCACCTAAAAATGTCATTCTCTGTATGGTTTCAATTAAAATAATAATATTAATAATAATAATTTAATCGCCATATAATTATGCCTGACAAATGCATTTTCATTTTTTTTCCAATTACTCACTACTCAACCATACTCAACTAGAGGAATTTAAAGAACAATTGCAACTGCACATAAATAAGAATGAAATAAACAACAATTAACCCTAAAACTAGTCATAACAAAGATCAAAACAATTAACTAAACACTAAAACAAGAGCGGACTTGAATGCTGAGTTGAAAGATAAGGAATAAAAATACAATTGTTATTTTTGTGGTTGTTTTCTGTTTTTTCTGGGCAGATTTGACAACGCTGGGTCAACTGGTGCATCGCCACGTCCCGCGAGCGCTGTTCTTGGAGCGCATTGGCTATGAAATCACCTACGTCCTGCCCTACGACGGCGCCCACGATGGAACCTTTGCCCGGCTTTTCCGTGAGCTGGACCTGGCCATGGCCGACCTGGGTTTGACCAGCTACGGCATCTCTGACACCACTCTGGAAGAGGTACGGCCAAGCCGGAGTACAGACGATTAACTTTAAAACAAAACAACAACAAATAAAACAAAATTTACGTGAAAAGCAACAAAACAATTGTTTCCACAGATTTTTTTAAAAGTCGCTGAAGACACAGGAGTGGATGCAGAAGACATTTCAAGTAAGTCCCTTTTATTTGCAGAGATATTGGGCTGCCTTTTTAATGTACTTTTTAAATGTTATTTATAACCCCAAATTGGGTCAGGCCAAAACAGCATCTTTTATTTTTAATTCCCACAGCAACAAAGAGGAATAGCATCTCGGCCGCCACCGTCCATCCCGAAACGGAAAAGGAGGCGAGCGGCAAGTCTCATTGCATCTATTTCAGAATATGAACCAAAAAAGAAAAGAGCAGCGGACGCATTTAATAATGCAGCTAAGTCACTTGGCATGCTTTTGCTTTTCTGTGCTTCCGTGCAGGTGACATGGAAATGTTTGCCAGTCAAGTGGAAAGTAAGTTTGCTCCTCCAAAACTGTTTGATTAGTTGAAATTGCTAATATGCTAGCAATTGCTATGTTGATCAAGAGTGGCAAAAACACTGGTACAAAGAAAAAATATTATTCCCTGGATTTGTATGAGAACAGACGAAATCTTAAGATGAAGTACTGTCATGACAAAAAGAACAATACCCATAAAGATTTTTTCCCAATAATAATAATAATCATCACCATCTTGTGTCCATAACAGTAATAAGAGTCTCAAAGGGCTCAGGACTTTGTGTCTTGAGTCACATATGAAGTATATAAGACTGAAAACAAATTAGCAGTGGTTCTAGGAGAGAGCTCTGAGGCACACCCCTGCCTCTAAATTCTTTCATTTTTCTTAGAATTCCCTTCGTAAACATATGACTTAGTTTTGTCAGAACATATTATGGCCCCTGAAATCATAATCATTTATTTTATGTGCTAGAATATCTTGTCTAACTATTTTAAGTGAAAAAATAAAATAGAGATTTTGTGCTAAAATTTTAACGTTAAATATCAGAATTACAAAATGTACAATACTTTTAAAAAGTCGGACATACCTTAATTATTAAAGTAAAAGAAAATATATATGATAAAATATTATGACAGGAACATAGTTCTATTTATCGTCATTTTAAACAAAACTAGTCCAAAAATGACCACGGCAATTAATGTACAAGGAGCAGGTGGTACGTTTGATACATTACCTGATCAGGTCACTACTCTCCACACGCTTGTCATTGTGGGCGTGATAAACATCCCGGTGGGGATTCGTGTCCACATCAGTTTTACAGAGGGACACCGGTGTCGGCGGTAGGGGCTCGACAGTCATCGTCGGATGGCAGCTGATCAGGAGGCAGTTCCTGGCTCTCTTCATCAAGCGCTTCCACCATGCCAGGAGGAGCCGCAAGGGACTCATTGCCCAGGTAATGGCCTCCGTCTGTCATATCGATGAAATAAAGTGGAACGCGAGAGTGATGTCTCGGAGGATCTTGTGTTGTACAGAAAAATCGGTCTGTGTTGAAAAAATCCGACAGCATTCATAAGACCACATACTTGTCTAGCTCTTAAACTGACGCCGTTCAATTACACACAAAATATCAGTATCGCGATACATATTGACAGAGATGTTGTTCAACACCCATGGATGTGTATTTTAGAGGTTGGGAAAATGGGGTCATCTAAGTGGGCATTCATTTGATCGAACTGGAAATAATCGGTAAATGTCGATACGATGATGTCATTCCTGGCAATGCATTCATACAGTCATGCTGACTGCTCCCGCCCACCTCGTGTCTGTGATTGGCACTCAAAAGGCAAACTTTTTTTCCCCATTTCATGTCGCATGCTAATCATGTGTTTTCATTAGTCGCATATTAAATACAACCACGCCATAATTGCACAGATGACAGGCTGCAATTAGCCCAATAAAATGGACCTCTGTATTGTTTCTCTTCTCTATAATTTCCAAAGTCAGAACCAATAAACAGCGTACATTTCCGAAGCGTCAGAATTCATTTCACAAGGAGCGGTTACCAAGGTATGGCAATTATTTAAAATATTAGAATAAGTGCGGCAAGCCGTCAGATGTCATCAGTTCTGACAGCTGCCATGTGAAGATTTAATTCAAAAATGATAATAGGGTACGAGGAGCAGTTTTAGTAAACATTCCAATGTATCAAAAAAACAAGTTGAGTGAAAATGAATGCATAAAAGTGCAACTTTGTGTATTAATTCACGTTTAACATATAAAGGATGAAACATGAATAGTAGTGGTTGTAGGACGGACCCTTGAGGTACACTGGCTTCAAAATGGCAATAAAAAAAACGTCCTTGTGTCACGTTTGTTCCAATATGAGACCCTCAGGCCGCTGGCACACAAAAGCTGTGATTAACATTCCTCTCAAGATGGCGACTGGTTAAGATTTTTGCCACTCGCAATTTTATACCGTAGTCACAGCACCATTTGCATCAAAAGTGCAATTTTGTGTATCATCCATCCATCGATCCATCTTCTTCCGCTTATCCGGGGTCGGGTCGCGGGGGCAGCAGCTTCAGGAGGGACTCCCAGACTTCCCTAACCCCAGCCACTTCATCCAGCTCATCCCGGGGGATCCCAAGACGTTCCCAGGCCAGCTGAGAGACATAGTCTCTCCAGCGCGTCCTGGGTCGTCCCCGGGGTCTCCTACCGGTGGGACATCCCCGGAACACCTCCCCAGGGAGGCGTCCAGGAGGCATCCTGATGAGATGCCCGAGCCACCTCCTCTAGCTCCTCTCAATTTTGTGTATCAATTCAGTTAAAAGACCGAAAACGCAAGGGTTCTAGGACAGAGCCCTGAGGCACTCCCTGGCTTTTAAATTCTTTCACCTGGCATAAAAATCCGCAGTTATCTTTGTTTTATGAAGAGACATTACATTTTTGCATATTCATTCTGGAAATACACTTGAGATGATGATGAGCCACATCATAAAATGAATCTGTTTTTGTGTTTAAAGCCAATCCGGGTCCAGCTTGGCCGCCCACGTCTTGAAATCTCCGATAAACTCATGCATTGTTCATGGCGAGTGCTTTGGCTTTTACGAAGCCTTAATGACTTTGTTTTTCGCTGCGCTCTCGATAGGAGAAGTACCAGCTGTCACCTGCAATTACTGTCAAATAAGAGAATAAGGGAGAACAAGAGAAAACGAGAGAGAGAAAGAGAGGAGCGTCTGTCATTAAGCCTTTCAGTCATCGCTCGCTCTTTATCTTGCTTCTCGGCGGTACCGTGAGTTTTCGTATTTCCAGAGGCGGAAATTTGCAAACTTGCGCGAAAGGCCAATTAATCATGCGTACGCCGGCTCTCCCCCAAACATACAAGTGATTAAGCTTTAAAGATATCTGACCTATAAGCCGGCTCCCAACAATGAAATGAGGAAAAACGAATTATGTCTGAGAGAATTGGATTTTTTTAAGAAACAAAAAGAACTCCCAAAAAAGAATATAAAAAACTTATCATGAACTATCCTGATGTAGTGAATCATTTTCTCACAAGATTTAATATCAATTCACCAACAATGCTGAGGTTGAAAAAAAAAGAGTCCAGTCCAGTGTTGATTTATCCAAATTTATGATCTCGTACATCTCCAACAATTGCTTTTGTATTTTAGGTGGTGTTGCCTGCCGTTTTTGTGTGCCTCTCCCTGATCGTCTCACTCATTGTTCCGCCATTCTCCGAATATCCCAGTCTGGAACTGCAACCCTGGATGTACGGCTTGCCTCAGACCACCTTCTTCAGGTAACCGTTGTTTCTTCGCTGGTTCCTACATGGCATCTCTATCAGCAATCTCACAATAAGTGACAAGGCCTTGGGAGACTTGCGTTGACATCTCAATCAGTTCACAATTCCAACACTGCGTGCGTAATCCTTGGAGGACTGGATTAGCATATTACTGTCGACTCATTGCTCTCGACTCTCTAGGGTCTACCCCCAAAGGATTCCGACATTACTCAGTGCCAATCACTTGTTTAAAAGAATAACTTCTTATCTAAAAGATAATCTATCCAACCCTGCAGGTATTTTATTTCCCCTGACGTTACCTTAACACAATTAACTGCGGCCTTGGCTCATATTGTATAATACAATTGTAGCTCTCTGGCGTAGTGAGAGCTCATTCTGTTCTGTTGTGCTGAGCCCAGAAGTTGCTAAACAAGACAGCAGCACTGACGCATGTCAGATTAATAGACGTTGATTGTACATGTTGATCTCTCGCCAATTGTGTCTGCAACCTATTTGTTCCGCACAGTGAGCCTTGATCTTGTCTTTCTGATGCATTTCTTCATTGGTTATCTATCTATCTATCTATCTATCTATCTATCTATCTATCTATCTATCTATCTATCTATCTATCTATCTATCTAGCTATCTAGCTATCTAGCTATCTAGCTATCTAGCTATCTAGCTATCTAGCTATCTAGCTATCTAGCTATCCATCTATCCATCTATCTATCTCCGTCTGTCCGTCCGTCCAGTAATAGATCTAATCTATTTAATCTATTCTAAAACACCCACCACTCCATCTGGAGGTGAGTTCATATTTTAAACTAAATCCTCACACGTGGCGCTAATAAATTTGTTCCGTGCTGCCGTCCCCTTTTTGTCTTCTACATGGCCGTCTGGCCCGGTTGTTCTAATAACTTTTTCCATCGTTGTAATTTTCAAACTACATTTCATTGACCTTCGCTCTCACAATTACCGAATATTGTCTTTTCGCTCGAGTGACCTTGAAAGTGCCCACTTAAAAGCGACTCCACGCGCCACGTCTCTCCACGGAGGCGTGCCTCATAAACCGTCCCGTTTACCTCACACCGATGAGTGATTAAGATGGAAGAGGTTCTGAACCCAGCTAGCCTGTGTTCGTCCTGTATGTTAGCCTTGCGCTTTCCTAAAGCTTCCCTCTAATAGCTCAGCTCTCGCTCGGTGCCCGGATTCATTAGTTCCGCCTTTTCGGTGTACATACGCAATGCCCTAGTCCGGTTTTTATTACCTCGGAACACCGTGGTAACCCAGCCATTGTTAATTGCAGAACAGATGGCTGCACATAATCCATTTTTACAACGGGACCACTTCGATTACTCTCACTGGTGGCTAAGGAAACGGCCGTACGACCTTCATGGAGATGCCTCGAAATGAGACAATGAGTATGATAATAATCCACACGGCCGACTTGCTTGTGGTCATTGTTGGCCGAGAGCCATATCTGAGGTCTTTATGGACCTGCGGTATGTACTTAAGAGTGTGAGCTCCAGCCAACACGAGGGACAAAGGTTTTACGCATAATGAGTCTTTCTATCATAACCGATGGCCATTTGATGGATTTCTTTGATTGATTAACGTCAATTCGTTAACGTTCTCCCAGGCTACAGTGGCTATAATTTTTTCTACAAGGAAAGCTTTGGGTACACAGGCAAATCTCACACCCTGAACAGAATCTATACAGATCATTTTTAAAAGCAGATGCAGAATACATTTTTCTGGTTTACAGTTAAGCGCCAAAGTTATGCGGGAAAAAAATGGACAGACAGGAAAATATCTTGGGTGCTAACTGGGAAAAGAAATGTTGGAGTTCTGGAACTCAGAGGTTTGATAGTGCCGAGACCTTAGACTGGAATCCATCCATCCAGCCATCTTCTGAACCGCTTAGTCCCCACGGGGGTCGCGCGAGTGCTGGAGCCTATCCCAGCCGTCATCGGGCAGTAGGCGGGGGACACCCTGAACCGGTTGCCAGCCAATCGCAGGGCACACAGAGACGAACAACCATTTGCACTCGCACTCACACCTAGGGACAATTTGGAGTCTTCAATCGGCCTACCAAGAATGTTTTTGGGATGTGGGAGGAAACCGGAGTGCCCGGAGAAAACCCACGCGGGCCCGGGGAGGACATGCAAACTCCACACAGGGAGGGCCGGAGGTGGAATCGGACCCGCACCCTCCTAGCTGTAAGGCGGACGTGCTAACCAGTGCCGCCTAGACTGGAATCCTTTTCCACCAATTCAAGACTCTATGCCTTTCCCAGACTATGGCTTGTAGCTGAGATACTTGCCCAGATGACATTAAATGTCCATTCTTTGCAGTAACGATGCACCAGGAAATCCTGAGGTGTCTGAAGTGGTAGAAACCCTGGTGAACAATCCCGGCTTCGGAACACGTTGCATGGACGGCGACCCAATCCCGTGAGTGTTCTTTCAGTGCCCCGTTGATGTTTAATATCAGTGAGATATATATATATATCCAACATGAGTGTGGCAGCGGCAGCAGTAAAAAGCCACTCTTGCCTCAAGCATTGGCAGTAGGGAAAAAATAATGAGCCAATAAACCGGAAATTGATCGCTAAGCCAAAATGAACTCCTATCCTGGTTCATGTATCCTACTCGCAGTGTGTCATATGAATCCATAATGTTAAATTCGAAACTGGACGAGCCTCACTGGGATCATTTCTAATTGTACGTCTTCATTGGCATAAATGACAAAAAAATCGACATTTCCGGCTGCTCAATATCAAAATTTGCAGCCATCAAAATAAATACTTGCTGAAAATGTTGTGTCATTGACATTTCCCTGCAGGGGGTTACCTTGTGTCTCCCGCCTCTCCGATTGGCTCGCGCCATCTGTGGACCAGTCGGTGACCGACGTCTTTCTAGAGGGCAACTGGAGCATGTCCAACCCCTCCCCTTCTTGCCAGTGTAGCACTCCTCAACGCCAAATGATGCTGCCCGACTGTCCGCCCGCCGCAGGGGGGCTCCCGCCTCCGCAGGTACGTTCATTTGACGGGCATAAATCATCATTCGTCTTTGGTCTTCAACTATATGACGGTCAATGAGGAGGAATGGATTACGGGGAGCAATGTGGGCATGACTGAATGTACTTCAGTGACAAGAGACCACCCACACATAGCAAAGCACATTGCCAAGATGAATTCCCTTTGACCCACACACACACTTTTTTTTTTTTTCCCAAAAGCTTCCCCCTGTTGAATAAATCATGACAAAGTGTGCCCGCTTCTTCACTGGCTCCTTTAATCCTACCCGTCCTCACTATGCCGTCCTTGAGAAACTCTAGTGAAGACAAGAAAAAAGCAAAGACACCGCAGGAGGTGTGAAATCATCGTTTCCATGGAAATGGCAGGCGGCGCTAAGCCCCGCTATCAATTGCCAGGTATTGACTTTGCCGTCGTCGATGAAGAGACAGCCGCAGAATTTGTTCGCAAATTGCTGAGCTGAGCTTGGACGTGCCACGCTGTGTGCGTGAAGTTCTCGGAGGGCCGGCAGGATTTTTTCCGAGCTCGAATCAAGGCAGAAGAATTTCAAATGTTATTGAGAATCGACTTCCTACATTGCCCTAAGAATATTGCCCCGCTGAAGGTGAGTGGTTGCCATGGAAACGTAACCCAAGCTGCACGCTTCAGTAAACTGCTGTCGTTCGTAAGCAATTTGCCAAACGCGGGAGACAAAGCTTATCTGCGCAGGAACTCTTGACCACAAAGCCGAGCGGAACATGTTTAAATGTTAAAGACTTTTCTTTCCCCTTGCGTAGATAACATTTGAATTTTGCCTCGGAGCGACGTGGCAATACGCCCCCGTGGTCTTATCTGGTTGGGGAAGATGTGATTACTGCTGGCTTTTTTTTTTTTTTTTGCATTACCCTCACACACCTGCAAGTTTGCACAAGCTGAATGCAAAGCGTGAAGCTGTTCTGCAACAACAGATGTCGTCACACGGAGCTCGGCCAATATCATTAGAGGCACGCTGCATTCGTTGGCGTGTTTGTTCACAGATAAGTCAAGGTTGCTTTGTCGCCTGATTGCTAAACCAGATAGCTAGTTGACTTTTTCTTCTTTGTCTCGTCGTAAGACATATTCTTCTCCTGATGGATGAAAGCCGGCGTTGTTCTGCTTACTAGCAAGGTGGCAGCAGAAGGAGTTTGGGTAATTCAGGATTCAGAGACGAGCAACGTTTACGGCGTTCCCTCATGGTTTTTTGGGGCTCGGGGCCGAAACCTGTTGCGAAATGCATAAATTTGCTAGAAGTTGACACAAGAGCTGGGGAGAGTGGCCAAAAACTGTAGTCAATTAAAGTCCTGTTGAATTATATGACTCAAGAAAATTTTTTAAATGTACTTGAATAAATCTTGAGTGAAAAAAATGGACTTTTAATGTTTCTGTTTTAATCTAAGAACATGGTCGCCAGCTAAACAAATTAAAATAATATAATAAAATAACATAATAATAAAAAGTAAAATAAAAAAATAAAATATAATAATAAATAAATAAATATAATAATAATACCACATTGTGAAAATGTACACTATTTTCATTGTGAGCAGAGCAAAAGTTGGATCCCGTGAAACAGAAAAGTTTAACAATACTGCTCCGTCCGGCGCATCTCGACCGGTTGGTCACGGCTCTAATTAGTATCGTGCCAGCGCTCTCCAAACACACACGGGTTCAAGCAGCGTGGCGAATCCACATCGCAGAGTGTCTTCCTAATTGGAGGTTTCAATGTAGCCATTTATTCACAGAAGGGCATCTAATTAAGCTCCTTTGACATAAGCCCCCCCCCCCCCCCCCTTGTAGCCGAACTTAATTGACTATTATGAAGATGCTTTATTTATTCATTTTATGTATTTACTTTTTACAGAGGATACAGAACACAAGCGACACGCTCCTGGATTTAACGGGACGGAATATGACTGACTTCCTGGTCAAGACTTTTGAGCGATCCGGCAAAACCAGGTCTGTCTTTATTTATTTATCTATCTATCTATCTATCTATCTATCTATCTATCTATCTATCTATCTATCTATCTATCTATCTATCTATCTATCTATCTATCTATCTATCTATCTATCTATCTATCTATCTATCTATCTATCTATCTATCTATCTATCTATCTATCTATCTATCTATCTATCTATCTATCTATCTATCTATCTATCTATCTATCTATCTATCTATCTATCTATCTATCTATCTATCTATTTATCTATTTATTTATCTATTTATCTATTTATCTATTTATCTATTTATCTATTTATCTATTTATCTATTTATCTATTTATCTATCTATCTATCTATCTATCTATTTATCTATCTATCTATTTATCTATCTATTTATCTATTTATTTATCTATCTATTTATTTATCTATTTATTTATTTATAAGGTATGGTGGGATCTCGGTTGGTGTTGTCAACTCCCAAGTCCGCCTGAACGATGCAGGAATCAAAGCCACGTTCCAGAACCTGAGAGATATCTTCAATTACTCCCATGTAAGAAACCCCACCAGGTTTTTGGGCGATTGGCGGAATGGTTTATTCGTCATTTTTCGTAGACGATAAAGAATATACACCTGGACAATTGTCAGATTATCTGTCCACATGTGTTGCTCAGGTTTAAATATCAGTGTCTTCCAAAACTGCCAGTATCAATGATAACGCTCTGATGTCAATATCATTTTGCATTGTTTGTTAGCATTAAGCTAACAGACTTTTGCAAGGCAAAGCTACTGATTTTTTTTTATTCTATGTTTAGTTTCACAGTAAACCTTAGTGGCTTCAAATAGCATGAAGCCTTTTTTGAGGTGAATTGTTTACTATTCAAAGTTAATCAACTGGCTCTGACTTTTTGAAAGCTGTTTTTCGAGAAATGTTAGCAAAGACGGGCCCGCACTCTTTCTTTGGTGCTTTTCTCCGCACTCCATGTTGCCATCGCTGTCAAGCTGATGATCAATTTGAGCTCCATCGAGGTGGGGGGGGGCTCATTTGCATTTAGATCACACATGCAATGTGTCGGCCGCTTCTGTTGCACCATCGTCTCGGAACAGTGTGGCGTCGCGGCGGAAATCGCCAGCTCGTCATTTCCTCGACACTGGTGTCCCGCCAGGCCCCAAACTGAGTCGAGGTCATTTTTAACCTGGCTGCTCCTCTGCCGCCGCGTTCCGGTTCCTTATAGTCCGAATTTGCTGACTGTGTCCAATTAAGTTGTGTTTTGCCTTGTCTTCATTAGGCCAACGTGACGGACAAGCTCCTCGATACAGCCGAGACGCTGCTCAAGAGGCTGGACACCAAACACTATCTGAAGGTAGCTTTCTGCTTACGTGCCTGCGCGAGAGAGTGCGTAACTGTGTGTGTGTACACGTTTGTGTTTGAGAGTCGGAGAAAAAGCGAGAGCGAGCCGACAAAAGCCATCCAGCGAGTGTTTGTAGCCGACACTCCTAGCGCCGCACGCTCCTAATTAGTGTGGTGGCATCAGCGGGGCGCCCGCTCCCTCCGCCTTTTGTCTTTCATCCATTCTCTCTCTTTCTTTTCCTCTGTCGCTTTGCACCCCGAGCACCACGCGGGCTCACAGAACCGCAACAGATTCTTGACCCACTTTTTAAACGCGTTTTGAATCGTGAGTGGACGCAAAATGGAAATCGGGATGTATCGCAACGGTGTATGTTGCTTTAACTTGAGACGTGATCATTTTATTATTTTATTTATTATTCTAGTGTGAACAAGAAAGATTCTTGCATTTAAAAGAAAGAGAGAGATGTGATTGGTCGCTTTTTGTGTCCCGGGCAGGTGTGGTTCTACAACCAGGCGTGGCACAGCTTGGTGTCCTTCCTCAACGTGGCTAACAACGCCATCTTGAGAGCGGGCCTGCCGGCAGGAGCGGACGCCCGGCGTTACGGGATCTCGGCGTCCAGTCACCCTCTTAACCTTACCAAGGAGCAACTCTCCTTTGTGGCCTTGTGAGTGGCAAATGGATAAGCGGGCCTCCTTAGCTGTCACTCAACTCTCCGTTCCCCTCAGGGCCTCGAGTTCCACCGACGTGGTGTTGTCCATCTGCGTCATCTTCGCCATGTCCTTCATCCCCGCCAGCTTTGTCCTCTTCCTCATCCAGGAGCGAGTGAGCAAAAGCAAGCACCTGCAGTTCGTCAGTGGCGTCAACCCGACCGTCTACTGGTTGTCCAATTTCGCCTGGGACGCCGTACGTGGTGCCGTCATGGCAGCATTTGACGCCGTACGCACTCGGGCAAGACGATAATGAGCTTGCGGTGTTTGCAGTGCAATTACGCCGTCCCTTGCGTCATCGTGATCGTCATCTTCCTGTGCTTTCAACAAGAAGCGTACGTCTCGGCGGCCAACCTGCCCGCTTTGATTCTGCTGCTGCTTTTCTACGGGTATGCAAACAATAGTGGTCAGAAAATGGGATATATGAAGCATAGCAAATCAAAAAACGTAATGGCGACGCTTGCCCGATTGCCACAGGTGGTCCATCACACCCATGATGTACCCGGCATCGTTCGTGTTCAGCGTGCCCAGCACCGCCTACGTGGTGCTCACCTGCGTCAACCTCTTCATCGGCATCAACGGCAGCGTGGCTACATTCATGATGGAGCTTTTTGATGATAGCGTAAGTACGACAATCGGGCACATAGCGTTTGAGAATGAACGTTTGAAAATGAGACGCATCGGGAATGGAAATGTGCGGTTTCGCAAGGTGCACTGTATATAAAATGTGTTGTGTGCTGCAAAGCATATACCGTATTTTCCGGACTATAAGGCGCACCGGACTATAAGGCGCACCATTAATGCATCATGTCGGATTTTTAATCCGAATCAAATCATTTTCCATTTTATCTTTTTTATTTCAATTTCAGACGCAACAAATTACTTTACAATGACAAAATAATGATCCATAGTCTTTTTGATTCAGGATTCATAGTCTTCAGCGGGCCACTTATGATTGATTTCATGACACAATGCTTCGGGCCAGTTTAAATTTAGGAATTTGGTCCATATATAAGGCGCACCGGACTACAAGGGGCACTGTCGGCTTTTGAGAAAATTTTTAGAAGTTTAGAAGAAAATAAGTTTTTAGGTGCGCCTTATAGTCCGGAAAATACGGTACGTATATTGATATTTTACCGAATGCCATACCATGATTTGAATATGCCGCATGGCGTGTATAAAAGGTACAACATAGCATCTGCTAAAAAGCAAATGCTAAATGCATTGGACCTGCCACGCAACGTACATAAAATGTAAAAAATTGGCTTTGAGGTTTTTAGAAATATCCCACATAGCATCTGCCGGATAATGTATGCATAGCATTTGTAAATTGTGCCACATAGCGCTTAAAGATTGAACAGCATCGCGTACATAAAATGCGCCACCAGCCCTCTGCAACACAGCGTATCTAAATAGTTTTACATAACACTTATAAATGTATAAAAGGAAAGACCTGCTATGAAGTGTTAGTTGGTTTTGTGCAAGCGCTCGTGCGCGAAGCGTCATTGCTAGTTAGCGTCAAACAATGGTGCGAAGCCAGCAGGGGGTGGTCTTAACAGAGTTCATCCTCAAAGGCACTCGCTTTCCCACATTCTCTTTGATAGCCTCGGTCGTCACGCATCCATCTTTTAGCCGCTGTTCATTTGCATACCATGAGTTGCTTCAATCTTTGCCAAAGCATCGTCTGTCGATCACACATTAGATTTTCAAGCTCTTTTTGGAATAGACCATGACAATAGTCCTTATATAAAGTGTATAAATATATGTGCAGACACACATACACACACACAAATATATACGTATACGTATATATGTGTGTATGTGTGTGTCTATATATATATATATGTATGTCTTTATTTCGAACATATTTAAAACATAAAAGGAGGGAAAAAAATGAAATACAGTAAATAACACTTTAAAGTACCATATTTAAGTTATATATATATATATATATATATATATATATATATATATATATATATATATATATGTATATACTATGTATATATATATATATATATAAACAGACAGACACACCTCATTTTGCTCCATCAGAGGTTTTGTGCGGCACGCCCTGGTTCCCCCTCGCTTATGAATGTAGGCACGGCACGGGAACAGGAACAGGAACGTGGCGGTGGGTCAGATAAGAGCCTCCGTACTCCTGCGCCTGGAAAAGCTTTCGGTGAATGATTAATGGGCGTAAAGGGGAGGTGTTGAGCGTTTCATCATCGTTGAGGAGAAATCTCTCACATCTGCGTGATGAATAACCGGCCAAGAGAAGAGCTGTAATTTCACCTATTGATCTCACATTAGCTCTCGCCACTGCGTTGCGATGACTTTGTTTTAAGATTTGTCCGTTGCAGAACGATTCCAAAAACAGAAAAAAATATATCATTCCTGTGCGTGTTTCCTTTTTTCCCCCAGAACATGACGCGCATTAACGACATCGTGAAACAAGTGCTCCTCATCTTCCCTCACTTCTGTCTGGGCCGAGGACTTATTGACATGGCGAAGAACCAGGCTATGGCCAACCTCTTCAGTAACTTTGGTGAGAAAATCAAAAAAGGACCCACATAGTGCTCATAAAGTATTTTTAAGGCTAAGTGGCATGTTGAACTGTTGCCAAGCAATACACCCAAATACCTCAAAGAACCGAGAAAATCAAGTTGGCAGCCAAGAAGACACTTTTTCGGTTTTGATCCTTTTTCTTTACAGTCTTACCGTCCTTTTTTTTTTTTTTTTTTGTCCTGTTATTAGGCGAGAATCGCTTCAAGGAGCCGCTAAGCTGGGACATGGTGGGAAAGTACCTGTGCGCCATGTCCATCCAAGGAGCTGTCATGTTTGCTATCACCCTTCTCATTCAGTACAAGTTCTACTGTAAACCCAGGTGAAAACCAGACCAGCTTTCTATCCACCGAGAAAGAGTTGACTTTTTTTTTTTGTTGTTGCTTTCGCCAGGTTTATTTCAGCTAAGTCGTTATCCACGGAGGAAGAGGATGTGGATGTAACTCGTGAACGGGAGCGGGTGTACGCTGGGAAGGCCGGGAACGACCTTTTGAGGCTCTACGATCTGACTAAGGTGATGTTTGTTTTATGTCAATGTTGGCTTTTGGTTTTTGAGACATTTTTGTGGCTCTATGAATGATAGACATGCCTATCGCTGATGGAGTTAGGACTTTTCCCATTTCAGGGTTAGGATATCTCAGGGGTTTGTAAAATAAGATTTTTACAACCCCTAAAAAAATTCCAGGAATTGCGGATGAAGTTTCATTATATGTTCCCTCCGGGGGTGGTTAAAATGAGGAGAAGAAATCCCGTAAAACATCGAAAAATACTTAAAGGCCAATGATATTATTGATAGACATGTCTACCAAATGTGGTTTTGCTAAGACAAACTGGTTTTGAGGGCTGATTTTTTTTCTTCAGTCCAAAATGGCCGATTTCCTCGTTCGGCCAAAATGGACATTTTCTTGGGTCTTTTTGTTTTTTTCTTTCTTTCAGTTCGAGAAGCCAAAAGCTTTTAAATTAAGTAGTATTTGGACAAAATGTTTTGGACAAATTTGGGACAGAAATAAATTACTTTCTCAGGGTCTCCTCGAAATAAACAGGCCTAGTTTGAAGTCTTGCTTTTTTTTTTACCTCGCAACTAAATTGCACGGCGCCACCTCACCTGTCTTGTCTGATGAAACGAGCGGCCTTCGGATGGAGACAGCTGCGGCTACGCTTCAGTCGTGGCGTGATTATTCTTTAATTGCTTGCCGTCCTCGCCATACGTCGCACTTTGATGGCACGTTAGCGATGCGAGATCTAACGTTAAAAAGTAGAGCCCCGTCTGAGGCGGATTGAGTGGCGCTGCCAGATGGCACCGGAGAAAGTTTGTTTGGAGTCAGAAAACTGCTGTGTCATCTCTTGGAGTTTATCAAATTGTGGTTGCCACTCAAAAAATATTGAAAAAATATATTAACAAAATAACAAAATAAGAATATTAAGTAAAATGTAAATGTATTTCAAAAATTCTTTTAAAAGTAGTCTTTACTTGTATGAATTATATTGATAAATATTAATTCTATAAAGGCTTCCCATATTTGTATTAGAGCTGTGTATGTATCTGCGGTAACTCAAAGTGAGATTCATATCGGCCGTTAAAACCATAATAGCGTATTGTTAGCACTAGCTTGCTGATACGACACAACACTAATTGAATCTTTGCCCTAAAAACAAACAAAAAAAACTTTCTGGCTTGTGCTGTTGACCTCTGTACAGCAAGAAATTGCGAGTTATTTTAAACTAAAAGGAAAACCTTTTTGGAAGATGATGCGGCGGCACGTCAACACTGCGCTACGTTTTCAAATAAAGCGCTTAAGCTAGTATTTTGGATAATAGAAGCCGAGTCCTCTCATGCCGCAAATATATTTGGAATATTATTCAAGTGAATGTGTGATGAAGGTGTCCTTGACGCCTCTCTCCCCAACCCCCTACCTGGCTGCCATTAATTGTTCCAAACACTATCCGCTGTTTTCCCGCCTCCACTCTTCCCCGCTGCTGTTTATTTTTTTCACGCTATTATCATTGGCGACCTCATTGTTTCGCCGGCTGTGCTCTCTCCAGGTGTATCCGGGGAAGCGCATCCCCGCCGTGGACCGGCTCTGCGTGGGCGTTCCTACGGCAGAGGTGAGCCAAATGCTGCTTCATCTCATGATCACATTTGCATTAACGAGGGTTTTGATGGCGGCTAGCAACCACTTAAGCTGTTACTGTGTTTTGACTGGTCCTGCTGCACTAGAAAATTTCATTCTGGGTTCAGTTCCCCTTCAAAGACAGAAGAGGGTCTCCTGCATGAATAAAATTCTGCTTGTAGAAATCAACGACACGTCCGCCCTGATTACACAAGGCGAGCACTAGCGGCGACTGCTCAACTAGCATGCCGCGTAATCTCAAATGCTGACAGGCGGCCGTGATTGGACGCATCAATTCCCGCCACCGCTGTTTACAGAGTGGCGCCGTGTAAATGCCAACTCGGAATTGGGATTCACGGCGAGCCGCTACACATTTCCATGCATTATTTACGCGCAGCTTAGCCCATCTCCTACACGTTCCCAAGGACCGATCGTGAGATTCATGAGTGGCGGGAATCAAATATTTATACCGGTGGCAGACGCTAGGACCCTGCGGATTCACTCAAGCTGCAATAGTCCCCTGTCGGACATGTTTATTCTGAGTCTATTGTTTTGTTTGTGTATTTGTCACAATGCTACAAGCAAGCGGCTTTCAAAAGTGAGACCTCTCGTCGACCTAAGATTCTTCAAAATACTTCTATCCTTAAGATTTCTTGAAAATTCTTCAAAGTTCTTTAAATTTCTGTTTCGTACAATTATTTCAATTTCTTTCTTCAATTCTACCTAACTGGTGTCTGTTTTGAAATGTGAAATTTAAATTTAGGTGGCTGTTCATTGCCTGCTATTTTGTCATTTTTTTCAAAAAGCGTAAAAGTCAGCTAGGGTTTGCGCAGGGCCTGAATGTTGATTTTTCATCAGTTTGTTCGGGGTCGCAAACGGTCACATTATAAAGCAATTAAAAAATCACAACTGGAAACAATTTTTAATAAAAAATTTACAAAATAAAACAAGTAAAAAATATTTTGAAAAATCTGTAAAATTTCTAAAATGTTACATATATATTTCCTAATTTTAATCAAATCTTAACTTTTTTGTAGAATATTTCTAAAACTCTCAGCACTCCCACACAGTCTGATTTGTCCTTATTGTCTTTTCAGCCTATTCACGCTGTCATTAACAATGTAAGTGAATCATACAATGTCTTCCTCCGCCAGTGCTTTGGCTTGCTGGGAATCAACGGGGCCGGGAAGACGACCACCTTTAAGATGCTGACTGGTGACATCCCGGTTTCCAGTGGCGAAGCCTTCCTCAACGGGTTCAGGTGAGCCACTAAATTTGAAAATCATAATCAAGTTTAGAAAATGTCAAAAGATCAATTACAAGACAAGCATTAACGAAGGAATGAGGGATATTTATTAAAGAATTTAATTAGTTTAGTAAATTTAACAAAAGGTCACTGATCTTAGTCGAGGGGGAAGGAGAGGAGATTTCTTAATACGCTTTATTTCTAACGTTAAAAATGCTCTCTGTCTCAGCATAAGGACCGAAATGAGGGCCGTGCACCAGAACATGGGCTACTGCCCCCAGTTCGATGCCATCAATGACCTACTGACCGGCCGAGAGCATCTGGAGTTCTACGCCAGGCTTCGAGGGGTTCCGGAAAAGGAGGTCGCCATGGTAAACAAACGCCGCCAATTTGTTTGTTCACATGGAGTAAGTGGAACGAAAAGATCACATGTTGGTTAAGTCGAGATGTAATAATTCTAAGTTTATGTCGTAATTTCAGCAAATGTTCCCATAAGTCCTGTTTAAATCAATTTTATGTAATGAATTTTGCGTATGAGACAGCGTCCCTGTAGGCGGGACTTAGTATTGCACCACCTAATGACTTATTTAAATTGTCTCAGAAAACTAGAATATTGTGATAGTTTTTTATTTTCTGTAATGCAATTAAAAAAACAAAAATGTCATCCATTCTGGTTTCATTACAAATCAACTGAAATATTGCAAGCCTTTTATTAATTTAATTTTAGTTTTTTAATTGCATTACAGAAAATAAAGAACTTTATCACAATAATCAAATTTTCTGAGACAGTCCTATATTTCAGAGCTTTTGATTGGCCGACAGCCACCTTTCTTCATGATTATGCATAATTAGTTTTTGTCACAAGTGCTATGTTTGCATGTGCTTGTGTGTGTGTGTGTGTCCAAAAGGTGGCTGAGTGGGGCATTCAGAAACTAGGCCTGATTAAGTATGCCACCAAGCCGGCGGGCACCTACAGTGGAGGCAACAAGCGTAAACTTTCCACCGCCATCGCCTTGATAGGCTGTCCTCCGCTTATCTTCTTGGTGAGCCCACGTCTTATAAATCCGTGAAAAAAATTAGATTTGTCTCTTTTAAGGAAACTACCGTATTTTCTGGACTATAAGGCGCACCGGACTATAAGGCGCACCTTCAATGAATGGCCCATTTTAAAACTTTGTCCTTATATAAGGCGCACCGGACTATGTCCGATTTTTAATCCAAATCAAATCGTTCTCCACTTTATATTTTTTCTTTCAACTTCAGACGCAACCAATTACTTTATAATCACAAAATAATGATCCATAGTCTTTTTGATTCATGATTCATAGTCTTCAGCGGGCCACTTGTGATTGATTTCATGACAATGCTTCGGGCCAGTTTAAATTTAAGAATTTGGTCCATATATAAGGCGCACCCGACTATAAGGCGCACTGTCCGCCTTTGAGAAAATTTTAGGTTTTTAGGTGCGCCTTATAGTCCGGAAAATACGGTAGGCTAGATTGCATGTGTCTATTCTGGCATTTATGTTTTGGCAGGATGAGCCCACCACCGGGATGGACCCTAAAGCTCGGCGCTTCTTGTGGGACTGCATCATGAGCGTGGTCAAGGAGGGACGCTCTGTCATTCTAACCTCACACAGGTACCCCGTTTAGTGTCATTAAAATGGAATAATGAAGTCATTGAGCTCATTTCTGTGTCGTGTAAACAGTATGGAGGAGTGTGAAGCGCTGTGCACGCGCATGGCCATCATGGTGAACGGACACTTCAAATGCCTCGGCAGCATTCAGCATCTGAAGAGCAGGTCAGTGACCTTCTGTTCAGACTGAGATCAGAAAGCACAAATATGTTCACCTAGCAAGACAAAGAGACTTTTCTTTCTGTATGAAAGAAATGAATTTGAACAGCCCGCCCTTGATTTCTGCTCACTTGTTTCAAAACAAACCATGCAATCAAATTCTTGTTTTTTTGCTGTGAGGTTGTGAGCATTTTTATTATTCTCAGTACAGATCATTTGTTTTTTTGAGAATTATGTATTGAAATTCTTTTAAAATCTCCTGAAATTCTTCCTAATTTTCTTTAAAAATTTATATTGTATATATAATTTATTTAGGTAAAATAACCTTTTCCTACATATATTTTTTTACTTAAAACCATGTTTAAAAATGACATTTCCCTGATTTATTGTAACAAGCACTAAATGCCTCCTGTCTAATATTTTTTGTCCTTGATGCAGTTGAGTAAAAAAATTCCGATCGATACACAACGGTTGAAAGCTCCAAAAATACTGGAAACAAGTCTCCATTCCATTCACATGGCAATAAATGTTGCTATTTGTTTCGACATTTTGACTGAGCTGGCCAAAGTGGTAGCAGGCGAATGTTTTAGCGGCTCAGCCTTGCATCATCGTGTCCATTTGGACCCGTAAAGTGCGTTTACGACACGGCTGCAATTTCGCGCACTTTTTTATACGGGGGTTGTAAACGTGTTTCTTAATGCATCTTTTGTTCCGCCGCCATCCTCCCAACTGAACGCCACCCTTGTGATATTCCGCCAGCGTCATCGCGATCCATTTAGCTATTTATTTATTTATTTGAACCCGCCGCGTGGCAAATAATTCCTAATTAAGCGTCGCCATCTCCTCGCCGTGATTAATGTTTCATGAGGCGTGGCAGCCCGTTAATGAGCGGAAAAGGCAATTAAGGACGAGGTCGTGTCTGTTGTCACTCGCCACGTGCCGTGTCACGACCATCTTGCGTTTGTCCGTCCGATTGGATCCTCTCATTGACCCATTTTGTGTTCAAATTGGGCAATTTTCAAGAATCATTTCAAATTCCTCGTCTTATCTGTTGCCAATTTTACAATGATAGGAAAACTAAATGAATCAGTTTCAATACGTTTAAGACGAGAGCTACAAAAAAAAAATATTGATTAAAAAAAATTGCTAGCCTTTCCGTCTGATATTCCTAATTCATTTTTGAAAGAATATTTCATCGGTGTAATATTAAAAAGCCACTATTGTGATTCTCTGGTTAATTTGTAGCCTTAACAACAAAAACTATTCATCACTCTAACTTGTGTGTTTTGTGATATTTGTCAAAACTTCAAAATGAGCTCCATATGAAATCAGCTTTTGCCCTCAGTTGCAGTTGTGTGCATCCACGTGGGCCAACCTCAATGCCTCCATCTCGTTGCCCTCAGCAATGTAGCGAATCACCATGGGGGGCGGCGCTCACATCTTGCCCACCCCCGCGGCTCCGCTTGCATGCTCACTCTCCCTGGATGCTCTCCACTCCGACATGTGCTTGTTTTCTACCACCTTCGCTCGCATTATCGAGTTCTGAAAAACTTGAAAGTTGCTCAATGAAAGATTTTGGGCCCTCTCGGTGTCCATTAGTCTGTAAGATTTTTCATGTAAATGTCCATTTTTTGTATTGATGGGATAATGAGGCTTCAAATTTGCTTCATGAACCAGTTGCTATATTTTTTCCTCCCATAGATGGCACTCTGTTCAACATTGCCATGACTTAAACCCCTTTATCCAAAACAACAGATAAAATAAAATAACTGGTTCACGAAGCAAATATGAAGCTTCATTATCCCATCACTTTCTTTGTGAAATTGAACAATTGTAGTGGGTCCTCTTCTCTAATCAAATTTTAAAAATAAACTTTGCCGTGGCAGGTTCGGCGACGGCTACACGGTGACGGTACGCGTGGGCGGCCATCCTCCGCACCTGAAGCCCGTGGAGGACTTTATCGAGCGGACGTTTGCGGGAAGCGTCCTGAAAGAGAAGCATCACAACACGTTACAGTACCAGCTGCCGACGGGCCAGGGGGTGCTGGCGCACATCTTCCGACACTTCACCGACCAGCGGCAGACGCTATGCGTGGATGACTACTCCGTGTCTCAGACCACCCTGGACCAGGTACTAGGTTCAGTCTCAATTCCATGTTGTCGTTATAACCAATTGGAATTTACAATTTATTTGTTGAAATACTTTCATGTGAATTTTCTGAAAACGCCATCCTGGTTCTTAAACTCCTGACCAATGAGAACCAGTGACGCATTTGCCCACCCGCCAGCCAGCTTTGTCCACCCAGCAACCGTCCGAATTGATCCGAGGTTGCAGCCGGCTTTATAGCCGAACCAAATCAGACGCTCAGCGGCGAGTGTGCACACTCATTGGAGGCTGCTATTAGCTACGCAGCAGATTACGATTGGCAGCTACCAAGTCAAGATGACCGCTGTGGGGGTCACCAAAGTTCGGGAGTCCCCCAGTAGGGTCTTGGAGGAACATGTTCAAACCAACAAGCAAGAACCTTTCCATCAGCCAATAAATAAATAAATGGATATATGGGTTTTTTTTAATTTAAATAAATAAATTGATAAATAAATACATAAATAGATTAATTAATTAACAGACAAATAAATAAATAAATAACTTAATGCCTTTTTTGGAGATTATTCATTTATACTTAATACTAATAAATACATTTTATAAAACTACAATTCATTGTAGTTATCTTTTTGCTTAAATTGATTCAGTAATTTTTTCCTGTATATTTCGTATGTCGGCAAGCTCCTGTTTACACAACACGCAAGCGTCTCCAAGTGACGCGTGGAGGACCCCGACAGTCACCTCTCAGCCGGTGATTGATCACAAGGATCCTTGACCTGGTGTAGAATGCCGAGCTCACGGCGCAATTAATATCGATCCACACGGCCCGAGGCTCTGGCGGCAAAAAAGCAAAGTGACCGTTTGAAAGGAAAATGGCCCCATCTTAAGTACTTTTGGGGTGTCAGCTTGTCAAGTCGTTGCAGCCACTTTTATATGTGGACACAATTGCAACCACAACTACGTTGTCCACGGTGTTCTTTTATGACTTCCCTTTAATATTTTTTATTATTATTATTATAATTAATACAACCATATGATATAATCAGATTTTCTTTTAGAGGACTTTGAACACACTGATTCAAATTTTCGAATGATGGGTTAGACCAAAATAAATGCACACATGCACCCCTTCATTCTCTCTTCTGTTTCTTCCCGCAGGTCTTTGTGAATTTTGCCAGCCGCCAACTTGGCGAGGATGACTCTCCGAGCTACGACAACCAGGTGGACACCTCCGACGAGCTCCCCATCAAGTCGATCGAGACCTCCTACAAGGTCTAGCACTGTTCAAATGAAACTTCTCGCACAGTGTGCTCATTGCACTCAACCATGTTTTTATTTATTTTCACATAACAAATCTGTACTGCAATTATCCTCCATCTTGAATATCATTGCTGACTAGTTCTTGATTAAACATATTTGCTAACGATAACGTGACTACAACGTTGTTAAGCTTGTTTCCAGTTGACGGCTTTTTCGAGGAATTCCCCCCCAAAAAAAGCTTCGGTCAGTGCTGCGTATAACAACCACCCGCAGCTTGAGAAATCGGCGGACTTTTGAGAATCATCTGGGGAGGACTGGAGAGTGTTAAGAGAGAATTAAAATTCCAAAAAGTGCTCCCTGGCCGAAGCCATTAAGCCCCTCTCTGATCGATCGGTGCCTGGATGCCACAAAGCAGGTGATGCATACATTTCTTGTGGTCTCAATTTAGAGAGCGCATTATTTGGAGGGTTCGACCCAGCTGAAGAATTTTTCAAGGTCAGCCTTTTTTTTTCTTCGATGTCGGGCGTGTTCCTCCTGATTCAGCAAAGGGTAGTAAAAAATGTTTTGGTTGTTGTTGTCCTTACATGCAGAAATACGCTGATGCTCAATTCCAGCTTTAAACTGCCACTCCTGCTTTGCATTCCGCTCGTGCTTAGGTCAAAGGTCATTTGACTGTATTTAAGTTGGGTGGGTCTCAATTTTTTGGGTTATAAGGGTAAGAGCTACCATCAGAATTTTTAAGAGAGAATTTTTCCAAAAGAATAAAGTTGTGCATTATTTCAAAGATAGTCCGATTATTATAATATTAATGACAAAGATTAATGAGGGACGATTTAAAAAAAAAAAAGATTATCATAATCATAATAGATTGCATAGCAATTGATGACAAACGTTTGGTTGTTATTATTATTATTATTATTATTATTATTATTATTATTATTATAATATTAATGACAAAGATTAATGAGGGACGATTTAAAAAAAAAAAAGATTATCATAATCATAATAGATTGCATAGCAATTGATGACAAACGTTTGGTTGTTATTATTATTATTATTATTATTATTATTATTATTATTATTATTATTATTATTATTATTATTATTATTATTATTATTATTATTATTACTATGGGTTGTTTGTACCCGCAACAAAAAACGAAACATGAGTAATGGGCAGTCAAAGAGTGAATAAATTTTGGGGACACCGCGTAGTCTTTATTTACACATGGAGCTCTTAACAATGACAGACGAACACATCTGCTTGGGCCCTCGCAACAAGCCTGCTGGCTCATAAAAAGCCTGTCCAAATGAATAATGGGGTGCCCTCCCAGGCTGTGCCATAGCAGGTAGGTGAGGGCACGGCACAGCTGCCAGGTGCGCCACCATGTGGTGGGGGGGAATCAAAATGGGTAAACACTCAGAGAAAATACGGCTAATGATGACACCGCCATTTTCATTAAGTTCCAGTGTATAAGGTTCTCTTCTTGGGAAACAATCTTTCATAGATCGAGGTAGACACTGAGCAGATAGCCGCATGAAAGCCCTCAAAGATTACAGCCATACTGGCAAAGGCCTGCCGCTAACCCTCCCGCACAGCTCGCGAGTCCCGCCAAGCACTTTTGGATTCACTCTGATGCACAACTCACCCAAGTCTGTGCTCTGTGCTCAGAAGACAGACAGTGAGCTTAAGTCCAGGATTTTCACTTCATGATGCAAAATCCCCAAAACAGTGTGAATTTGCTCGTGTGCCCCATTGAGTTAGGAATTCTTTCACTTACTGGCAATGTTGAGTAATATTTTAAAGGCAAAAATGTTCATTATGCTCCCCTGTGAGGTCAGCCAATGAGATCGAAAGAGAGGTGACCTCTTTGTGTGTGCAATCTGCTTGAAGGGAAGGCTCCAGCTCTGTGCCATATTGCCACGCCAAATAATGAGGGTCACTCATGGGACAGGCAGCGCTGCGATGGACAGGTGGCGGGTGCCTTGAGTGACAGGTCCACCATCAATAAGATGGAGATGCAGGACCACACTGTCAGTGGGAGGCATTGTTTTTGTTATATCCTCCACCAAGGTCAATGTCTCAATTTGGTGTAATTATGGCACAGGGTCAGAGGTAAGCCATGTAGCCAACTAGCAAGGGTAAAGGTGAGGAAATATGTCGTGACCTAGAAACCTTCCAATTTTAAAACAATAGTTACACTAGCGCAGGATGTCAAACTCATTTTTTTTCGCGGGCCACATTGTAGTCATAGTTTCTTTCGGAGGGCCATTATGACTGTCAACCAGATTTATGTATGAGCACCTCATATTATATACAGTAAAAGCTACAAAACAAACTGACAACTCATTTAACAATCAGATGAGTAAAAACTGGTCAAATATAAAAAAAAAAAAAGATATTATTAAAAGTGAAGACAATTTTCAATTCTAGTAATGACACACGAATTTGATGCACAATTTGTCTTTGCGGGCCACATAAAATGATGTGGCGGGCCGTATCTGGCCCCCCGGGCCTTGACTTTGACACCTGTGCAATAGCGTGTAGCCAGAAAGGTTGGAGAAGTGTGACACAGCCAAGGAAATGCCAAAAATTATTTTTTTGGAAGATTTTAAGGCACAGACAAGGTCAAGAGCAAGCCGCTGCAGTGCTCCCCTCTCAACGTGGTATCCAAGGGGCACATGATTGACATTTCCAAAGACTTGTGGAGCCACAGTCAGAGGTTAAGAGCTGCCGGATATCCAACAGCGTTGCCCACCGCGGAACCCCACGCTGCAGAACCTCATCAATGTGCACAATGTGTGGAATTGATCTTCTGTTGCAGCGCTGCCCTCCAGTGGCCTCATTTTGCAACAACATGCTGAGGATTCAGGCCCGCGCAGTATGATTGGGAATGATTTAAGATGCTCATAAAAAGCTCATTTATTTACCTTTTTATGTTTAATGACAGCTGGAAGCCGGTCAATGCACTTAAGGTTTATAGCACGTGGGTTTATTGCTAAAATCTGCTGCTGTCATTCGCTTATTGACCAAAACAAAGTCAATGTAGAATGGATATACAATGTCATTGAAAGAGACAGTCCAGCACAATATTTGCATCTAATGTTAGCATTGACGCTAGCAACTAATAACATTTAGAGGTGTCCTGGGCCGGCTGGTCCAACAATATTAGGACCTTAAATTGTGTTGGTGCTAGTGGCAATGCTAAGATTACCCTACTTTTTTAGTCATTAATATTGTTGGACTAACTAGCTATGAATTTGCTCATTAATGTTGGTGCTTGCAAGAATGGTTGTTTCAAGGCATGTGCAATTGACACAAATTAATTCAGCAATGGCACATCTTGGTCAACAGATGTCGCTGTTTTACAGAGTAACGGGGGTCGCCAACGACGGACCCAGAGGGCCCTCCTCCCAATTTTGCATTTTTTGGCAAAACAGTTTTGCAATGTGCTATTGAAGTATCCTGGATAGTCCATTAACATCGGGATTGGAATAATTTTAGGAATGACATGAGCGCCTATGACAACAGAGATGCCCTGGCAGGTCTAATTTTAGTGGGTATCAAAGTAGTGGATGAGTGTTAGGAGTGTCCTCATTGGTCCAGCTATATGGATCGATATTTACAATATATATTTAATTATAAACATTTTTTCTGAATTTAGGAGTAGTACACAATTGTTTGTTTTTAAAATATTCTAAATATATCATTTGTTTAGATTAGTTTAAATGGCTGTTTTTTTTACTTGAATTATTATATTTATTGAATTTATTTATTTAACTTATTTTAATTGAATTATCTAAGTGGCTACAAAACATGTAGTCATAGAAAATGTTTTTATGATGATGACTTTTTAACAATATAATAATATTATTATTATTGTTATAATTATGTGTTAATTTTATTTGAAATATTTATATATATGTATTTATTAATATAATAAATTATTTTATTATGACTCGTAAATAAATTTCCTAACTGTTCTTACCTTGGTAAGTGATACGCTACTGCCGTTGGGGGGCAGCAAAGGATCTTGCAAAGGCAGCCAAACACCAAACGAAGAAGAGACTGCCTATTGATGACGTCACTAGTAAGCGACACGCAAGCTTCCCCCTCAGCGGCCTTTTCGAACAGAGTTTGGCAGATATTTTGATTTATCTTCATCTAAAATGCTCAAAAAGAAGTCAAGTGGTAGTGGAAAGAAAAGGAAAAACCCTCCGTCGGAGGAGCGGCATCGAAGTAGTAAGCGGAGAAGCGCCGAAAGTAACGTAGTGGTGAGACTTTTGACATAATTGGCGTCAAGATAGTGGCCGAAAGTTACGGAGTGGTGACACTTTTGACATAATTGGTGTCAAGATAGTGACGCTTTGTGACAATCTGTAAATCATAAATGTCTTGAATTCCTTTAATAATTATTTTGTAACGTGACGACGTCGGACGGTTGAGCGTGACAATAATTGGCGTCGCTTGCAGGACGAGTTGGCCGACCCGGAGTTGGACAGGGTCGGTAGTGATATCGAGGAAGGAGGCCTAGACCTTTCGGTGCCGTTCAAGCCCATAAGCGCATACGTGAGCGACAAAAAGACGATGCTGGAGCAGTGCTTCGGCGTGCTGGGCGAGAAGAAGCTCCGCAGGATGCTACCCGAGCTGTTCAAGGTGAACGAACCCACCGATTGCACCACAGAACCAAGTAGTGCAACACATTGCTGGGAAATACCCTACGGGCTGTAATTATTATTATTTTTATTATTGTCATAAAATTCGATCCGCAGGATTGCACTTTGGAGGAGATCCGAAAGGTGTGCTGTGAGCAACTCGACCCAATCTCGGAGAGAAACATCATGCAGATCTTGTCTGGTAGCGAGACTGCGTCGAGCATCTTTGCACTTTGTACCGGACCATCACAACGGTTGTTGTGTTCTAGGGGAAGAATTGACGAAAGATGAAGACGCTAGCCAAAGCGCACAACAGGCCTCAGAAAACCAGTGAGTTCCTCAGTTATTTCCCAACATTATATTTTTATTCATTTATAATTCTCACAACTAAATTCCATGTTTGGGTCCTTTTGACATCCCCAAAAAGCCATATTGGAGGGTGCCATCAGCAACGTTAAAGGTTATATAATGGTGTTATTTTATTATTCTGGCAACTAAACACTCTTTTACAGGAGAATTTAAATTCTATCATTTAATAATTTCATCCCTAGTTTAATATTTACCTTGTTTTGGGGCAGTAATTTTTGGGGGCTTTTTAAAATCCGCATTGCTAAAAGAAAATTGCATTTGGCTGGTTTTGTTGTTACTCATTTTTATTTTCATCATTGTTTTTATTATTACGGCAACTAAGTATCTTTTTTGGCATTCGTCTGTTGAAGGAAGGACAACAGCTTGGACTCCACAGAATGCAAGGAAGGACTGGATAAAATGGACAAGCCCCAGCAAGGTAAGTTATCTCATAATAATGTTGATATTTGCCCTCAAAGTCAATAATACCTTTTATATAATAAAAACCGTCGGGAAAAATGTACGTATCGCAAGACCTCGCCGTCCAGCAATTTGCGGTACATTTGTTTTTGTTTGATCCGCGACACAATTTTCGGTGGCAAAGAAGAAGCATCCTCATCCTGGAGAAGAACAAGAGAAGAATTTACGTGTCAACGTACACGTCCTCGCTTAGTATCAAAGTTAAGGTATTGTCACTTAATGTATTTTTTGTTGTTGTTCTTGGGATAAACGTTATGCTAGATGATGATACAGAATGAAATGAAGTGAAAGCTGTCATTTCAACAGGGGTGTGTAGACTTTTCATATTTGTTTGATTGTGGCGTGATTTATACATTTTCTCATTTTTTATTACGGTGACAATACTGTATGACAATGCAGAATGTTCCATTTTAAATTTAATAATACACTTGAGAATGATGTTACGTTTTAGTGGTTTGCTTGTTTTTCCCCAATGTTGTGACTAAAACCCGATTGAGACTTTGCGTGGCTTTCTCGACAGGGGGCAGCTCAAGCGAGGAAAGCGACGTTCTCAGCATCAATGCGGCCGACAGTGACATCGACACCCCAAAAGAGGAGGCCCCCGTCAAGATGGCGGCCGACGACGGTGGCGGCGAACAGCCCAAGCCCACCGAGGCCAAGAAAGACATCCAAAGAGACATCGACCGAAGCGTAAGTGAAATCTTGGCGCCGGCAGACGAGGCGGCGGCGGCGGCAGCAGCTGCTGCCGTCCAGCAGAGGGCCATTGCTGCTGCCGCTGCCGCCGCCACACCATGTCAGCCGTCCCTTCAGCAGCTGGAACTTTTGGAGCTAGAGATGAGAGCCCGTGCCATCAAGGCACTCATGAAGGCCAGTCATAGAAAAGACCCATAGAGAGGTCAAATGTCACAATTGTCATCTTATCTTGTGTTTTGTAAATAAATAGACGAATGCCAACCTCAAGTCAGACAGTGTGAAGTGTATTTTTCACCTTGTCCGCTAGATGGCAGTGTTACCCCGTCATCAATATGCTGCTGCTGTTTCGGAAGACTTTCATTCATACTTGTTTGGATATTGCTTTGCAGGTGATGCTTTCAATAATTGGTCCCGCTTCACTTTATTTCTTGACAATATTAAAAATAGAGTTTATATTGTGTAACATTATTTAAACGGTTCAAGTTGCAGTCATACTTGAGTAGGCTATTTGTGGTAGAGTACAAACCAATCACTTAGCATAATAATAAATAAGGGTCGTAACCATTATTTCATTTGTTAATCTAATCTCAATCATTTTCAGATGAATCAATGTATCAGATAAAAAAAAGTTTAGCGTCCATCCCTTTTTCAAAAAGTAAGACACTTGTAACTGACATTGCAGAAAATGTACAAGCATAAATTGATGATTCAGTGAAGATATTAATGTGATCAATTGAGTAATTTGTTAACCCATTTTTTTCTGCTTTATAGATATCTCTAATTGTCTTTAAATTTCCTGTGTGTCATTTGTCTCCAACACAAAACTGAATGCCCCCAATGACGGTGCTGACGGGCAATAAATAACTCAGTGACTCAGTGGCCACATTTCATTTTGTGACACGTGGTGTTTTTCTTATCCAAGGCTAAGACCACTTGCCCACTACTTTAATTAAATCCTGCGACAGAGCCCAAGTAAAGCAAATGTCATTTTAAATTTTTTTTTCCTTGAGAAATGAGCTCCATCTATTCTCCCCTCGCAACTCCCACCTCTCAACTTGTGCATTGACATGGCGGGCACATTTACATCGTCAAACAAGCATTAAAATTCTACCGAGCAGCTGAGACACCGGTGAGGAAAAATGCTTTTGAAGTGAGACGACAGGCAGGACGGATGCGCTCGTTCAATCGAATTGACGTAATCAAATGAAATATCGCCGTAGTGCAATGAATCACCCTCACTTCCTGTTTGGCAACAGGACCAACAAACAATTCTCAGAATTTACATTCCGGGTTTTTTTTTTTTTGTGGCTTTGGTTTTAATAGTCAGATTTTGACTTGACTCAACCTGGATTGTGATTTGGTTTTAGGCAGTTTGAGTTTGATTGTCGTGCAGGAATTTTTTATGGTTAAGGTTATGAGGGATTCAAAACCTGAACAGCGAGGTTTTGCGCATTGGCGGAATGTTAATTTTTAATCAGATTACGTTCAAAGTCGCGAAGACATTTGCCAAGTTTTAGTAGTCCTCAAGAATTTTTCTGATTTACAAATCTATTTTTGTGCGCTGAGAAAGAAAAAAATGTTTGCAACCGTTTGCAACTATTTAGGAACCTTTGCTACGAGTGTGAGATACAACTATCAGAAATTTAGTTGGGGAATATAGTTTGGAATTTAGAGTTGGGGGCGAGGGGATTAGACAAGCTCGCCTGAGGCATGCTGATGTTTTGCGGTATATTTTCTCTGGAAACGAGTTTGCTTCGTATTTGTGTGGCTCTCCGTTACAAACAAGCATTTGGCGCAGTGTCATCAGTGTCGAATTAATCTGTGCCGCGAGTGGCATTAATGAGCTCGGGAAATGAACTATTTGTCAGCGGCTAAATAGTTTGCCGCACGTAAAACAATTTCTGCTGAATTAATCAAGGTGAGCCAAAGCCACTCACGCATTAATCAATCCGGCAAATTTGCCGCAAGACTCAACAATATTTCCTTTCCCCCTCCGCTTCAGCAGTTAAAGGTCACGTGAAAGTGATGAGTCACTTGGAAAGTTGACATCCGAGAAGCGAAAGATCCATCATGTGTCAAGCCCGATATATTTGTGGCAATGGGCCAGTATTGATAACCTTAACCGCAGACTATCGGGAAGCGACTCATTAAGGAGCGTGAGTAACGATGCGTCACAGAGCGCAATCAGGCTCGGTGAGTGATGGACTGCAGCGCCGATGATGCTCAGCGTGTTGGGAAGTTAATCGGCAGAGTTTGAGCAAGTTTGTCCTTTTTGGAGTTTTGCCGTATGGCAGCTGAGACAAGCCAGTAAATGAAACATACGTAAGGAGGATTACATGTCAAGGGTGAAGACGGTTTGGGCTTTAGGATATTTGGGTGGACGTCGTGCTTGAGAAAAGAATGCGGTGTTTGGATTTCAAGGTTACGATTAGGGTTGGAGTACATATCTGAATTAAAAGAAAAAAAAAAAAAAAGCTTTAGCCATAATTGGCCTGAATTGGGTTTGGCTTGGAATCATTGCCCGCACGATGCGCCAAATTGATGTGCAAGTGTCTGCTTCTGCAAATGGGCTTATGTTAAGGGAGCGTTCCCATGGTTACGTGGCCACCGCTTCAATGCCGCTCTCCGGGGAGTATCGGCGAAGCAGCGGCGCTTACCGGGAAACGATTGTGAGGGGGGGGGGGGGGGGCAGAATTCAACTCAAAGCAAGATGAAGGAGAAGACATTTATCTTGTTTAGCGGCCCCCGCCCCCTTTCGGGTTAGCTGCCGCACTTTAGTATCCAATTGTGCCTATTATAGCCGTTAGTAATGCATAAATGTGCTACCTTGTCAATCAAAAGTGTAAACACAAGTTTGCAACCGGCTCTTTTCCTTAACCCTTCATTAATTATAACCACCGGGAGTCTTCACTGAAGTCTTTGGTATCGGGAATGTCACATTCATTTCCGACACATTAGCGCCTGCCGGAAGATTTAATAAAGGAGCCCATTGAAATGTCATACCTGCTTACTGGGGAATGTCTTTTATATTCCACGTGTCTGGGCTCATTACGCAAAAGGGTTTTCGATAAGAATGGGCCTCAAACGTTTTCCGGTTTCCTTTTAGCATTGGGCGCTAACCGCTCATGTTCTTTGGTGCTTGATATTTATGTTAAAAAAGTATTAATCTTTGGCTTTAATCCCACTTTCAGTTTCTGTGGGGAAAATTCAAACCTTTTTAGTGTTGACATTGAGAAGGTATCATTTTAGTGGCGCATTTTAAAATAAGTCTGGAAAGCAAGTAGCATTGAAAAGCACAACCGCCACAGATTAATCACATTTACATAAAGAAGCGTTGTTCACTTTTGAAATGAGAAGCTATTACTCCGAACAGCAGTTATCCCCGACAATCTATAGACATACATCATCCAGAAGCAACACATTCATCTCACGGCAGCAAAAAAAAAAAAAGGAAAGATACGTTGGGTAATAGCGCTGATTGGATCTCGGGAGAACGCCATCGTTCATTCTTTGCAAATAAAAGCAGGCTGGTGCTTTTATTTGCTGCGAGGAATTCCATTTTTTCAAAAAAGAACCTTTTCGCTTTGTGCGCGGCGTACACGGCAGTCCCAAAAACTGCATCCACCAACACACGCCCAACCAGAATCGCAACAGTGAATCCTCAAAATGCACTTGTGATATGTAGGCGCCCTCTAGTGGTACAGTAAAGTATTACTGCTTAAATACAGTTCCCTCGTATTTTAATTGTGATATGTAGCCGCCCTCTAGTGGTACACTAAAGTATTACTGCTTAAATACAGTTCCCTCGTATTTTAATTGTGAATTTGCTCTTTTTGCTAGAGAAAATATTGCTCTTGTTTAATTCGTGTTTGTTTACACCAAAAGATAATTTTGTCCCGTTATTGTTGTGACCTCTAAACCAAATTATGATTTTTGGCACACACCTCAAAACCTATTGATCATACGCCATACGTGTATGTCACCGTAACTACGATGTGGCCCTGTGAAGAAAACAACCTTTTGGCATCCAATCAAATTTCTGAGCATCTTGAAGCCAAGCTTCCGCCGCAATACGGATAAATAAGAAAAAACAAGCGCTCTTTGTGTGTAGCCTTCTCGCACGGCGTACAGTTCTGAACTCAATTTCACGCGCCGCTGCCTCCTCGGACAATTCAGACAGGCTGATGCCAACAGCACAACGTGAAGAGGCGCTTTTTTTTCTCTCCTCCTTTTTGTTTTTTGTTTTTTATATGTGTGCTTTTATGCGCCAAGAAGTGCTGTCAAGAGAATAGACTCGCACACGTACAGCGAGAGGAAGGCGCGCAACAGCAGGGGAATTGTTTTCTTAGTCGCTCATCCGGTGTTTGTCCCGCCGTGTGTTTGACGTCGACATGAAAGGCAATCCGTGGCGAAAAGCCAATGTGCTAACATCAACATGGAGAAAAGGGGGGAAAAAATGAATAAAGCTGATCCCGTCAACACAATCGTACTACAACTTGCGTTACAGATGTGTTTTATGTAGGCTAGTGCCAACATTAGCTTGGCGATTCTATCAATTAAAATCAATGGAAAATTCCGACCAATATGTTTAGTTTGAGCTTGGCAAAATGGCCAAGAGGGGGCGCTGCAGGAGTTGTTAAGACTGCCACCTCTTATTTTGGACCCCCGCTATCCCTTAAGGATCGCCACAGGAGCTAAGAGGCATTGATTTACATAGATCAACTTGAGTACTTTGGAGGGGGGACGGGGGGGGGGGCGTAAAAGTGCTCTCGATTTGAGCAGAGACAATTTTGTTGCAGGGAATGATCAATATTCTAGAAATGCCGTAGAAATCAGTGAAAGGATCAACTTTTTTCGATTGCCGCAGCTTTCCCGGAACCTTACGGCATTTACTGGCATCGGAACCTCATAAAAAATTCAGCTAAGTGAACGGAAGCGGTGGAGACTTCCCAGTGGTGAGGTCTGGATTTTAAAAACCGCAGTAGTGATCATGACTAAGCATTGTATACTAAAAACAGCCCTTGGGGAGAGAAAATAAATATTTTGGTGATACTAGTGAGTTGTTTTTTTTTTTTTTAATACAAAGGTTAGAATAACTTCCAGAGATAAAATGGTGATTATCTCACTTAGCCTTTCCGGTTTCCGTATTTAACACGAGTGGACAAGTTCATAAATCAGCCACTTAGGTTAATGCGCCACTATTCTTTTTAGGGGGAAGTAAATGATTACTCAAGGCGCATTTATCTTTTAGTATTTTCGAAAGATGCGGGCCACTGAGGATGCTGTTCAGTAAAGGACACAAATAGGGGTGGGAAGGGGATTGGATGGGAGCACACTTGAAATCCCATCTGTTAGCATCTGTGGCTTCCCAGTGAACAAAAGGTCAGTCAATCTTTCAAGGCTTCGTATGTGTCGGAGATGACTCATTTCCAAAGGCGGGTTTGCTCCAACGAGGTCTTTATCTCCCGTCACATTTTGGAGCCAGCTACATCCAAGAAGCTTTCAAGTCTTTTAAAGCTCTCCGTAAACCAACAGTTGCATCATTTGGAAAACTTGAAAGCCCCAACCGGAGTCTCCTTGTCAGCAGTTTTTGAAACTTCCACCGCCGCCGGCGCTAACAAATAACGGCAAGTTTAGCTAGTGTGAAATCGTATAACAGGGCTGTTAAACACAAACTTGATGGAGGTGAGTCTGATCTTGCGGCCTAAATATTTGAATCTCATCTTGATGCTGCGGCGATGATGTATTTTTGCTACAATGGCAATTTTTTTTTTTTTTTTTGGGACTATATTAAATTGAATCCAAATTGTGTGTGCTCACAAGGATCGTGAAACCTCTTTTGGCAAGTAGGAGCTGACAGTGATTTCATTTGTCGGAGGAGATAAATCATAGTAGATATTGAGCGCGTCTCTCGTGCCGCCCTGATTTAATTTGGTGGTGCAAGAAGAAGAAGCTACGCTCACGCTGAAGGTTGCACTGTCTCAGCATTTCAATTAGTTGCGCTTCTTTTTTGGGGGGGGGAGGTGGGTTTGGCAGTTTTTCCCTTCTACCATTTCTGACGACTGATCAAATCAAAGAAGCCAAACAAACGACAAACCAATTAATTAACAATCGGACTAATCGTCAAACTGCGAAACTGATTGGCAAAAGAGAGAGAAAAAAAATCGGACAAACCGACCGGCTGACCAAATTACAAATGGACTAACCAACGTCGACCAAGAGACGTAGCCAACAAGCAATCAACCAAACCCACAAACAAATGAACTACCAAAACATGGCAACATGGTGGCTGAAAGGCAGATGGAAAAAGTAAATCGATTGACGCAATCGTCCTCTTTTTTTTTCCCCACCATTTTATGCTCTGCTGGAATGATAAGCCGCACATAGCAGTGAATGCCTCTGGCGCTCCGTTTTCCAAAGAGGCCGACAATAAAGTTTTTTTTTTGGGGTGAAAAGCTGTTTTTCAGTCGACTTAAATTCAAATAAAGAACCATCTGCGGGAGGGGAGTCGACGCGTTCGAGGGCACCTGATGCGAGCGGGGTTGCAATTGGAGGCGCGACGGGAACGTCGAGTGCAGCGGGTGGCTCATCTGACAAGAGGACAGGAGCTGTCATCCGCAAAACAATTTGTGCCCACGACTCAAAGCTGTAAGCTATATTTTAGCGTGTGGCTTCAAATTGCTTTTGTGCATCCGGGTGGCTTTTTAAATAATGCAATCGCTTAAAAGCTCTTGGTGAATTCAACGCTCATATGACATGGAAAGCGGCAATTGATCACTTTTTTTTTTTTTGTAGGAAAGAGGGTAATCGTTTTTTTTGCGCCAGTGGAATATGTCGACTTTTTGATTTGAGCGTCATTTAAAGGACTGTTTTGAGACAATGACGATTTGACGGTTGAGTGATCTAGTCAAATTTTCTGGCTCCTTCCTCGGCCCTCCCGCCACCGCTCTGCAAATTGATTGTTTTTGGTTTCTCCCTCTAGCCCCGATGCTCTTATATGGAAATCAATTCTGATTGACGGACAAAATGATTGAAATTCCGAGGAAACCCTCCCTGGGTTTTTTTTGGGGGTGGTTGTCAAACTGAAACATTTGCTTCCTCCTCGTTTTACTTAAGAGCCATGAGAGGCATTTGTGTGCATGGTCATACATTGAGCGCCGTGGTTTGTTTACCCCCCCATCCCTTTCTGGACGTGTCGTCTCATTGGCAAAACGCACAAGTTCGCCCTCTGGACGCCAGGCTGACAAAATGATAGATCAGTTCTTCCATATTGGCTCGCTGATCTATAGTCACGCCTCCCTTTGTCCTTGCCGTCAGAGTAGATATTGGCATTTGCCACTCAGGAGACCGCACCCCCCCCCACACCCTTCAGCCCCTCCGGTCCCTTAACTACCGATTAGTCAAAGGAGCCTCGGCTTGTGGAATAATTAATGTTCAGCATCGGGGTTTTTACTCTGCGTCGCAGCAGAGGGTCGGACACCCTGCAAGAAGAGAGGTCGCGGCTGGATCAATGTTCACAGTTGCCCAGGCGTCTGAGAACCAATGGAAAAAATGAATGACCCAACCGGTTCAAACCAATCGTCTGACTTTCACTTAGCTTTGAATCTGCCGTTCATATTTTTTTCTTCTCCATCTCGAGCAGATGAAATATTCATGACGCTCGGATTGTGACGGTCCCCCTCTTTGACCTCCAAAACCAAACCACTACCCTGTTATTACAGCCCCGGCATACGGAGATCCACTATAAATATGAAATTGCACAATTACACCTCCCCGGTGGATTAAATCACGGTAAATGTAAAATAAAAACATTGTCCTTCCCACCCTGAGTAATTGTTGCATTATTTAGGCCGTTTGTATGATGGAACGCAAGAATGAGCACTTAAATGGAATTGATGGAGGTATAATGATAGTGTTAGAGCAGCTTCACGCCAAGTTCTTAGAGCGTCGCTTTGCTCATGGTGAATCATCGGGACTATTTCTCGGAGGTTCAGTTTTCATCTACTATTGGACACCCATTTTTTTTTTTTAAAGAAAAACATAAATATTCAGATACAAAAATTCTCTCAATATTTGCATATCATGATAAATTCATTGTTTGCTGCTTATTAAATGCCACTGAGCAAATCTCAGCCCGAATGTCGATCTGACAACTGAAACTAATGCTAATAACTGATAAATAATTTTTGCTCACTATAATTTCACTCACTATTGCGCATTTTTCATCGGATGAAGAACAAATCATTGATTCCATTTCTCTCAAGCAAAGCCGCACAGATGGTTGAGATATGGAGATTGTTTTCAGCATCGTTATCCAACACTCAAACTGGCGTCACATCTCCAGAGATGGGGAAAAAAATCTGTATTTCTTTAATGAACTGCGAATAATCACTGCAAGCTTGCTCTGTGTTTCCATCCACAGGCAAGTTCCAGATAACGTGGGGATTTTGAATTAGTGTGGCTAATTATGAGGATGATTGTACATTTTGGTGGAGGGGGGAGGGGCTTTATCATTTGTGCGTTTCATCTGAAAATATGCTGCCAAGCGGACCTAAATGAAAACAAGTCATTTTACTTTCAAAGTGGCTCGGAGGCAGACGGCTTCTTATGAAACTTTGATTCCAAGCGGCTGACCTTAATCCCCCTTTTTCGTGGCGCCTTTGAACGCGCTCCGTGCTCTTAAAGGAGCATTAATCGATAATGAACTCAATCTAGCCACATTAGATCCCCATTAGGGATATACTATATATAAATATTTATTTCTGACAGAAATAAAGAGAGGTTTTTATTTAATATCCCCCCCAACCCCCCCCACCCCCAAGTATTGTGAGGTTGCGTTCGAGGACCGATGACATGCCAACATTTAGAACGGGATGAACCAATTTTATTTTCAGGTCTGTTGTCCCCTCCCCCAAAAAAGGTCAGACATTTGATGCAATATTAGTGCTGTACTGACGAGCTTGAAAAAGTTCAGATATTATGAGTCCCATCGCAGTATGACAGCTTAGTTCTCGAGTGAGATTCCTACTAATACCTCAAGGACAGGATATCTGTCTGTCTATCTGTCTGTCTGTCTGTCTTATACTTTTGCCTGGTGGACAAGGCGGGCCAACCAGAAGGAGTAGCATTCTATTGAGGCTATGTGACAAACAACTGATTCAATATCATGGACTATTTTCTTCATTAACTCATTCATTGCCAACCCAGTTAATATCTTTGACGTCTATAACCGTCAATGGCACTGAATGGGTTAAAAAAAAAAAAACTATTTTTTTTTTACCACCGTCCTGAAACTTTACTGACCTGCCTCAATATGTACTGTGGGTATTTTTTAACCATCATAGTAGCCAATGCCCCAAACTCTGAAGCAGTTCACCCGCTTTACCGCTAGTAACTTCTGAGTCGGTTCTATATTTCCCCAGGAAGGTTGCCGTTATCAGTCTATTATTCTCACGTCGGCTTTGTCCCGCTCTCCCCGAGACCATTTTCTGACAGGAAGTATTACCGCCATTACAGATGACTCGATACTCCTGTCAAAGGAATGCGACTGATCACATGGCGCGCCGGGAAGTGCAGCGCGGCGCCAGCTCGGGGACAGTCAAATGGCTTGAAATAATAGGGTGCACGCCGGGTGCCTTGACAGATAACGCCGATGAGGCCGTACAATAGACGACGGAACAAGCAGGAAATGGCTTTGTGTCACAGCCGTCGCCTCCTTTCAGATGTGGACAAATATCCACGGCGAGATGGATCAAACGCGCCCGTTCCGACTTGTACGTCTGCTGCCGTTTTTGTTTAATGAGCTTTTAATGAGAAATCAATCTCATTGGAATCAAAACATCCATCAAAACAAGCAATTTGCCTGCAATTTAAAAAAAAAGCATCATTAAATCCTCATGCTGGCTGTTTTTTAAGATGTGGCGGCGATCAACGGAAATTTTTCCTTGGACTTCTTTGGTTTGTCCAATTTTGTAGATTACTTCAAAATTCAGGGAAAATTACGCAGGATTCAAAATAGAATTTGCCTTTGGAAGTTCAGCTGCGGCTTTGACAAATTCTGAATCAGCAGCGGTTTGGGCCATTACAGCGTAGATTCATCTGTAGTGAAAAACAAATATGGCCCCCAACTTTTGTATTTACGACTGCCGCGCCGCTTACAAGTACTTTCAAGGAGAACACTGCATAAGCAATTGTCGCAGCAGGCGGGAAAGAAAAACAAATGATGCTTGACAATCTTGGGCTGATTTCAATTGAAGTTTTCAATGGTGTCGCGAATGAACAGATTGTTGCGTGAAAGAGGCTTTCCCTTGTCATGGGGCAAAAAAAAATGTTTTTGTTTGACCTTGAGCTGTTGCCACTCGAGCACATATCACCTTTGCTGCTATTCCAATAAATCAAAATTGCCTGTCGCCGGTTTCGGGATGAATCAGCAGTTTGCGGCGGGACTTGATTAAATTTTATCTTGATTTCATAAAACATTTAGACACACCGATTAAAGAAGCAGCTGACTGGAGTCACTAATCTTTCACGCTGTCAAGGAAGATCACGCGCTACGACGCTACCGCGATCGATATGTGGGCCACCGTCGAGTGGAACCTCAGAATTTGTGTTGCGAGGTGAGGACTAGCCTGGCGAGTGACGTGGGAGTCGGCCAGTAAATTGTTACAGTTGTCTTTTGTTAGCATAGGATAGCAACTGCTAACTGGCTAACCGTTAGCTAGTCATTGTGCTAAGTGTTGTGTTTTTTCCCAGTGTGATTTATTGTTATTTATTTTTTTTACAAAATGAGGGAAAGAGCCTTTCCTAATTTGATTGCATGCCTGATGTTGTAGCGTTAGAGGATTTCTAGCGAGTACTGTTTGTGTTTCACATAAGATGACAATCTCTGGTATTCTTCACCGCATTTCTTTACAGGCTGGCTTTCGTAATGACTCGCTCTCCCTTTCAGGTTGTAAATTGACTTTCAATGCTGTTCTGTAATCTGAATAAATCCCGCATCCTGTTCACTGGACCAGCGCCCCCCCTCCATTGATTTACAAATGACCCATGTGCTGTATTATTAATCAGATTTTTTTTTCTATTATGTGCAAGCTTGTGTTATTGCACCGGGTTTATCATTTGATACAATGCTTTTAATGTGCTTGTGTTTCACGTGGTATTTATGGACGCGGCCGCTTCGGAGTTTGACATTGAGGGACTTGTTGTGTCCGGATGCTAATTATGCGATTTTATGACGAGACCTTTTGATAACGCCGCTAATTCCAAATGGCAAATGTGACGCCTGAGCTGGATGCCATCATTGTGTTGTGTTTTACACCACCGACTGGCGATTGTTAAACGAGTACGTTAGCATAGCGGTTAGCATAGCTGACATTTTTGTCCTGGGTTGGTCTGGGCTAATTTTGTGCAAATCCGGTGGTCCTGCTTCAGGCTCCTGCTGGGATTTCTATTTAAAGATTGATTTCTTGAGGGTTTTTTTTCATAGGATGTGTCCACCACCCTCCCACATTTCATTACTCACAGATTGTCTCCAAGGCCTGGGAGTAAACAATCAGTTCATTCCTAATCAAGCAAAATGATGTCGCAACGCAACTCATTTGTTTAGCTAATTGATAAAGCGGTAGAAGGGGAGTCATTTTAACTAAAGTGTTGGATGACTGTGGATGCTCCTTTCTTGCTTCTTGCAGGGGTTTCTAAAACCACAATATAAAGCGGGCAAAACAATGTCTTTCATATCCTCAATCTGTCAGGGAAATAAATAAATTACCGCCACGCTGCCTGGAAAACAAACAGCTGTCAAGAAGTTCCTCAAGAGGCGCCGAGCACACTCCTTCTTTTGCCTCCTAGAAATCCAATCTTGCTTTAGAAAATAAAATAAAAAATAGGATCATTCTTTTATTCATCATTTTATCACGTTTGTTAGAGTCAAATAAAGAAAAGAACATACTGGGCCGTGTTGGACAAACAAATGTCGGCTTCTCAGCAAAATAAATTCCTAGCATCCAATTGAGTGATTTTGCTGTCCGTCATAATCTTTAGTTGACTGACCATTCTTTCATTTTTCTGAGCCCAATCATTCTCATAGATTAAAAAAAATCCAACATTGATATATAGAATGCATAACCTAGTCTGCTCAAATGTTACTTGCCCACTTTTAGAAGTATTTTTATAGTCTGAACAAAACTAGAGTTCTTTTGATTGCCAAGATCTGAACAGAACTTGAGTGGCAAATGTTCTTAACGCGAAAATATCTTCGCAAAGGTTACAGCCGAAATGTCGCTTCGGGGTCTTTCAACACATTCGCCCGCCTATCGCCCAGGTGTCGCGGGTACCTTGATTCAATGTGACAGCGTCGTTTTCATCCCACCTCAGGATAATCGCCAGCTCTCATTACTTCACACTTCAGGTGTTAGCATCAAGCTATATTGTCTTTGGTGGATTTGAGAAACCATAAGCCAATGGTCCCCTAACTGCCAGGCGACCATCAAAATCTGAAAGAAGTCAAATGGGCTCTGGGGTTTTTTTGGGATGCACATTTTATTTTTATTTTTCCCTCAGGCAATATAGCAACCTGACGCGCTCGCTACCCAGCTTGTGCCTCGAGGCAATTTGCTCATCTGATTCGCTCATACTGTTTTTTCTCGAGTGGACCGAGCGGCCATGGTGGACATGTGCGTGTGTTTACGTCCGTCACAGAGGTAGACATCTTGAATTGTGGATTGGCCACTTTCAAGTGTTCGTTTTCATGACCTGGCGCCGACTGAAAATTGGATCTTTGGATACACTTGGTAAACTCTGTAGGTGATTGCATGCTCTTGTCACTTTCTAAAATATGGGAACACCAAGAGACACTTGGATATAAACATTCCAAAAACAAAATATTGGACTTGCGTCCAAATCTTTGCCATGTTTAGCCTTTTTTCACCGGAAGCAAGTCGGCCATTTTGGTTTAGAAGCGGCCATTTTATGTGATCAAACCCACGCTGTGGTAATTTTCGTTTGTGTTTTTCATTTCCAAATTTTATTCATATTTTTTTACAGATTTTGCGCGATACATCCTGAATTGAACCATAAAGACCAATTGGCAGCACAAAATTGTAAATCCTTTGTGGGGGGTTTTCCTCATTGTGTGTGGGTAGAACATCAAGTCCTTGGCAATGTTCAGTCTGAAAAGGAGAATACTAATTCAGAGTGGTTGGCTACATACTGTGTATTTCAAGCACTGGCTTAGAAATCAACATAGCAGACTTTTTTTTTTCCAAGGTTTTTTTTGTTTTGTTTTTTAACTCCCTATCAGTCATCACCCCCCTGCTGATGTGGCTTTCACCAGCCCACGCTCGTCGCCCGTCCAACAGTGCTGCGATTCCAAATGGCAGAAACGTTAAAAGGGAAATCACCGGCATAACGACGAAAGCCACCTTCCATAACGTCCTCATCCATCCGTCCCAAGTGCTTTCAAGTAAGTAGGGGAAGAATATGGAAGAATAAGGACGGACATTTTGATGGATTTTGCACTGGGAGAATCAAGTATCGGGATTGTCAAACGCTTCAAACATTGCATGATATGGGGCAAGAATATGTTTTGGGGGAGGGGCCTCTGTCTGCAAATTGGAGCATCCATTTTTTGGGTTATTTACATATGTTCTTCAAAGACAAACTCAAGACTTTATCTGATTGTTGCTAAATTGATATGATAAATCAGGGGTGTCAAACTCATTTTTTTCGGGGGCCGCATTGTAGTCATAGCTTCTTTCGGAGGGCGATTATGACTGTCAACCTAAAAAAATGTATGAGGATCTCATATTAGAGACAGTAAAAGCTACAAAACAAACTGACAAATAACTCGTTTTCAAATCAGATGAGTAAAAACTGGTCAAATATTAAAAGTGAAGACAATTTGCAATTCTATTAATGACACGAATTTGATGCAGAATTTGTCTTTGCGGGCCACATAAAATGATATGGCGGGCCGTATCTGCCGGCCCTTGAGTTTGACACATGTGTGCTAAATAGATGGACAGCAATGAATTGTGATCTATTTAATTGTTCATCTTTTCGTGTCAAAAACCAACACAGGAAATCAGCCATTCTGTTTAAAGTAGTCATTTTACTATCACCAAATCAAAGATTGTTACCAAATGTGCAATGCTGCATCGCAAAACATTTCCCTTTTCATCGTAGCGTGTAAATTAAAACAAAGCTAATTGCGAGGCTTTCAAATTTCCACATAATCGTGTCGTATTTACAAAGCGACGGATTATTTAGCAGAGTGTCACCTCAGACGCAATGAATAACGTGTCCCAAAAGCATTTTCCACTTGTCCAACACGCAGGGTGAGGGCGGGTGTGCGCGCTCATCTCAATTATCTCCGCTTTAATTGCTATTTATCTCCTGTCAAGTGATGCAAATTAGCATAAATGGCGCGGCAATTGCTTCCAAACAGCAGAGCGCCGCATGTGTTTACACCAAAAAGGTTGAATTATCCGTGGACCTCGTCGTCATCTCCCGACCGCATGGTATCAAAGGATTATCAAACGGCCTTTGTTTTCGATCTGTGTGTTCCTGTCTTTCATGTTTAGAAAGGAAGCTCGAGATCAATTCCGGGGGGTTGCGACTGTACCAATTTCTTTGCGGGGTCACTCACAGACGTTTTGGAGTATGGTAAACGTCTCAAGGGTTACTTAGGGAGGAAGCGCAGAATTGTATTCGCTCTTCTTGCACATGTTGTGTGAAACTGTGAGTAGATGAAGGAGAGAAGCAAGATTGTCTGTCGGTAGTGGGATCATAGATGAGGCGAGCCGGGGCTCTGAAATTGTACTCGCACCATCGCAGCATGCTCGGCGTCGCTCGGGTTTTCCGCCATCTGATCTCGGAAGTAAACAAGCAACTTGTTTTATAACAGTAACAGTGTTTGTAACACACGGACAGTAAGATTGGTTGGGTTCTCTTGCCATATTTAGTTGTAGATTTTGGATGAGCGTTAGCTAGTTTCGCTTGACCTTTTTTTCTCCCCGTTCAAAAACAAAATGGTCGGGATTTTGAAATCTCTGACTTTTTTTGAGCCAGGAACTATTTTTAAATCTCCTGGCACACCACCAAATGTCACAAAAAGTATCGATACTAAAATGAGGATGATCTTGTTAAATTAATGGCACATTTGGGCCTGTAAAGTTGAATATAAAGGTTAATTGTATCGTTTGTAATTGTATAATTTATTTGTTTTATCTGTCATTGTATATAACTGGCAGAGATAGATCAACAAAGAAATCTGAGAGCGCATCAGGTAGGAAATTGACTCATTTTAATTGATTGTCTGTTCAGGCAGAACAAATGCTAACAGGCTTCAGTTGATTTTTTTTTTTTTTTGTAGAAAATAGAGGGAAAAAAGCAGTAGTCATTTCCGTTCTGTCCTGATCACTTTTTTCAAAAATTCTGAAATATTTTCTATTTATGCCTATTTGACAATTTATTTTGACATTTTGTTTTGGTGTGCTGTGAGTTTTTTGGCCTTTTTGATCGAGTATGTCCCTTGACTCACCATAGATAGACTGCCTTAAATAACACAGCAAATATGTTTTGCCAAAGGTGAGATTGATTTCACCTCCATCATATTTACGCGTTTATCCTCAGCGACTGGCATTTTATTCCTTGGGGCGTCTAACGGCGTAATTGCGGGATGATTTGAGCGGCGTCCGTTCGGACACGGTCACGCGGCCTTCACTGAGCTACATGCCACGGCCCATTACGACAATTTACCGCGCATGTGTGATTACGCCTGGTGTCGTTGGCATGATGATAAGATCCGGATTAGTTCTGCTTTTGGGATGAGATGTTTTCTTGGAATGAAATGTTTAAAAGTGGCATGCTAGCGATTTTGTTCACAAAGCTAAAACGCGGCGATCGATCTTGACAGATTGACTCGGAGCTGATTGATAAACAATGTGTGACTCCGGTTGTACATTTCCGATATTGATCCTCGGGAGGAGTTTAGTTGTATATCGTGATTGGTGCTGAGGTTGCGGAAAAACGCTGACTTCAGTGCAGGTGACAAGGTGTTGCTATGGAGACGCTTAGCTGAGAACCTGTGGCGGCTTATCTGTGGATAGTTTATGCAAACGCAAAAGATCAACCCCAAAAAGTGGTCTGCTCTTTTACTACTGGTTATTCTTTGGCAATAGTTAAAATTGAGTTGACCACTGTTTTGTTTGTGTTCAGTCGGTAATAATTGCTGAGGTAGTCCGTAATATCGTCTTCATTCCATTGTGCAAAGTCGACAAAACCGATTGACCGTTATGCATAATTAAAATTCTGCCCGACTGTGAAGCCCTTTTTTTGAAGCCCGTCAGTATGATAATTTTAACATTTACTGCTAACCCAACCCGCCGTTTTTTGCTTCTTTTCTCCTCGACTTGAAAGCAGCAGAGAGGCTCGAAAAGGACAAAGGCACCGCATTCCCAAACGATATGCAAATCGTGGAGGAGGCTTTAATTGTTATAATATTTATAACTTGATTTTGGGGGTGATTATCCAATGAGTCCAACAGGACCACCACAAGCCCTCTGTTTTATATTTATGGCGGCTGCTTTCATTCTGATATTAATTGAATTGTTTCGATTTGGCAAATCAACCAAGTGGAACGAGCGAAACGGCACTAAATATGAATCCAAGATGGCCACAAAGTACACTAACAGTGATGGAGATTTTAATTATCATGATTTTTAAACCAATAAAAGGAACTGCATCATACCTGGAGGTCAAATTGACGTTCACGTCATGACGCCGTATCAATTACACATGACATGAAACGGTTTTTGCAAATGAATTATAGACTTATACTGTAATATCGTGCTAGCCTTCCCGATATTTTCCGCGTCAGCCATCCGTCTGCGTTCCTTGTCTTCTCCCGGACTAAAAATAAGATAAATTGCATCCAGGGAAGGTCAGAAGGGATTAGGGAAGCCTGCACCTCCTCCAACGGAACTGACTTGTTTGTTGTCCGGCCTCATGTCGGATCAAGAATCAACGAGGGAAAGTGCCTCTCTCAGCACGACCGAACTTGCTGTCAGTGATAATCTGCCTAGCAACAAACATGCAAAAATTGGGTTTAAAAAATATATTATTAAATTGAGGAAAAATATCTCGACAGTAGAACAGGAAAATTTGACAGCTGGCAAGTTTTGCTAACAAAAAATGAAACGATTGTCTTATTTTGAGCTAAACTTAGTTCAATAAGTTTGCATATTTCAATGGAAGCAAATAGTTTTATAGAAAATGACCTGATCATTTCTTGGTTTGGAGATACTTAATCATGGTTTGATTTAAGTTTTTGCAGTATAGCGGAACAGGAGTCTGAGCAATATCCGGTGTCACTAAATTGATTGGCTGTCATGAGATTTTTTTTTTTTTCCTTAGCCATTTCGTACCACTTTCCACATCCATTTTATGATGGCAGCTCACAAATCCAACTGGACAGTTTTAATAAGTAAAATGACAGCCTATAATAATTTATCATCTTGCTCAGGTTTTCATTCTTGAATGGATTGGAAGCCCCCCCCCCAAAAAAAAGGAAAGGCCAAATGTCAAATTATTTCCGTTCATTATGACGTGCCGTGATTGCCGATCTTTGGGGCAGGCCAATTATCAGATTAAGTGAGAGCTTGGCCGCTCCCAGCGACGCCGCACCCCGTCTAAAGTCACATTTGATCACATCTTATTTGCCACAAAATAGAAAAAGCGGAAAGGAGGTGAGAGGTCAGAAATGACCATTTGGAATTAAGCTCTGTCAAAATGCTAAACGCCGCCATCTTCACCAAACAACCTCACCTCCGTCGCCAACTTGGCTAAACAACTCTTCTCCATTCGCCGACCTCAAAGACGATTATGCGGCACTTAAAGAGATGACAAACCCAGAAAGAAAAAAAAACTTGGAACAACCTTGAAGATAATTTACGAGTCGCCTTCCACTTTTTGACTTGCGGCTGCAAACACACCAAACCGCCCGCTAATCTCAACACTGATGTTCCATTTAAGTGATTGAAAGGCACGCTTCAACCCCCCCAACCCCCCCAACCCCCTAGCGGCTCACTTAAATACACTTGCCCTTTCAGCCCCACTTACCTAATAGCTGTCGGCACATCGATCAAGCCCCCCCCCCCTGCTGTGTGTCACCTCCCATGCGCCAAGTGCTGATGAGCTTGGACAGGCGAGCGCTTCCTCGCGTAGCATCGCTCACAAGGCAGCGGCGTCCGTGACCTTTACGAGTTTGGACCATAATTTAGCCGAGATTAGCTCAGGACGACATGTAAATTATCCAGGAGAAAGGGCAGAAGTTTCCACTTTAGTTGGGCTATAACTGTATCTTCTGGGAGATGTCGTAGCACGGCTGAGCGGAAAGCCGTTTGGAAGCGTTCAAAATAAATTAAAGCTGTGAGTAACAATGAATTCAGATTTAGAAGGGAATTGGATGCAATCATTAAATTCCGTGACGAAAATTTGAATGTTTTGCATATGAGTGTCACACATCTGTCTTGTCAACCAGTGACAGAGCTAAAGGGGGGCCAGTGTGGGCACTGCCACCCTGCCTGAAATATGTTTGGACCCCCAAGTTGCCAAACCAGATAATGGACTTTTGGCTATATATTTAAGTTTTTTTTTATTTTTTATATTTCCACCAATCTCCCGAAAGGAACATGCAATGAATATTTATCAGTGTTTTCTGAAGAATTTGGGGTATTTATATATAAAAAAAAAATGTTATGCAGACTCACTGAAATGTCCTTGAATAGAAAAGGTTTTGCTTGGTTAGTTTTAATTGTATTATTAGCATATATACCTGCACTTGGTTAAAAATTAACAGCAATGGAAAAGACCGTAAAATGGCTCCTTCTAATTGAGACAGAAGACTTGTTGTGTTTTCAGGGGTGCTTTAATGGCCTGTTGAAATTCCCACCTTGAAGTGATGTCATCACCATATCTCCTCACTGCCTTCAGAGTCCTTCATAATCATTAGTAGTCAAGTTTTTCAAGGGCGAATTCTGGTTTTCCCGCCTCTGAAATCACTTATTTAAGCAACACAGCGAATCAGCTTTATTGGATTGCCTCCCAACCTTCATTCCGTCCGTCCGTCTGTCTGTCTGGGGGAAGGAAGATCTCAATGTGGGGACTCATCTCCTGCTTCAACCCGATTCCTCTAATGTATTAGATCTATAAGACTCTCACGGGGTTGTTTCTGTTGACCCTTCCAAAGGGTTGCTTGGAGTTCACAGTATGGAAAACCTGCAAATGAGCACACACCGGGGAACGATTTTTACCGCAGGCACATCGCCGACTGTATGTAATCAGGTGAGAGGATTAGTCACCCGTGCTCCGATTTATTTTTATACATGCTTGAGTTCTTGTATAACTGCCAAATGGATTTTGTGCGAGAGGCTTGTGACATGTCAAGTCGGGAGTTTAAAAGTTTTTGTCAATGACAGTGTTGCTCACCTTTTTTTATTTTGTTTAATAAAAGCCCAGTTAAAATTGATATTTGACATTTATAGGCGTCAATGGCAGTGAATGAGTGTTTATTTTCAAGTTAGTGTTTTGGTTTTTCAAGACTTTGTCGAGCCGTTCGTGTCATTTAAGGACATTTATGGAATTTGCAGTCAATGCATTTTTTTTTGGAGCATCATGAAATTTCAAGTTGATTTGGGCTACATTTGGGACATTTAGGAATTTCCAAGTCGGTGACCGCTTTTTTTGGATCGCTACTACTGTTTTCGAAATATGCAGACGAAATAATTGCGGTTGCCTCAAAATGAGGTGAAATTACGAGAATTCGTTTTTGGATGTCAAAGTGTCCTCCAGTAAGCCAATTTGGGGTCATTGAAATTTGGAGAGAGGTCGGTCAGGGTGTGTTGCTCTTCAAACGAGTCACCAGACCTCTGCATACTCCTTTTTTTTTTCTTTTCTTCACAAGGCTCCCCAATCAAGTCTTTCTAGTCACCTATTGTGCGTGGGCAAACGGAGGTTGTACGGTTTCTCTCCGCCGGACTGTCTGTTTCATCAGCGAGTTGCGTCGCTCACTTGCTCCTCCAGAGAAGACACCTGGTTCTCTCATCTTGAGGCCTCACGCCGGCCCTGTGATCAATCACTCGCTGTCAAGAAAGCGAGCCGTATTGATTGGGGCCGGTAGGGATCGGATGCTCTGTTCTGAGCAACTGAAGTTGTTGTCATTACTTTGTGTTTAAAGATATCCCATCCTTCTGTTTGCCTGCTTAGGATCAAGCAGGGAGCGGAGTCCAATCCGACTGACCATGTACATCCTGGACTAGGATATGGCGCCAGGAAGTCAGGTACGAGAACCACTCCGCTTCTGATGACCCAAGAACAAAATTTCCCCAAATGGTTTTAGATCATGATAGTCCAAGCAATGATTTGGATTTGAGTCAATTTTCTCGAATCGTATACGATCGGCATGGGTGAAGTTTCGAGTCAGGGAATTTTCACAAAATGTCAAATGTTTTAAGTCAAAGTACAACATTTAAAAGCAGTTACAATCAATGGAGTTAAAGGCATTGAAAGTCGAGAAATAAAAAGTACTGAAATTAGAAAGACTATACAGCGCATAAACAACTTTTTGTATGGTCAGTTCTTAATGCGTATTGAAAAGCATTTACATTTTATTGGTATGTTTTGAATGAATTGATGGTGAAGAATGAAAAGGATTTTATTTTTCCCCTGACATACAAACATTTTCATTTGGTTCAGTCGGTTCATCCACAGCTGCTAGTTGATGGTAAATGTCTTGCTCCCGGTGGTGTTTTTGGCACGTATGTGTGTGCTCCCATTAAGCGTGGTCATTTCAACTCACATAAGTGGTGGGAGGGGGCAGGGGAGCGAAATCGTTTTTGTGTCACAGGCTGAGCGTCGGTACATTGGCTTATTGGTTCCGTTTGAATTATTCATGTGAAGCACAGGGGCGCTGCTTGGCTCCGCGGCCCGTGTCAAATGGCGCCCGCTCTGGGCTTGGTCCGACCGAATCCACAATGATGGACGAGTGAGAGCGATCCACCGCAGCCGATTCTTCCGCATCAGCAGAAATAAGATGGTCATTTTTTTTGCAGGGCTGGGTTTTCCTGTGTTGTCGCAGTGGTACTGCAAAGTATATACATCATATACTGTATAATGTGACTGACCTGTATATAATTGACGTTGAATATTTAAAATGTTCTTCAGGGAAATGGGAGACGTTTTGCCAACTGTTGGTAGATTGAAAGTGTGTGGATGTGTGATTTTTGAATTTCAAAGGAACTGAAAGTTATTACGATTTATTTATTTATTTATTTATTTATTTATTTATTTATTTATTTATTTATTTATTTATTTATTTATTTATTTATTTATTTATTTATTTATTTATTTATTTATTTATTTATTTATTTATTTATTTGGTCTTTTGTTTCTTTATCTATTTATTTATTTATTTATCAATATAACCATTTGTATAATAATAATAATAATTATTATTATTATTTTTACTCCAAGCGGTAGTGAAATTTTTAAGTCATCCATCGATCCATTTTCTGAAATCCTCATGATGCTTTTTTTTTTTGTTGGTTTGTTTTTTTTAAAGGTCTTTGTTAAATTTATTTTTCAAAGAATTTTTTTTTTTACATTTCAAATTAGTCAACCTCATCAGGTAATATCTTGCAAGCTATTTGTAAAATTGTCCCTCCCGCCAGTGACAACAGCAAATAATGCGTCCTCGCCCCGGAGCCCCGTGATTCATGCCTCGGTCCCTGCAGCTACATTAAACAAGCATTGATTGTCCCCGCCGCCCACCCTAATCCTAATGCAAAAAATAAATACCCCCATCAATTCCCCCAGTGGATATTCGCTTCCGCCTCGCCGAGTGCGTGCAATCAATACATGCTTTTGGGTGTAAAATAACCTTTTCATGACCAGTGAGGAAATGCGGGGCCCTTCAGACCATTTCTCATATTGATTTCCTCATCTGTTTTTTTCCCCCGTTCCTGCGGCCGTTGTCTTTATTCCGGTGTTCAGGTAATCTTCTGTATTTACAGCGCAAAGCCTGCTTGCAGTTTTGCTGGAGCCGAGGCGCACGTGTGCTCGCATCATCGGTTCGCACGCCCTCTGAGAAGACCAACAGGAATCAGGCCAAGGGAAGTCTTCCTTGATTGGAAACAAATGGAACAGCAGGAACAGGTACAGAGGGGTGGTCAAATGAATGAACCTTAGATCTGAATTTCTGTCATGTTTATGAAAGTTTTAGCAGATTTTAGCAAAGCATTTAACATCTCTTAAAATTGCCAATATTTTCACACGGTGTTTATGAAATTACTCATTTGTATTTTTCGCAACACCTGCCTAGTGACTGACTACCAGGCATCTCAATTTTTTGGATTCTGCCCATCATGATTTTAAAACCTTCTTGCACCCCACACCCATCAGATCAGATTATTATCAATCAGCGTAAAGATCACCCGCCAGACCTATACAGCCCTTTTTCCCGTCGCCATTTCTTCGCAAAAAGCTCATTAAGCTAATGCAACGCGGGTGTTAAAAGGTTGCCAATATTTCAAGAGAAATGGCAATTTGCCACTCGAGAGGGAGAAAAAAAAATGGGCGGGGGTGCTTGGATAAAGCATTTGGTTTGCTCCCAGATTTATGAGGCCTTTAGTTGCGTTATATGTGATACAATTAGCGCCGGGTGCCAATAAGCCTGGCGGCTCAAGGACGTGGTCTTCGCCTGGCCATCTGTCATTAATCGCGGACTGGGGCTATGCGGCAAGCGAGCCGGCGAATGGCCGTGACCCGAGGTCGGGTGGCTGGGGGTGGGGCGGTTTGCACCGAACTGCAGGTGAGAATTGAACATCATCCATCACTGTGGAACTGCTTGTGAAAAATTGGAACAGCGGCCTTTGTCACAGAAAAGTTGCAAACCGGAGTTTTAAGAAATTTTAAGGTTGCTCTATGGAGGATTTTAAATACCGTTTGCGAGGGATGCCGAGTTTTTGAGTTTTCGGAAAGCAGAAATGACAAAGTAGCTTGTATCTCTTGAGGCTAGGAATGTTGGTGTCCCGAGTGCTTTTTAACAGCTTGTTTTCCGAGCCCCCGATGGCGTGACACTAACGTCCTTTCTGAATAGTGTTAAGGTGCTCCGCGGAAAGCGTCAAAGCAGGTGTTAAAGGTTTCCTGTGGGTCAAATAAAAGCAGGTGTGGTCTGCTCTTGTACCATCACGACTACACACGGCTAAGCCATGTGCTCGTTTTTCCAATACACACACAAAAAAAATTGCTTTGGCTATACAGTGCACAATAATTGGATGAGGTCGACAATTTCCAGGCAGGAAATTTTGATAAAATTTGAAGTTGAGTATTTTCACAAAATAAAAGTCACAAAAATAAGAATAAATAAAGAATAGTGAGAATTTAAAAAAAAAAAGTGAATTGATTTGGCTCAAACAACTCACTGGCTTTATTGTGTACGTATGTCATATTAGATTGTGTATTTTATTTGAATGTTTCACCAAATTAAATGACTATTTTAGGCCTTTTTTGGGGGGGTACTGCAGAAAATCCCCTCAATTGGTGTGAAAATGATTCATTCACGACAAATATATCTTATATTCTGTAAAGCGCTTTGTTATGGCGTAAACTGTTGCGAAATTAGCTGAAGCCAAAACTAACCTGTACTGTATCAACCTCCAATCTGGAATTCGAATACAAAGAATCTGCCGATTCAGCCAGATGGCTGTTCCTCTTCTGCATTTTCAAAATATTTTTTCTCTCTCAAAATGTCTCCGATGAGCGTTTATTCCATAATTTATTAAAAGGATTAAATGAGCCACCCCCCCCCCCCCCCCCTTTCTCCTTTGATGCCGGGGCGTCGTCAAACGTTCAGACATGAGCGCGCTGCATTTATTTGCATGTCGGCTGCCAGTTCAGTGAGCAAAACACATCAATCACAAACGCTTTACGCACTGCAATGAGGACAGATGTACTTTTTTTTGCTTTCCAGAACACCAACAAAGGACACATTGTAATATTACCACTTTGAATATTCAAACTAATTTGTCCCACTAATGCCATTCAATTCTTGTAAAATTGTGAATTTACTCTCGGGAGCAGTTGCCACTTCAGTGTTTTCTTACTAGAAGCATGATAGGAGCAAGACTCGTTTGTCTCTTATTATTCTAACTTCAGGGTTATAAAATTGCGCCTTTATTTTGTAAAATTACAAATTTCAGCTTGTCATTTAATTATCTTGAAATGGAGCCGTCATTCTCAGAAAAATCGATATGTCTTATTTGAGCAAAGGCAACGTTATTCTCGTAATATTTTCATGCTGTTAACCACTTTATGGTCACTTAAGTCTCATAAAACAACATACAACTTTGTTCCCGCATCAACAGAGGTAATCCAGAATATTGGGTCTTAATTCTTTTAAAATTGTGTCTTTGTTCTCTTAAAATTCTGACTTATTTCTTGTGGGTTTCCCCATCGCAATGGCCTTTTTTTTTTCCCCCGAATCGTTACCCTTTAAAATGTCTATCATAATGTGCATTTGCCGACAATGTTTATGAACAACCATAAAGGGAGACTTAGTGTAGCGTCACAAGCTAGCAATTCTGCACTTAAAGTTAACGTCTATGAAAGGAGACAATGTGGGAGAAGGACAAAGTTGTCATTAAAGTGCAAATCAGTGCCGTGAATGAATGTGCGTCGTCATAGGTCAGCCAGCGAGGGCTTCAAAATAAAAGTTTCATTAATGGGATTGGATTCATCCTGTAGTATTTTTTAATAAAATAAGTCAACCCAATAATATGTTGTATGTGCCCCCACTAGTCTAAACACAGCATTATGATGAATATTGCGATTGTTAAGCAGCATAATTCACTAATTTTTATCCATCTCAGAGGCAACCATTTTGAAAATGTGATCATGGTTTAGCTTCAGAAAATTGGTGAGCTGTGATTGGTTGTTACCTGTGATGTCATTTTCAGTCGACGGCAAGTGGCAAAATGGCTACCCGCTGAGATATAAACAGTTTTCATGTTTAATTTATATTCTGAACATGAATCCGAGCACTGTAGTTTCACCTCTCTCAAAAACTTTAATAATATTTAACCTTGACACACTTTTTAAAGTACAGAGGTGCCCATTCTTTTTCTGTCTGGTTGTTTGTTGAGTATTGATGCTAACGATTAGCACATCAATTGGATTTTCCGTTGTATGTTAGCTCATATTACAAGGCGCCACTGTATTGGTACGATGCTCATCCATCAACGTAGCGAACGCTCTCCAAACTTACTCGGAAACAGACAAAAATCAATAGAAGCAGATTCCCCTCATTTTTATTTCGAAAAAAAAAAAGACGCCATGAAAGAATCCTGAAAAGGTTAACGTGTGTTCTCTTGGCCCGTGCACTTGAGCCTGAGGGGACACGTGGGAAGCGGGCATGGACAGGAAGATCTTTGGCATTTCATCCTTCCTTGGTTTTGATGCGACGCGGCCTGACGTGACCGAGTCTTCAAAGAACAGGAAGCAGGTGCATTGAAGGAAAAAAAAAAAAAAAAAACACTTGCCGGTCAGATTGGTGGACACGCATTGTTGTGTAGATCTCAACTCCTGGTTCTACTTTGCCATTTTGTCACGTTTTGGCTTGTTTTTTTCATGAATAAGCCATACATACAAAATCTTGGCTCATCATATTGGAGATTTTCCCAGCTTTGACAGGAAGGACTGATGCAACTTATTTGCAATTTTGTAATTAGATGACAAATCCAACGGCAAAAAAAAAAAAAGGAATATCCCTCGATACCACGGCCCAACCCCCGCAAATGCATTTGACAGCGTAGCTTCTCCATTTATTTTTGAGTGTGCTTGTTTAGAGTGGTCGCAATCCCGGCACGTATTCCCGGGCCTTTGACCTCTCGCTGTTGATGGCTTTCAAGAGGTATGTGAAAACGTAGTGCTCATCGAGTGTTTCTCTTCACCTCGGTGTAAACGAGCGGCGATATGCGAAACACCTTTAGTATAATCATTTCCCGACAGTGCGGCTCGGGTTAAAATGCGCCTCCTTGACCCTCCTTTTTGTCTGCTGACATTGGAACTGAAGGCGTTTCATCCATGACCGAACAGTTTAATTAATTGTCGTTACTTTGATGAGGCGAGCGGAAGGCTCGCGTTGATTGGGCTAATTTCCCTGGAAAAGTTTCTCATTTTGTTTGCCACCTGAAGAACTCGAGGGAGGGGAAATATTTGCTCAATGATACCAACCATCGGGACAAAATCTTTACAGAAACCAAGATATATGCTCTCGCTGGCCATGGTGTGCATTTGGCCGTAGAATCTCGATTATCCGAGAAGCAGGGAGCGGTTCTGATGCATTGCAGCAAAAGCGAATCCAATCCGACACCTTGCGTTCCTGCCTTATGTCATGATGAGGCATAAGTGGATAATTTTGTCTCCGCGGAAAATCTTCCTGTTGCAGCTAAAAGTGGAAAGGTGTGCGTGTTGGGGGAATTGTCTCCTGTTCTCACATTTTCGTAGTTTTCAGCATTATGGATTTCAGATTGAAGTCATTTTATCTTCATCATTATTCCTCACTTTGGTTCAGTCACGTGTAGTGTGTGGTGTCTTTGTCTCAGTATCGATACGCTAAGCTAAGACGTGACAGAATAGGAAGAAAAATGATTTACCTCAAACTAAAATCCACAAAATAATGATTGGATATTTATGTGATCATTTCTTGACCTTATTAATCTTTTTGCATTATACTAAAATTACTTTTGTCCACTTAAGGTTGCCGTCCTCATATTCTACACTGTAGTATGTGTAAGGTTGAATGTGTGTGCTTTATTTTGTTTGTTGAGAGCAACACAGGCAAAATCATTTTTTCCGCCATGTTGTGTCACACTTGCCGATCTTTGACATTCCCCGAGGTTAATTTTCTTTATATATGCTATATAGAACGAGCCCCGCCCGAGCATACGACCGACCTCTGACCTCTCGACCCGGACGTAATCCTTCAGGATAGCTCGGTCAATCCTTTAAGATGGATTCACCTCTCCGGACGAATAAACTATTCAGTCTATTAGCGAGACCGCTCCAGTTTACGTTTTCATTGCGACCAATCGCTATGTCCTCAGAGGGATTTTCAGAAGCCACTTTTTAACGACAATATTTTCATTATGTTCCGATTCTGCCGTATCGTGACGTATAACGATATCAGTTCCTGAACTCATCTGTGACTTGCTGTCAAATATTCAAAGGAATAGAAATTGAAGCCAGTTGAAGTTAGGCTCTTCCTGCAGATTCGCTCACGATCGAATTTGGGCTCATTCTTTACGGATTAAAAGCGATTTATTCATAATACCTGGCGACACATGCTTGGTCGGCGGTATGTGTAAGCCCTGTGTCGCCTTTAAAGGCGCTGTCCCTTCAAGACACGCTTTTAATTCCACAGCAGGAATAGCAGCAATATTTAAGAGAAAATGTCACAAAATGTCAAGTTGGGAAAATGTCACCAGGGAAGGACTGAAGAATGACCTGAAAGCTCCCCCTTAAGATGAAATAAATATGCCCCTGTGGTGTTGTAATTTTTTTTTTTCTTCCCGCCATTCGTTTTTAGGCTAGAGAGAGATAAATGAACTCATTCATTTCCACCACCAAAAGTTTGATTTTTGTTGCCATATGGATATGACAGATATGATATATAGTAACAGTGATAACTTTCCCGACAATTCCAAATGATGAATTTGTCAATGCATCACATTGGGACTGTGATGAATTTGGTGTTATCTGGAAGATGTTTAGCGCCGGCAAAAAGAACATCTCTCCGTGTCCTTCAGTGCTGCTTCAATGAGCATTTACTTATTTATTTATTTATTTATTAAAAAATAATATTCTAATCGTCAACAGTGGCGCTTTCTAAAACGGACATTGTAAGTCTTGGCAATTTTACCAACAAATGCGTTGATTTCTTCTTTTTTATTTATTTTTATTTTTTTTTAATTATAGATATGAGCCAAAACTGTTAGCTTGTAAATACACAAATAAAAAATGAAAAAACACTCATAATTAACAAGATGACATAAATCAATATACTGTATATTTTTTAAAATAATTGTTTGAATTTGTAACCCATAAATAAATATATAATTCAAATAAATAAAAATAACAAAGACAAGGATAAAAAATAGAAAAGAAAACTGCATAGACCTTATGGACTGCATCACATTAGCATCACATTGTTAGCTGGAGGCAAAGGAAGGGAAGCCAGAAGTAAACATTGCTACTGTTATCTAGAAAAATGTCAAGTTGTTGTGGTTTTGGTTGCCAAAACAGTCAAAGCAAAAATAAACAAAACTGTTTGGAAAAATAAGTTGGCAAAGTACTTAGCAACAACAAAAAGATTAAACAAAAGTACATACATTCCCAAATATACGAGGAAAAACAGTGTCACATGATGGACATCTTCTTAGCAGTATCGTTTTAGTGGTTCGCCACTCACGTAAGCTAAGCTGCCAAAACAAGTCTTCCAAAGCAAAGCTCGCTTTCAACAAGAGGCGTGTAGAACGCACTCTAGTGTGATGCCACTGATCACGGGCTGGGGGGGGTGAAAGCAATTTCCTCCTTTGTTCCAGGCACTGCAAGCCTTATATTGGACGCAGCATCCTGACACGGAGGAGATTGGTGGCCAGGATGCTGAATTTTTCATGAAGCAGGAAAGGTTAGATAAGATCCTCCCACACGCTGGAGATCGTGCACTCACAGATGCATCTCGAGAGCCCGGCCGGTCGTTCAAGGAGAAATTGTGAATGTGACTCCCGCTGCTGAACGATTATTCACAGGCACATGTTTACAGAGTGCCACATTGCAGCATGTTGGCGTTGCTAATCCTTCATTTTTAACCTGTTAATTATGATTACAGTTAGCTAGCGCAGATTGCATTGATGTTGCACGGCCTCCTTCGGTCCCGTGGCGGCAATCGACGCTTGTCCAAGCACTTTGAATACACAAAGTCAATTCTGCAGTCGAGCTGGGAGTGCCATCAAATATTGATTCAATGGAGATTGCAGGGTTTTTTTGGGCTATATGCTGGCCACTCCCAGTTCAGATTTGGCATCTATAGTGGTCTATGGCACTGAATAAAAAATCAGCTATCTAAATGCTAACATATAATATAAAATGACATTGGCCAGCTAAACAAAGCTAGCATCTCCCTGACGGTAAATGTCATCATAATTTAGGTTATTTGTATCGAATAAAGACATTGATGTTTGGGGCGGGGTTAGGGTCGCTCAAATTATATAAAAAAAATTCCCCTCTCACCCTCCGCGGGTGGTCTCCCACTCCAAGCTCGGGTCCTCTACCAGAGGCCTGGGAGCTTGAGGGTTCTGCGCAGTATTTTGGCTGTTGCCAATTGCACAAGTCTCCATCAAATGTGGCATATATATATATATATATATATATATATATATATATATATATATATATATGTATCTTAAATGGACAACATTGAGGCACCCACAAATAAGGGAGGGGGGGCATCTGGCTGTATTCACCCGGCATGCGTGTGCAAAAGCCGAAAGAGGAATATCGAAGCGTTGTGAGCGTCCCGTCTGTGAAAGCGCCATTAAATTGTCAGTTATGATGGATGTTCCGCCTTTCCTGCATTAACTGCTACATTAGGAGTCATTAATTCTTCAGGATGTGCACTAGAGATCAGCGGGCCTCCCAGAGGAGGGTGTGCGTGTGCGTGCATGGCGTCTCCACCATGATGGTGAAGTGAGACGGAGAGATAAAGAGGGTGGGGTGCTCTGACTATTGCAAATTAGCTTTGTTGTCAATCAACACCGCGAGTAGACATATTGACGGTCATTTGCAGCCGCAACCCCCTTTGCAATTACGCCCACTTTTTTAAAAAATGAATTTATTTTTTATTTATTTGATTCATGGAGGGCAATTACTCTCAAAGTGTGCTACGAATACCGCTCGGGATACGCGTGAGCCTTTAAGTTGTACGCAAATGAATCACTGCTTAAGTTCAATTGAGTTTAGCTTAGATTTTGAGTTTAAAAAAAAAATTATTTAAGCTTGACTCTTTCATGCAGTCATGCTGAATGTACCCTTAAGATCATTTTAACATTCTCGAGTAGTGATACAGGGAAGCGCCCCCGTTTGATGTTTAACACGCAGGGTATGAAAAACAAATCCTGTTCTTTTTCCTTTAAAGCAAACATCCTTGGAAATTACTATCTGGCAGCACCATGGGATCGGCCAACATGAGTCATTATTCATATTACTGTTAAAGATGTTCTTTTGCGGCTATATGTTATATGTATGAATGTAGGTACGTCTGTATGTGTATATGCATGTATTTTGTCATGTCTTTTATTGTGTACAATAAGCTTATTCTTTTTTTCACATGTTTGAAATAAATAAACGAAACGAAACGAAAGAAACACTTATGAAGTAACCCAAACTTAGATTGAAAAAAAAAATGCTTTTAAAAAAAGGAAAGCCATCTGAAACTGTATCTTACGTTTATAGAAAAAAAAATCTTTGTCAACTAATATTAGCTCATTTTAAATGTAGTTATTTTGTAATGGCTAGTTGTTTGAGAATTTAGTTTCGTGTTGTAGTTGTCCATATATTAAATAACTAAAACTAATACGAAATCTAATATAAACAAAATAAAAAATGATCTAAAAATAAAAGCTCTAAAAACAAACAAAAACTAACTACGTAGCTAGCTGAAGAATTTATTTGATCCTGGGGTTTTTTTGGTTTTTAAATCCCACCCTTTTTTTTTTCCCAATCCTGCACGGGATTTTTCATCTTCTCTGGGGAGCGTCTGTTTGCCAGAGAGATGAGCGCCACTTGTTTTAGTGACTGCGACACGAGTGGGTATTGACTTTCTTGCCGCCATCTGGAGGGAGAGTGCCTGTTCCTGCGCAGTGCAGCAGCCTGAGCAGCTGAAATGTTCATTGTGTACTTCATGCAGTAGTGTTCTAGGCCACGACCTGCAGCATTACACAAACCACACACTATACAGCATAGGTGGGTGTCAAACCCAAGGCCCGGGGGCCAGATACGGCCCGCCACTTCATTTTATGTGGCCCGCGAAGACAAATTTTGCATGGACTTTGTGTCAATACTAAAATGACAAATTGCCTTGACTTTTGAAAAATAGAGAAATTGCTAACAATTTTTTATTACCATTCATCTTTTTAAAAAAGAGTTTTGATTAGTTTGTGATTTCAAAACTAGTTATCAGTTTGTTGTGTATAAAACGTCATAATGGCCCTCCAAAGGAAACTATGATTACGATGCGGCCTGCGACAAAAATGAGTTTGACACCCCTGCTATACAGTATCGTGAAATAGTGGGAAACCCACATGTAAATATCAAATGGGATTTTGAACAAATTTTGTGGTAGAGAAAAGTTGAACGATATGTTTGCGCAGTACAGTATCGCTACGATAAAATCTAATACATCAAGTCACGCATGACTAATAATGTTGTGTCTAGACGCAGCTTTTAGGGGTTAGCTGCTCAAATGTTAAATAATTAATAGTTGTTGTTTTTTTTAACCGTGTTCCAGCTCATTCTTTTTCTCCCAGTTGGCAAATAAGTTAGCGGCGACACGTCAGAAAGGTTACATTGTGTGAAAACACCTCCATGAAACAGACCTGACTCGCGCGCTAAAATTAGCTTTGCCTTTTGAATTGAACTCACCTGAGAGTAGGCTCTTGCGCCTCCTAGTGGCACAGTCCATTCACATTAGGCGGTTCTTTTCTGTGTTGTTCTCGAGAGACTTCGAAAGTGCCATTTGAAGGCGCTTTGGGTAGGGTTAGGTGTGAGGGTCACTGTTTAGTAAAGGTTAGGGTAAGGGATGAATTGGAGGTATTAGATAGGTCTCCGTATTTGTTCTCTCATGGGAAATACGGTTATTAGATTTCTTCAGAAGCCATGTGAAGGGGCAGGAAGAGTCAAATAAACCTTCCGAGTTTCCGCGCCATGCGTCTGCGGTGAATTTGTGTCAAACAGGTGAAAGAACAGTCGAGTGGGGGGAATCAGTCAAGCTTGTAGCCTTGACCTACTTGACTGTAGCGGAATAGTGGAAAGCAGGCTTCCGTTTTTTGTTTTCTGCAGAGAAAACATGGCATTTCTGATCAAATTTAAATCAATGGCTACACTTTAAATACCAAAGCACAAATCTTGGTAAAGGTCATCTTTAAAGCCAATTGTCCAATATTAATTCAAGTCTCTGTAAAGTGAAAATAATTGTGTTTTGAATTTTGACAACAAAGGCAGATTTTAAATCTCATTGTTTTGTAATCAGGAGAGAACTCGTCTTAAAAATGTGGAAGCCATTTTGGAGATTCAGACGAATCCAGACAGGACCTAAACTCGTTGAACACAATCAATGGAGCTAAGACGCCCCATCGGTTACAGGTCACGAAAGCGATGTTGGCCAATGTTTGCCTCCGTGATTGAAGTGTCCCCCCTGTCGGGTGTATGTTAATTGAGTCCTCCCTGTAATCGCACGCAGCAAGTATGATTGGCTGGCGGAAAAAAAAAGACCGGTGGGGATTATCCTCAAGGTCTCTTGTTAAGGTTCCCAGGCGGAAAATTGAGAAAGCGATTTTCTCTTGTCCTCTCCAACGTTGTTACGGGCAACTAACTGTCAAGCTTTGTACGCTTTGAGCTCAACACCAGAAAAGTTTCCATTGTGGCTGCTAAAACATCTGACTCATTCCGCCCTACTTTTCAGTATGTATTTATTTGCGGCCGGTCTAGTCAAGTTCTTTTGTGTGAGGCGGCGTTAAACATACCGCGGCGCAATTTATCGCTCGCCCATTGTAAAGGTTGCCAAAATATCTGACACGTCCTATTTTTTTTCAGTTGATTTTTGGAAATGTCCGCAGGGCTTGCAAAATTCTGGGAATTTTTTAGTTGTAAACATTCTGTAAGGATTAAGCCTAATTTGGAGAAATAATCTAGGCATTTACAGAATTGAAGGTGGCTTTTAAGTATTAGGTAGCTGGTATCGGAAGCCCCCACAAGTACCCAATATCTTAAAATAAGGCTGGTATCAGCCCGATTCCTGATCTCGACCTGATATCGATCCGGCTTTCTGTACCCGCCCATTCCCAAGTCTATAACCAAAGAAATGACATGCCTTGATCAAAAATGAAGAAAGCAATGTTATTGTTGACAGATGTGGAGATCTGAACTACTTTTATGAACTTGCAAAATTTTAACATGATCCAAATTAAAATAACATCTGAGAGATGAATCCAATTGTATATGCAGAGCAGTTAATTAGCCATTGAATGTCATTTTCTCTGCAAACAGTCACCACTGAATAGTTAATGTTGCCATTACTTGTTTGTTTGACCTGAGCATGAAAGGAAAAAAAAAAAACATTTCCCCTTGGCTCAGTAGGAAATCTTTGAGTTGATGTGAGGGAAAACATCTGCCCGGCACGTTTGCTCTGACTCTTGATTGGCCTAATGCATATAAATCACAGTTAATGTGTTTGTGGCATGCAAGGTCAGCAACACCTTGGGATGTGTCAAAAGATGATTCTACAACTGCATGGTTACTTGTCTGAATCGTAAGCTCTTGTCTTTTTTTTTTTTAAAGGTTATTTTAATAATAAGGATTTGTTTTCTTGATTATTAGTTTGTCTGCCAAATCAAGACAGGCACAACTTATTCCTATTTGAGCATTTTATACTCCAAAGTTTCTGTTAATTTAGTTTTTGGAAATGTTCAATGTGGTGGTTTTCCAATGTAAAAAAAAAAAGAAATCTACGTAAAATACTCAATGTTTTTTTTTTTTTGATTGTTTTTAGCAAAGCTGGGCCTTTAAGGCCTCAACCAACAGGCCCCGCCCACTCCAGGACAGGAAGCAGTTTCCACACTCGACAGGTGCAAGGCTTTAGTTTGTTGTTTGTACTTATGTCAAATGTGTCTTACTTGTCGCATTCTAGCACTCAAATGTCATTGTATCAATAATATGAATTTGAAAAAAAAAAAAAAAGAGAGAAAGGTGAATGCAAGGTGGGGGAAAAAAACTTGGATTTGAGAGCACTGAGACCAAAATGATTGTGCCATGCAGACACTGTCATGATGTTGCGGGCTGTTAGCCAATGGGGCGAGCGGGCGTGCAAGGCTAGGCTAATGACGCTGCTAACAGGAAGAGGAAATGAGGGAAACATTATGCCAGGCTGTATTTTGAATGTTTTTCTCCAGTCTTATTTAAAATTAATAAATAATCAGAGAGGGAAAAACAGAGAGAGAGAGAGTATCTTTTTTTGGCGTGCTTTTGCCTTTTTGTTTCTTTAGTGCAATCCAGGTGGCGGTCGTGAGGAACATGGTGGACCAAGGTAAGCTTAGTTTTATTAGCAGTTGGGATGTCACTTTCTGACAATGACACAAATCAAAACAAACTCTGCTTTTTTCCTCTCTTTCTGGATTACAGTATAATTTTCTGGATTTTAGACAAACTTTAAAGCAAATGTCCATGTTGCCACGGGAAACACAGAAGCTTCTGCTGTAGATTAATTTAAAGAATTTGGTTTCTGCTAAATGCTAATCAACTAATTGACATTTTGGGCATGACTAACTCTCAGGGCAGTGGGACGTCAACTTGCGCTGTCATTAAGACGGAAACCCTGCAGGTGAACTTTTTGGGGAAATTCTCACTTTTTTTCTGCCTCTTTTCTTAAACGTACACTAAAGTGATTTGGGTGGATTTTGTTTCAGAACACATTCATTTGAAATTATTGCATGTCAATAATTAATTAGGCTTAATCTGATTGACTTTTGTTTGGATTAATTAATCAATGGTAATTTTTAAATTATATTAACAAATTGATATTATTTAAATATTTTGTATTTGTCCAAATGCATTTTATTTACTTTTTTTTATCTTTTAATAAAGCAAAGCACATTGACGCTAACCTGAACCGCGGTCTCGTAAAATATGCTGCTGTCATTCATAGCCAACCAATAATCTTTTTGAATCTGTAAGTAAAATTTGAAAACTAAGCAAGATCAAATTTGAACAAAATGAGGACATTTAAATGAATCGAATATTGGCATTGTTAGTAAATCATAACGCAAAACATATTAGTCAAAGCCAAACAATTTAAATAATATAAACGTGAAGTTATGCTAATATATATATGTACTGTTGCTCGCTGAACTGATGCAAGCATGAATATAGTTGTGTGCAACCCGCCCCCCCCCCCCCCCCTTAAAAAAACTACATAAAAAATTACTTTACCATGGTTCTGTGCACTCACGCCCCACCCCCTAAAAGGAAATCACTTTGCATATTTTATATTGACTTTCGCGGTCACATTTTATGGCCTGTAACATATCTGGGGCTTAGGGGCGGGGGGGTGACAGAACACCATGAACGCCCACCTCGGAGGGCAGCGAAGGTTGATGAGTGACAGCAGCGCCGACCAATGGCGCCTTTTGGCGGCTCGGAGCCAATCGCGGAAAGCGCGTGCGTGCGTCTGGTTGGAAGGATGGAGAGTATACTTCCGCGTCCAGTGTATGTGTATGTTGAAAAGGGAGGGAGGGTGGCGGGCGAGAAAGAGAGAGAGAGAGAGAGCGCGCCGTGATACGGCTGTATATATTCGCCGGCAGCACTATGTTCCTTTTAAAGACGAGCTCCTCCGTGCGCCGCTTGGCACTCAGAAATGTCGCCTGTTTGTGTGGCCCACCTGTAAAAGCGCGAGACAGGCACGAGCCAGGGGCTTCTCCTTTTTTTTTTTTTTTTTTTTTTACTTATTTGATTCCTTTTTATTTCTGTGCCCCACCTTCCCTTTTCCCTTCCGACCCCTTCTCATTTTGTTCCTGCAAGGAAGTCATTTGTGTGTTTTGATTTAATAAATATTTTATTTCCCCATTCTCATTTTATGTCGTTTGTGTTTCTTTTTATGTTTGAACTTTAAAATATTTATATTTTATATATACCATTGGCTACTTGGACGTCCGTAACTTTCATTTATAACAACGGTAAGATGATGTTCTTTGCACGTTGTCTTGTGGCTGTCTTTGAACGGCGGACCATCTCTGGTTGCATGTGAACGCCGCGTGACGCGTTCAAGGTCCCTCGATCCGACGGGTCAGACCAGAGATGGATGGGTGTATGTATTGCTTAAGAATGCATGAATGAGCTCTATAACGTAGCCTTCACAGCAGCGAAGACAGTTTATTGGTGGTATTGGCTTTTGTCTTTCTCTCCCCCAAATGCGGGACACGGTCCGTGGAACTTTTTATTTTATCATAAATATCCCCTTGGGTGCAATATATTTCACGCGTCAATGCCAATACAACCTGCCTGTCTAATTGATTGCCCCCTTTAAAGGGAATAAGTAATTCAATTCCCCCTCGGTACTAGTGAGCTGTGATGGTCTAATTTGTATTTATTGAATTGTTTGATACATTTTTTCATTGTGTAACGTCCTTTGGATTTATCGAGTACACCTGCGCACACCATCAAGTCATAATACCATTTCCGGGTCAACGCTGCGCCCTTTCTGATTGGCCGAGGCCCCGATTAGTTTACTTATGCCGGCTGGGACCACACCACCGCCCCCTATTCGCCCTCACGAAGACCGCAAAGTTTCGTGAGAACAGACATTTAACAAGCCCCGTCGCTTCAACACTTAACGGTAAGACGCCATTGCGTGCTAGTGTCGAATTAGTGCTCGCCCCCTCAAAAAAATGTTTCAGATACGGCCGAACTTCGTGGAAAGTTTTAGCGGAGCAGTATTGCGAGCGAATTGTTAGCCTCGTTGTTAGCTAATGGGGAGGAAGCTTCCTCGTTACCGGTGTCCCCCACTGGCTCGTTGTGCTCCATGCATACTTTTGATATTCTCGATATTTCAGTATATTACATATTATTTCAGTAGTCCGCACCGCTCTCTTCATTGGAAGTTTCTAGAGGAAAAAAATACTGTAGATGGTCGGCTCCCGCGAGTGTGCGTGTAGGTTTTGAAAAGAGGAAAAAATGCACACCCTAGCTGAAAATTCATTTTGTTGTCGTTTTAACACATGACATACATTTCTCCTTCCAAAGTGTGCCCATTGCACGCTTGTCGAATAAAATGATAATAAATTCAAGGTGAATTTAAACGTGACTTGCTTTTTTTAAATAAATTAGCGCATGCGTGTGAGCAGCTCGCAGGTGTTGCGCTGCAGCGCAATTAAGCTTGGTGCTTCGAAATCTTGTGAACTGTTGTAGCCGTTCGGCTTTTTAGCAAAATGTATAAAATGTACATTATGGAGCCTTTCATCATTATGTTTGAATCAAACTTGTTTTAAAAATAAAATCGTAGGTAAAGTAGCTGGTCTCTGTGTTGATTGTTCCAGGCGTTTCTCTGCATTTAAGTGGAACATTGGGAGGAGTCATTGTTTTAATGTATTTGTCTACTGGTACTGTAAATGAGGCGACTTTATTATTGTAAGGCAACCACGTGACATCCTTGAGGATGGATGGATGGATGGATCTAATGTGCAGTGAGTGTGTACGAGGCACCAAGGCAATTCTGATTAAGTGGGACAAAGTGTGCTTAATTCATTAAGGGTGACTGGATCTGTCATTGGATTAAAATGGCCCTTTTAAAAGATTGCATAGAAAGCTACATGGCTACTCTATCCAATGGTGTCTAAACGCTGTCCCCAAGGGCCTGATCTTCATGTCTCCTTGCTGCAACACACTGCAATAAATCAGCTTGTTCAGAGCTTGCTAGGATGGGCTGATGATTTGAATCAGGTGTTGGAGCAGGAAGAACGGTGGCCCTTGAGGACCAGTGTTGGACATTCCTGCTCTATAACCTATGTCGGTTTGTCTAAACAGCACTCCTCACCAATGTATGCCCCCAATGGATAGATATAGAGATAGATATTGGACAACATTTGAATATCATTTCAAACTCCTAGACCTTTGCTTTTATAGATATGGCATGAATTGATTTCCATGTGCATCTTCAGTGTGTAGGCACATGCGGCCAAAACTCTCCGTAACAACCCAGGCTTAACTTGGCTCTCTCTCACAATACGAAGCTTGTCTCAGTCAAGGTGTGCCTTATAAAGTGTACTACTTTCCTGTTTGGACAGAGCTGTGTTTATGTGTTGTAGAAAGGACAGTCATTTAGGTGCGCTTGATTTTTGAGACTAAGGTCACAATGTTTCAAGGAAGGTTTGCTGGAAATGTTTGGTTCAATTCCCATTTGAAGTTTAGAGGGCTTTGTTTTGCAAATGATAAACACAAGAGCCTTAAAAGCCCAAGACGTTTTTGTCAAGTCCTGGTTTGGTCTCATAAAATTCCCTTTTCTGAAGTAAGTCGCAATGTCACAAGAAAAGTCAAGTCGAGCCAATTGCCGCGGGTGTTGCATGTCCCTCCACTGTGAAGATATTTTGAATCATCACTTGTGGGTTTTTTTTACCCCCCCGCCCCCGCCCCCTCTTTTTTTTTTTTTTCTTTTTCCCAAGGACGGACATGCCGTGCGGCAGCTCGTCACGCACACTCGGTCAATCGTGTCCTCGGCGGAGGATTCGTGCCTCCCTCGCTTCAAGTGCTGGGTCGCATCAGCGCACGCTGAGCTCACAGTTTGCCTTGAGGTCGCGCTTTAACGAGTTCGCCGCTTAGTCACAAACGCTCCGTTATGGAGCTTAAATGTTTACAAACAGGAGCAGGACTATTAGTACTGGAGTTATAGTGTGTGTGTGTGGGGGGGACACTATGTACAGTAAGGGATAGAAGAAGAAACATTTACCCGAGCACCCTTTTCTCCCATTTCCAGGCCATTCCTAAAATTTGATTCCGCTAATTGCTTGCACTTGACAGTGTATCTCTCCTCCGTCAAACGTCTGTCTGGCTGGCTGGCACACAGTCAGTGCCTGGCGGTGTTACGTCTCGCCAAGATTTCCCATCCAAGTGTTTATCTAATGAAATATTTGTGCCTGCAAGCGGGACGCTGGCCAGTGTTTGTGCTTTTGCGCTGAGAATGAAAGGTGGAATATGCACCAGCCACAGATTGAAGCGACAATATGTGCTTTTGCCTGCCACTTTTGTCGACCACAATGTCCAAATTTGATTAGATAAATCTTGGGGGGGGGGGGAATAGCGCCCGACAGATCAAATGGCCACGAGCCCCTTTTTACAATCTTACTGGGCCTGAGTAATGCAGATGAAACGGATGTTTTAGTATTCGCTGATCCATTTTCGGCAAATAATTAAGGTTCTGACTATAATTTGTTGTTGTAAGCCTTAAGGGACCAAAAACAGTTATTTAATTATTCTGCCAAATATTGGAATTAGACTCAAGAAATCCATATTGATCGAGGCCTATTAAATTGGTCATATTTCTTCAACAGAAATTTGAATTCTCTTGATAATATCAAACTGATTCCTCAAGTGTAGCTGGTGTCACAATGGTGCATCTACCAATGCAAATTAGCATGCTAATGCTAAACAACTGCTTGTTTAGCAAGCCCGACACAGAAACAGAGCAGACAATTGTCTCAGGCATATATTTTTCTTTTCCGTGGGAGTGACTACTGACTGTTGGGGGACCTTCCCTGCTTCCTCTTCTTGCTTATAAGCTGCGTGTCAGAACTGTGCGGCTGGCCGCCAACGCTTGGATGCCGCTTATTGTCCGAGATATGTTATTTATTTATTTTGGTTGTCAAAATGATGGTGCCTGGTCGGGTGTTGGCGCGCGTTGGCCGTGGAATGTCGCCTTTGCTCTAACATGATTTTGTGTCAACGTTTCAGAAGTCATCTCGACGCTAACATGGCAGTCAGACTGTGCGATGTGGCCTCTCTGCTTAGAAGTGGCTCGTGGGCGTCCGAGCCTTGGACCGGGGTGTGTGCCGCTCCTTTGTTGTTCTGGCCTCATGTTAGCGCTTCTCGCAACCTTTCCTGCTTATCGCCGATTGTGCGGATGTCGCGTTAGCGGTGTAGCTTCACCTGCTTGACGTCATGGATCTATGAATGATGGAATCTGTCCTTTTCCATGACTCTTTTCCTCTGGCCCGTTTTTAGCAGGTGATAGCAGCCATGGAAACGCAGCTGTCCAACGGGCCCACGTGCAACAATAGCAACGGGCCGTCGAGCATCTCCAACAACTGTTCCTCGCCCGTGGAGCAGGGTAGCTTGGAGGATAGCAAGACCAACCTGATCGTCAACTACCTGCCTCAGAACATGGCCCAGGACGAGCTCAAGAGCTTGTTCGGGAGCATTGGAGAGATAGAGTCCTGCAAGCTTGTCCGAGACAAAATAACAGGTAAGCTCATTTCGACCTGGGAGTTTTCCAAGCGACTCCCTGAACCGCTTATGCACTCGAACCATTTACACGTCAACTTGACTTGACCTCGTGTAAACGTTTGGAGGTCAAACGGTAAAATTCACTACAGGCGTTTGATTTCTGTGAATTTCTGAGGACTTGCGAGCCTTTTGTGTACTCTTGCAAGTGTCTCTGTTGCAACCTGCTGATGACTCGGGAAGCTCACCATTGCGAGGCTTCAAATGGTGTCTTCTCAGAGGGAAGTGGCCGTTGTGCTTCGGCTGTCATCCGCAGGTTGCAACAGACCTTGAGACTGAGAACGTCACAGAAAGCCATACAGTGTTAAAAAAAAAAAAAAAAAAAAAAAGTCATGAACATTAAAAAGTTTAGAGTAGGTGAATTGGTCGTGAAATTTGTCTTCATCCTAAAATTTCACGGCAAAAAGCTTTCGGGTAGTTACAGTTGTGTTAAAAACCTGAATTTCACAAACCTACCTATTGATGAACTTGAATGTCCAAATCTGTTTGAGTTAAGGATTGCATAAGCATGTTTTGACTTGGACTGTATTGACTCGAGTCAGTGTTAAATCTCGTCACGTTAAATCGTGAATTAAGGTGACAGTTGGGGAGCAGCCGTTTGTAAATTTGAAATGCTCACAATATGACATGTATTTTATTTTTTTTTACTGTACAAATGTACGGTGAACAAGCAAGTGTGATTTGCCGCTTGCAGGGCAGAGCCTCGGCTATGGATTTGTCAACTACGTGGAACCTAAGGATGCGGAAAAAGCCATCAACACCTTGAATGGCCTGAGACTTCAGACCAAGACCATCAAGGTAAGATGTCTCCAAAATCTAGTTAGCGTTGAGGAGTGGAGCAGTGGCATAACGAGATTGGAGGGAAAAAAAAAACAGGCTCCCTAGGAAGAGAGCATATTGTTAATCCTGGCACATGAGCGGAGCAGAACAGTTTCTATGGTTTCATGTGCTGTACAAGCGGCAGTATGCATTAAAAGGGAGATGGCGGCCATTAGCATTCATCAGACGGCAAGTGTGGCGGCAGCGTAACCGTCGCGCTTTCCATATGCTGCCTGGGAGGAAAGAATAAGGGAGAGTAGGATGGAGCAAAAGCGGCTATGACAAAGCTGCAGTGCCTGAAAGTGAGGGTGGGGGCTCTCACTGAAGACCACCTTGACATATCTTACCAACGCACGCAGAAGGAGCTATGAAAGCAATTCATTTCAAGCAAGCAAATGTACGGTTTTATTTCATAGCTGGATACATAAATGCATTCTGTTGCCAAATGATTAATTATGCACACTGGGCATGGATGCAAAAGGCTTGTCCGCCCAAAAATATTTCTGCCTGTTTAGGTTACGCTGTAAAAATACCACAAACATATCTTAGCCTTAAAGTGGAAGTAAAATCAAACATTGTCTTTGCTGTCATATGTTCGATGCGCTTCCCACTTGCCAGAACTTACCATTCGAATCAATATTATATAAGAATGAAGCAGAAAAACCCACCGGCCCTTTTTTTTTGTACCGCCACCTGCCGGTGACTAAAAGTGATGTCGCAGAGCCCACGGTGCGCCATGACCTTCAGTTTCAAAATTGCGGTTTCCAAACGTTCTCGTTTTAACTTCTCATGGAACCGGTCCAAAGAGTAGAGTAAAAAGAGACAACATGGCTTTAGAAGCATATGAACGGAGCTGGGATGATTTTCCCTAGCTGCACTTATTGGCCTTTGTTGATTTACGATGACCTTTTAGGGGATCTTACAAAATAAGATGCACTAGCGCTCAAGGCTGTCTGTCTACCCCTTAGGTGTCCTACGCACGTCCGAGCTCCGCTTCCATCCGAGATGCAAATTTGTACGTCAGCGGCTTGCCGAAGACCATGACTCAGGCGGAACTGGAGCAGCTCTTCTCGCAGTATGGCCGCATCATCACCTCACGCATTCTGGTGGACCAGGTGACCGGTGAGTCGGATGCGATGGCGGCTCCTCTTTTTTATTTTCATTTCCTCTGAGCTCCTGGAATTCTTCCATCATGCTGCTGCTTGCTATCAAGCTGAGCGCTCGCTACATGATGACTTAAGAAGACGACGGGCGTTTGGACAGCGCAGAATAGGCGCCGTTAATTCCACAAGTAGGCGTATGAGTTGCCTGCATACTCGCATCAGCTTTAATGGGGTTTTCTCAAAACCATTTCCCTTTTATCGTTTTGTCCCCCCGAAGAGACGGAACCAAATGACACAGCGGGGCCCTGCAAAATGCATCACGGGTGTATCGGTGCGAGATACCAAAATGCAATTTTCCACCCGACATGTTCATAAATATGCATGGAGTGGGTAGAATATGAAATGGGTGTAAAGTAGCGGGACTCGGGTGCGTCAGTGCCACTGGAGCGAGTCATGCGCCGCGGAGAGAAACGAAATGCATTTTTAGAGCGACTGCCGTGTGGACGACGCCCCACTCGAATAAACATCAGGACGTTTGCCAAATCCGGGATTCCCTTAGCCACAAATATTGCATATGTTCCGTCCTGACGAATTCGCTTGCAGTTGTATCAAAAAGAATAACCGAGGCCATCCAAATGAACGTGCGCCATTTTCCAAAACTCAATTTCAAAGATCCAAGAGCCATGAGGAAAATCTGCTTCCTGGCGGTATACAACTGTCTTTTTATTTTTATTTTTTAACGTACTTACTCAAATGTATTTTGCCAAACTATTTTCCTTGGTTTCAAAATGCTGCAAGGCTCCTGTGTAGTCAAGAAGTAGACCAAATGGACCCAGGCTTAATAACAAGAAGTCTGTGATATTTTTCTTAAAATCACTGTAAACTAACCATAACAATGTTAAGTAGGGTTCATGTGCTTTTTATTTATTTTTTTGCGTCATCAATGACCAATGTGTTGTGCCACAGGTCTTTCCAGAGGTGTCGGCTTCATCCGCTTTGACCGGCGGGTGGAGGCCGAGGAGGCCATCAAGGGCCTTCACTGTCAGAAACCGCCCGGTGCCGCCGAGCCCATCACGGTCAAGTTTGCCAACAACCCCAGCCAGAAGAGCAACCAGGCGCTGTTGTCGCAGCTGTACCACTCGCCCAATCGAAGGTACCCGGGACCACTCGCACAGCAGGCACAACGCTTCAGGTAAAAGGGGCACAGCCAAATACATTTCAAATAACAATCATTCATTTCCTCAGTCAGTCACTGGGTGTCATCTCATTCACGTACGCAACCCATCACCATCATTTGACGAGTCAAACTGATTTTTCAGCACTACTAACATGCAGAAAAACGCAATTTAACAGTGGTTTTTGCTTTTACCGTTAGTGCTAGAATGACGACGAAATGTACCAGAAATGTTAAGGGGACACATTAAAATGATGGAAATGCTTTTAAGCATACCATGAGGAACGTGAAGTACCGCGTGTGCATTTTAGCATTCACTGCAGAAAAGCTGACGTTAGTGTTAAGTAGCATTTATCTGCGCTTGAGCAAACCAACAAAAAAGTGAATCTGTTGCTGGGTCAGACGGAAGCACCTAACCTGCTTGGAATTTCGGATGCTGCTTAACATTCACCGTATTTTGTTTCTCCTCAAACGCATATTTGCTTCCCATTTTCCATTAATTCTGGACTTTCACAATTTTCAGTTAAATTTGTTATTAAATGAAGTCTGGATGGATGGATGGATGGATGGATGGATGGATGGATGGATGGATGGATGGATGGATGGATGGATGGATGGATGGATGGATGGTGATGCGCTCATCTCTGCTCATCTTATGTTTTCAGGCTGGACAACCTGCTCAATATGGCCTATGGCGTGAAAAGGTTTGTGGCTTTTTACTCTTCTATTTAGTTTTCTGTTCATTTTCCGAGCCCCTGAAAATCTAGTTCTGTTCTGGACCTCTGAGTAATGATGCACAACATTAACCTGTGTAAGCAGGTCACTGAAAATGACAAATCGTGGACCCCCTAAAAAGGGTCAATTTGGCTTCCAACAAAAATGTGGTTGAACTATTTCATAAGAGTGACGTATTAAAAAAAAAAAAAAAAGTGAGTTTGGCCTGCAGCATTACAGTTTGCGAGAAAACTAAACTATAAACACCAAGAGTAGAACTAGCACCAAATTCACAAACCGTAAAACATTCACTTCAAAATAGCATCGTTTGACATTATGTACTTAGAGTCACGAAGCAATGATAGCCATGAAATGGACTCATGAATATTGCTCCGGGCGCTGCGAGGCTATGAGCAAAATGTCTCGTGGCTTTTGAGCACGGCGCATCGTGTCCCAACATGTCAGTACTGGCCGGCTTTGCGCTTTTCTGGGCCACTATTGCAGAGCGTTGCGCCGGCCGGCCGGCCCCGCATACACTGTACGCGTACTGGGCTAGCTCACCTTGATCTTTTATGGACGGCCCCATTGCCTTTTCATGTCTCTTGCATCAGACCTCTTTCAGGATGCGCCGGTGGCCGAGGGCACCGACAATAGAACAGGCCCCCTTCTCCCCACTCCCACCCTTTCCGACCCGTCCTTCCGAACAAGTTCTCGCCTTGACGGCGATGCGCGCACCTGTCACGCTGGATTTTTCGCACAAGTGGAGCAAGTCATCTCGCGCGACACCGCCTGAAAGTTGCCCCCATATTTTCTGAGCGCTTTTGAATTTCGGTTTCCTTCAAACTGTAAAACTGTGTTTATCAATATTTCCTTTGAATTTTTAGTGTGAGAGCCATACAACATAAAGTCTGCGTGGCATCACAGCGCATGTCCACCTTTTTTTTTTTCTCTTCTTCTTTGGGTTGAGTTGAGCAGCGTTTGTGTTTTGTCACAGCAGGTTCTCGACCATGGCCATCGACGGGGTGACCAGCCTGGCGGGCATCAACATCCCGGGTCACAGCAGCGGCTGGTGCATCTTCGTGTACAACCTGGCTCCCGACGCCGACGAGAGCATCCTGTGGCAAATGTTTGGGCCCTTCGGGGCCGTCACCAACGTCAAGGTCATTCGCGACTTCAACACAAACAAGTGCAAAGGCTTCGGCTTTGTCACAATGACCAACTACGACGAGGCGGCCGTGGCCATCGGCAGCTTGAACGGCTACCGCCTGGGCGACCGCGTGCTGCAGGTGTCGTTCAAGACAAATAAGACCCACAAAGCGTAAGCGCCGCGCACGGTCGCGCCCGTCACATCACTTTCTTTTCCGTGAGCACTTTTGTTTTGTGCTCTCGTCGTTCCGTATTGTTGTGATTCTGTTTTCGTTTCGCTTGGTTCAGTTCTCGTTTCGCTACAGCTAATTTTTCCAAACGTTTTTTTTTTTTCTTTTGCTTGTCTAACTTTTCAATGTTCTCTGTTTTGTCTGCGCTTACTGTCTAATGGATGAAAAGACAAAAAAATTCTTAAAAGCAAGTACCTTGCCAAAGAGCTCCGAACCTCTTTGATGTGGGTTTAAAAAGCGTCTATTTTTATAAAGAGAAATTTGGAGAAACTTTTTACAGGACCTGGAAGATAAATGATGATCAAAAAAATATTTTGTCTTTGCAAAATATCTTCATATGACATCTTATGATGCTTTGAAACTTTATGAGAAAGTTTGCAGCAGGAGAGATTTACGGCATAAACGCTCGCCGTTTGCCGTCTTTGTAGTTGAGCCTTTCGCCAGCGATTTGCGACGCCGTCTGATTGCCAAGCGCACTCGGATCAGGTCTTCCAGGCCGGCGTAGTGTGGCGGACCAGGTCCAGTCGCACTCGTGATTCAAAAAGGCTTTTTTTTTTTTTTTTTTTAAATATTGAAAGAGGAAAAGAAAGCTAAGTTAAGTATGTAAATAAGATTTTGGAGGGGCTATTTGGCCAGCTTGTGCTTTGAGTTTGATACTTTACATTTTTGGGATGCCCCAAGTGGAAATCCTTCCTTAGTTTGCCAGATGAGGTGTTTACGGTACATTTAATTGGTCATTGGTTTGTTCTGTAAAATAGTCTTGTCAAAAAAAACAAAAAAGTGGGGGAAAAAAAAATCTATCATAGATTTTGATTTTGTTTTCTATATAACCCTTCTAGATATGTGTAAAAATTGTCTTACAAACCACACTTTGGAACTCTGATTATCTTTTTGTTGATTCATATTCACTTATCTACGAATATGTACTATTGCGTGATGCATATATCGTCAGTGTAAAATGGCTTTGTCCACTTGAGCGGTGAGAACGACGTAGTTGTCATTGATTGGATGTTAGCAGTTGATGACAAACTAATAGACAACAGCGTGTGATATATGCATTATGAATATCTTTGTTATTCTTGCTTCGAGTTTCCTCCCATTTGTGTTGGTGCCTGTCGAGTTTGTTTTGATCGTGAGGATATTCATTGAAGTTGTGAAGTCTAACTTGATTTGGGTTGAGTTGTTTTCTTTTGTTGGAACTTTGGTCTTTAAAGAGGATGTACATATTTTGTTTTGTTAATATTTTGGTATTCAGTCCCAATCCCCCCCCCCCCCCCCCCCCCCGCACACACACACGCACACACACACAAACACAAACAATTGAGTACATCAATAAAATAAGTTTGAAGGGCAAATGCTTTTTCTGTCAGTTTATTTTAAATATATTTCAAAAAATATATATATATTAACTTAAATCGAAATTAGAAAGTAACTTATAAATTTAAATGACTAAATGTGATTTTTTTTATTGATTTTTTTATTTAGTTGTTCTTCCATAACTGCCAAAATGCCCATTGCGATTCGAGAAAATAAACCCAGCGATAAACAAAAGACGACGGCACTACCAGCTCCCCAACTAATGAGTTTCCGACTCATTAAGCTCACATCGCTGTTTTGCGATAAATTCTTCCAGATTAGAAAGAACACAAAAATTAAGTATGCGCCAAATAGACAAGCCCCCTGTCAAACCCAAATCAGTATTCTGATAACGACTCACTCCTGCCTGACTCGGCCGCACGTTGCCATAGCAACCCAATAGAAAGGCCACCATAGGGTTTTCGCCGCATCTGCGCTACCTTCCACTCAAACCCGACTCTTCAGACGCACAAGCGCTATTTTCCCCTTTGCCGTGATTAGCGGTGAAAGCTCAATACTGTCCCGGCACAAATGGCATATGTTGGCAATTATGGAAATGTGCGGACTCCGAGTGGCAAGGTCAAAAGGACGCCGACTGTCCCGCCTGCGCTCATGGCTGACTCGCCGACATATGACCTTGGCCATTGATTCCGTAGACACTTTAAGAGGATGAATAAAGCTTGACAATATTATGTATCTTTAAAAAAAAAACTTGTAAAAAAGCTTTACTGTTTATCATGCTTTTTGAAAAAAAAAAAAATTACATTTCTGTAGGGGGCGCTACAGACCCTTTTTTCTTGTAGTTGTGTAGAACAACTTGAAAATATAAAACTTTTCGCAAGGCCCGATGTGCACCATAATAATAATTAACATTTCTACAGAAACAATAATTACAATACATGTCACATTTCCATACGCCTTCATCCCGTGTTCGTTTTTACATTCTACCATTATGGCTACCGGCTTTTCAGACACGAGTCTTTGGAAACTCTGCGTCAGTCAGTATGCGTTGACTCACTGGAAACGCAAAAGAAATTGTATCAGCCGTGTCAGAGTCCCAAACACTGCCCATTGTCTGATATTCCATTTTGTGAAGAGGCGTTGGAGTGTGTCATTAACTCGTTCAACGCGAGGTCATTCCCATCCTGCCTGTGTGCATTCACCATCAGGCCAATTAATCGTGATTGCGTACTGATAGAATGGCAACCCTTTCAAGATAATTAACCACGCCGTTCTTGTCACTGCAGAAGCCGCAGTTAATCTTACCGAGATGTAATTCATTTGCATCCGATTTTGATTTTATTTATGGCCAAAAGAAAGTAAGAATGACCTTCAGAATCGTATTGTTCAGGAATTAGCCCGACTCAAAAAAGTAACCAAGAAATAATTCTCTAATTTCACTCATTTGATATAACGAGCATTAGCTTACATCCTGAATTATTTTAGTCAGCCACAATGTGTTAAACTCGAGGCCAGATACGGCCCATCATGTCATTTACAGTATGTGACTCCACGAAGGCCAACTATGTCACCTTCATGTTTCCTGCTAAAACATCAAAATTGCACATTGTGGGACACAACAAAAAGGAGTTTGCACCCACGCTTAAGGTATGTACAAAAACTGAAAATTAAGGGGAATAGACTTCCTGACATGGTGCAACTAAAATGAAGGTGATACTGTGGCCTTAAAAATTGAAATTAAAAAAAAGTTGCTTTTATCTGTGTTATTGGAAGTTGGAACCATGTGTGCCAACAGGATAAATGATGCTAAATTGGGTATTTTGGTGTGGGTGGAATGCACTCCGTTATGTTTCAAACCAATTCCCCGGGTTTGACTTTGGAGCGACGCGTAATGTCTTTACCTTATTCAACCACCCCCTGGGGTCAGTTTGCCCCCACCGGAGAGGTTGAAATGCTGATACAGAAGTTAGCGTTCCATCCCGCCAGTGCACACGTTTGTCCTTTGACTTGCCCTAGGCCTGGGTGATGGGGCGGCGGAACATCATGAAGACGGACGATGCTGTCGCACAGCATTTTACCGCACTCATTTCTCATTAGGGCGGCTGATGTCATTGTTGCAAAGTCTGGAAGCGCTTCAGAATGGCAACGCTCCACAGTATGACCTGACTAATAGTAATTGAACCCATTTTCACTGGATATTTTTTAATTGGATAAGTCAAATTTATTTATAAAGCCCTTAATCACAGAAACATCCGGTTTTCATAATGTAATATATGTTTTAAATAAAAATTTGTAAATTAACTGTTAAACAGGTGGGGTTTTTTTTTTGCTGAAACATCACAACTATAAATTACAAGACAAAGCTTTTGTAGATTACACCATAAAAACAAAAACTGAACATTTTTCAAAACATCTGATTATTTGATGTGGACTAGGTTATCTACAATAGGCTTTACGCAATCAGGATTTAGGAGCCGATCACTGATAAGCAAATTTAGAAAAAAATATCAGCCAATCCCATCAGAAGGTGAAAAATTGACATCAATTGAAATACACTGGTGGGAATGTAGTAAAAAGTATTTCCAAAACGCCAATAATCATTCCTGGAAAATGGGGTGACTGCTGGACAATTGGTTTGTGGAGAATACCAAAATGTCTATTTTTACTGTCTCGGTACCAAATAAGGCGCCTAGAGTGTTGAGGTAGTCACAGTGTTGATCTGTCTCCCCGGACCGACACTTTGCATTCAACCGCGATATGAACGTGACGTACTGGAAAGGTCAAACAGGCAGCTTTGGAGCGGAAAGACTGACAGCCCAGGAGATTCTAAGTAACAACCGGGGAACAAAGACTACGACCGCGGAGAGGGAACGGCGTATAATTGAGTGCGGGAGTGTGGGAGGGAAGGCTTGGCCGTGAATCACCACAAATATGACAGACGCGTGACGTGCAGCCAAGGGACAATGGGGGAGGCGAGGTGGGCAAGAAGGCAAGGCGACAGTTGCGACGGCGTGATGTGGGTCGGATCGAAAGCGACAGCCCGTCGAGACGCCCGTCGGTCGAGACGCCGGTCGGCGTCCGGAAGACAACGAAATGTCTCCGTGAAAAACCTCAACACAGTGGTTTCAACCCTGGGAAGGTATTGTACCATTTTCCCCCTGTTATATCGCCGATTTTTAGACGTACGAACATTCACGCTGGGAACATTTCAGACATGCTAACACTTTCTTGTTTAGGCCCCCCCAACAGTCAAATGATTTATTTCTCAGTATAAAATAGCTGCTTCCTTGCTCTTCTCCACTTTGTAAAGTAACGTGAGACCCAAAGCATGCTAATATTACTCATGTTAGCTTCCTGGTTAGCAAGTCTCAAGTGTTTTACACGCTAACTCTTGTGTATTTTACATGCTAACTCTCGTAGCTGATTGCATACCCTGTCAGCCATAGATGTCTATTAGACGTCTGGTCTATGTTTAGTTTAGTTTAGTTTAGTTTATTCACGCAATATCCAAGACATACAACATGATACAACAAACAGTATTACACAGTCGGATGCGTGAAAGGTCACCCCAAGCAAGCTTTTAATAGCTTTCTATAGACTTAATTTAGACGTCTAAAATTGGTCTCGGTATAGACCTAAAATAGACGTCTAAATTAAAAACATCAAATATGATCATATTTCGAAATGTTAAAGTCTGAACCTTCTGTAAGTTGTAGAAATAACATACAGAAGTTGTTTGGATTTGTGTTTAAGAAGCTTATTGATCCGTACATGTGAATTGGTTATTTCTGTGACCTGATATAGATGTCTATTTTAGGTTATTATATAGGTTCATTACAAAAGCGATAAATATTTTTAAGTAACATTTACTGTATACAAGTAACGAATATCTTGAAGTAATGGTTGTCGCTCCCCTAAATGTGATATCACGTTGAAAGTATTGCAGTGACTCTTGAGCACGTTTTAGATTTTTTTTTTTCCTCTACCGAGATCCCAAAAAGTTGATCCTAAACAAAACACAGGAAGAAGGCGGCCATCTTGTGTTGCCACTCACGAAGCGCCTCTAACTTGAATACATTAATTTCTCTGCCGTGTTTTCACGCCATTTTCTGTCTCCACGGTGAGAGTGCCCTAGTGTCGCATACGGTTTTGAGTCCGAAAAGTAACGCAGTGTTTCAACATGGCGACAAAATCATTGTGAATCCTCTCGCTTTTTTTTTTTCACGTTACGAAGAACTTGACAGAATGACTTTTCCTTTGACTTTTTGTGACTTCTCTTTTTTTTGTGCCACACTCGAAGCACAACCACTTCCACGCAATAAATAATGCAGACGGTGAAGATAGCAGCTCTGCCAACTTGGGCTCCGGGGGCTTTTCTTCAATATCGGCTGAAGCTCCACAAGAACGATCAAGCAGCCTGTGATTCTCGCTCGTTTATTATTGGCAAAGACCCATTATTTGGAGGACTGGAGGGCAGTGGGAGGGAGTGGCAGATAGAAGGCCGCTGGTTTATGTGTCTGTCAATGTCATATCTTTTCAAGATCATGCTTCAAGGGTGATGAAAGCGGGGAGGCTGGGGAGGGGGGCAGAGTGGGTACATTGCTGAGAGGGTGCTGGTAGGTCTGATGACCTTCAGCTGACTTGATGCTACCAGATAGTCATCTTCTTCTTCGGGGGCTGTGAAGCCTGAAGAATAACATGGAAAGCAGACTAAAGCCACATGACTTCTCATGGAAAAAAGAAACCTGCTGCAGTAAGACATGAAGCGGTGTTTCTCAAAGTGGCATTTGCTATCAATTTTATCGTATCAAAAAATATATATGTCACATTTGACCTCTGCAAGTCAGAGCTGCCAACCAATGGAAATAAACTTCCTCAACAATTTATTTGAATTTTTGTATTTTCAAAATTCTGTCAGGGACCTTATGTTTAGGACAGTTTTATATAGAAGTGAACATGAATGCTTCCGGGAATAAATAAATCACATTATTATTGAGTTAGCCGTGACATTTAAACAATGCACACAAAGATAAAAGCAAACGCACCTTGAAAAACAAACATCTGAAAGTTCAGCAACTCTTTTTTGTCAATGTTTTGCATCATCTTGTGGGACTAGATGAAATCTAGCCTGTTAAGACAAACTAAACAAATTGTCACGAGCAGCCTTTTCAGTGACTGCTAACCCAACATTGCCCGATAGAGGTGTCGATTGGAGTATTTTGATTTGACTTCTAAATACGAATTGGCTGGCTTTTTTTTTTTTTTTTTATTGGGAGTTGAGGCGTTCGCAGACAGCCACAGGAGCTCCCGCCCACTAAATGGCCCGGTACAGGAACTCGGCAGGCTAACCCCGCCGGCTGCCTGGCAACCACCTTGGCTTTGTACCTAATTGGCAGTGTGCATGAAAACGATTCCCCCCTTTGAAGTAAAAATATCACAATTTATAATTCATCCCATAATGGGTTGATTAAGGGGAAGAGAAAAGAGTGTCTGTGTGGAGTGAGTTCACTCCGTAACAACTGGGCGATGATGAATATGCATGATGATGATGATGTAACAAACGCCTCAGAGCTGACCTACTTGTGCGTCTCTCCCCCGCTCACAACTTCTTCCGGGGCGACTGTCAACAAAACGTTCGGTGCTCCGGAGTCTCCTTGGGTAGCGGCAAGGCCAGCCTAGTTCAAGATGTATTTGTCTTACTGGAAAAAAAAGAGGCACCTCCAACAGGATTGAATGATTTTTGAAAAACAGTATAACGACAGAAAGACAATTTTGATTCTGTTGATTTTGTTTTGTCCATGACTGAATCAAACAAGGTTAAAAAATTAACCCTATCATGTATAAATATATATCGTAAATGGTAAATACTGGACAAATGTACAATGAAGCACGGGCGACGGAGTCAAACCACAAAAATGAGAAATCAATTACTAAAAAAAAAAATGGCTGGCAAATCACCCAATTAAATTCAGAGCACTGCTGAAGTGCTCAAAACTTCACCTCTCTGTTGTGCCGCAAATATGAAGTGAAGTAGGTCCCCACACGAGAGAATACTAGTCTGCGCATTCTCATAGAATATCGTTATCCACCATCTTGGTCGGCTGCCAACCGCGAGTTCGCTCCAGGAAAAAAAAAAAAATCTAGTTCCGCCAACACGAGAGAAAAAAGCAAAGTGGCAAACGCCTCCACATTCGACTTTTCGTTTGACATGTGAAAATGGGCTAATTTGGCGGATACCTCCAACGATTCCGATTCAATAGATTCCTCCCGAGGTTCCTGGAACGTGTAAGCGGGGGTCAGCGAGAGATTGCACCTTCAACTTAAGTGGGGCCGTGGGGGGTGGCTGTGAACAAGCGGTGCTGTCACGGGAATCATTATCACAATTCCAAATATCTCATTCTGCGTTTTGTTGTAGCACAGCTGTAGGCCTCCCCCCAAGTGACAACATTCCCATTGGAGTAAATAAACAGCCTGACCATTAATTTAAGGAAATACGCTAAGTGTAGCATTCAATGTAAATCTATTTTGGGAATCTCATCTGACATAATTTGTCTGGGTAGATGATTCGCAAAATTAGCTGGAAAAATATATCAAGTCTAATTGATAAGTCAATTCTATTTTTAAAAATGGCATTTGATTTCGATTTCCAATTTCGCAGACCACCTGCAATCCCGCCTCCGACCACTAGAAGGCCGCAAACCAACGGTTGACAATCCATGGTGTAGATAATCGGGTTTTTAGCACAGTGGAACCTCTCAAATTGAAGAGGACAAATAATCTGATCTGCGTTAATAAAGAGTCCAGCCAAAATTTGTGGAATTATTTATTAATTTCTGAAATAAAATGCTCCAATTGAAGGCCTCCCCACGACAAGACATCTTCATCTTGGCCGATAAACGCCCCCTGGTCACTATTTATAGTAAAGTGTTGATTTTCAAGTAGCGAAACCATTAAAATCGAAGACCCTCGACTGACGGCCTCCCTGATGGATATCTACTTCAGAAGAGACGCCTCCTTCATCGGCGTGAATAAACAGCCCAGCCGCTATTCGAGGAAAGCCTTCATCTTTGGAATCGCTTGAAGCAAGCAGTCCACATAAAAGCTTAGCAACCTAATAATCACATTCCTACAAAACCCTTGTTCAATATTTGAGGAAATACTTCGAGTATAGCCCTTAAAAGTCATTCACTAAAATAATGTATAAGTAAAATAATGTCTGCTATAGCTGTCAATGGCTGTGATTTTTACTCTACAGTGGGAACCGCTCAAGTTGCCTCAAATTAAAATTCCAACAGCAGTTGAGTAAATATTTTTAGAAAGTCAATGTCAAGTATGTTTTGTAAAAGGCAAAAAAAGTAATTATTGGGAAGAGAACTGCTCTCCCACGAGCGCAGTTGGGGGATTTTACCACACTCAATTCCCAAAGCCTCCCTGTAATAATTGCGCGTGAGGGGAATGCGGGCAGGTCGCCTGATTTCTCCGCAGACGTCGCAGCCCCGAAAAAGGTTTGGCTCCGTCATCCCGACCATCTGGCGGCCACCGCGATGCGCAACTTCTAATTGGAAGCACGGTGATGGGAGGCAAGAGAAACAAGGCCGCCAGATGGACAAGCGGGTATTCTTCACTTCGACTCTGCCGTGTAAACGGGAGTTCAGAACATACCCCGAGATTCAACCAGTAATCAAATTTTACGGCGAGTGTCTTACAGTACATTAGCAAAACAGAACGCCGATCAGCTGTTGTCGTATTTTGCTGTCCCAATATTTTTGGCATGAGTTGGCAGATCGACAAGCATTACATCCGTGACTAATGGCGTCTCATTGGTTCCGCCCCGCATCGTTCATAAAGCGATTCGGCTCGGTGTTTGATCACTCGTGAAGCCGCTCAAACAAAAACATCGCATCGCAGATTATCGGCCTGCGATTAAACGGCTGTTTTCCTCCCACGTCACTCGTCGCGACACGCAAACGTAGGTTGATCTCACTTTGGTTCGGTTGTACACGACCCCCCTCCCCCACACACACACATTCGCAAATTGATTCCCTTCGCCGCCATCGATGACTCCTGTAATCTTGTTTTAATTAGGAAAGATGTAGCGCACGCTTTCTTTCCCGCAGCTACGCCACGCTGGCAACAAATCAATCACTAAGGCACCGGTTGCCGCGGTGACGGACAAAATGGGGGAGGTGTGTTTATGTGCCTAAAGAGGTAAATGAGTGGAAGTCACTTGCGGTTGAGAGTTTTTGTCCGACCCAAATAAACTCCGCCTCCCCAGATCGACTCCGCCCTGACTGGCGTAAATAAACACCCTTGGCAACTCTAAATCAATTTGAATAAAAACGCTAAAAGCGAAAGGCCTCCCCCCGTAGTATGAAACAGCGGTAGTAAAACTTGAGAGACATCAACAGGGTTAACAAATGGCATCTTTTCTCCAAGCTCAATACAAGTCAACGAAGCGTTTAATGCTAATGAGAGTTGGCTTTTGCGGAAACTTTTCCTCCGATTACTTTCAAGCCATCTGTCGGTGCGAAAGCGCCACTTGGAACAGACTGTGTTCCTCCACTCTCTGAACATTATTTGGACAATATTTCAGCGCACGCCGCGTGCTAACGGCCAGAACGAGGCCATTAGCCGATGAAAACAGACGGAGCCCCAGTACAATTTTGCGCTACGAATTACCGGCCAAGAAGGTGGTGAAGGTTCGACGCTGCTCTTATAAGGGCAGCTTGAAAGAGCTCGTCAACAAAAGATTGGTAAAAAGTAACAAATAACAAAAAGCACCTTTTTCCTGGAGCCATTTTAAGATATGATTTTGAGTCAGTATTGACGAGTTTGCTGGCGAAAGAAAGTAGCAGGAAGAGGTGTTTTGATTTATTTATGGATTTAATGACAAAATGGATGAAGGAAGCGGAATTCAGAATAAAATGTCAAAGCGGTAAAAAAAAAAGGCAGAGCAGTTTTATTTATATTTCACATTTCATACACAAGGCAACTCAAACTCAGTAATTGGAGAATATGAGATGAATTTGAACTGAAAGATGGACAAGGGTTAGGGAATCAAACCCGAGTTCCCTACCCATTGATTCTTTGCCTCAAACCTTGAGTACTGATTCTTTGCTCAAACCTTGAACTGTGGCCAAGTTGTTGGAAATGAGACGTTGGTTAGAAGCGACCGGTCGGCCGGGCTATCTTTATCAGCGCCGAGACAAGCACACGCAAAAGCTCACAGGCAATTGAAATTGTTTCGGGCACCTGTCATGCTTTATTATAATTAGCAAGCGGACGTGGAGATAATTGCCATCAGGTCGGGCCCGCTTTGTCGGGGTTAGCCAAAGCCCGACGTCTCGCATTTCCTCGACGTTTTATTTAAAGGGTCGCCGAGACTCCGTGAAGCAACGCCGGTGGCGACTTTATTAGCTTGGCGGCAGAAGGCGAAGAAGGGAAGAAGAAGAAAAAGCTCAGTGTGGCCTTTGGTTTTGCCCAATACGACAATATTTATTTAAAAAGTGTGTTTAATCTGATTACAGTGTGTCGGAGGGGTAAAATGGATGGAATTAGCATTAAATATTTTTTGTATTAACTGATTATCTCAATCATTAATCAGACAAAAAAATATTTTGTAGCTTGTGAGCAGCAGGTCAATTTGTCCAGCGTACTTAGATTTGATAAGGTAGTAGCTTTGACTTTGAGTGTTTGTGGCTTTTAAAGGAGGGGCTTGGCCTGGTGAGTGACGTGGGAGTCAGCAAGTGACTGTGGGGTTAGCCTGGTTGCTAAGGTTAGCGCCCGGCCGTTAGCATTAGCCAGCCCAGTTAAACAATGTGTTGCTTTACTGTAGACATTGTTTTTCAAGTTTGGAATGATTCCAAATTTTTGCCATTCACTCTTTTTTTTTTAAAGATTTATTTTTCCAAATAATCCCCACAAAGGTTTGAGGTTGACATGGTGCATTTGAATTATTTGATTTATTTGACGACTGGTTTCCAGCCCTATTGTTAACATCTCAACATGTCAACTATTTTTTTTAATACAATGGCTATCAAAGCTATGCTGTTCTTCTTTTCCATTCCCCGATTTTGCTTAAAAGAAATACGGTGTGGCGGAATTTTGATGGCGGAAGCCAAAAACTGTTGGATGGCGGGGGCATGAATATTCCAAATGACTAATGTTGCACATGCTTACTCCTGACATATCTGGCTTCCGCGGGGAAATAAAACACTTCTAATGCGGGGGTACCATCTGTTATCTGTTGCTGGTGTTTCAGCACAGGCGGGCTCTGTGCGCACACACACACACACACACACAGATACACACATACTGTATTGCAAAATCCATTGGGGAGCATCCAAACAGACAGGCTGCCTATACAAATCGAGCATTCCTTTTTGTTGCTGTTGTTGTAAATCTCGCACTGTTGTGGTGGGGGTGACAGGGACTGCACTCACTTTTTATGCTGGCCATAAATACCTGGACCTGTCTCCTTGCAGCAGCTGGAGTCGGATAATATGCTGCCGCTATAAACAAGCTGCCCCCCCCCCAAAAAAAGGGGGGGTGGGGGGGAAGAAAACCCACAAACGCCGCATTCATACTACATGCACTCTCTCGGAGAAATGTTAGGAGCTATGGCCCGAAGAACGTGATGGGTAGATGCGATAGTTGACCAAATCAAATCTTGAAGTTACCTTGTTTCTTCTTCATCACTCCAGTAACTAAACCAATTACAAATGAGCATTTTGTATGGATGGATGGATGGATGGATGGATGGATGGATGGATGGATGGATGGATGGATGGATGGATGGATGGATGGATGGATGGATGGATAGCCAGTCCATGACAAGAAGTTTGCACAATTTCGAGCTCCACAAGCGTCTGTCGTCGGGACTTGCCGCGATCGCACGTCACCGAGATGCCAACTGGCATGACCTAAATGTGTGACAGCAACAAGCGAGCTGACATATTTCCCACCGCTGATAACGTTCAACTATGAATACATGCACGGAAATCAAATGAATTTGGTTTTCATTCCTATATATATTATATATCAGATTATATATATTATTCCTATATTGATTGTTTGATGCCATTAAAATGAGTTGTTGTTTTTAATAGTAATTAGCTAGCTGCACTGTATTTGTTTAGAGTTAACACCTGCTATTTGCAGAGGTATAGAAGAGGCAAAAAACAAATAGGTGAGGGGAGAATAAGTGTTAATAGTTGAGGCTTCACTGTAATCATCAATGTTGGGGTTTTTTTTTTATGAAAGGGGGAGCGACAGCAGTTTCCCGATTAATTCTCATTTGACGATGAGGCAACAGCAAGATATGGCAGGCGGCTAGCGCTATCTAATCTAACACTGAGTTTTTGTCTATGAAAATAACTGCTCGCTTATCGCCGCCACCTCGGGTTTATTCATGCAGGTCTTCGCCGTGGCCGAGCGAAGGGACTCGATCGGTGGCGGCGGCCAGCGATAGGCCTTACTTTCGTCTTCGCCGAATCCCATCTTTTTTTTTTAATCGGGCTAGCGGAAATGAAAGGATGCTATCTCGCAGCCGCCGCCCCTGCATCCACGTCTCTGAAGACGGGAAGGAGAGGACTCGGACCTTTTTATTTTCAGGCAGTAGAAGGAAAACAAGCTTTCGAAAGATGTGCCGATGAATCCAACTGAGAAAGTCGTTTAATACCTTGACGGTAAAATGTGCCGGTTGCTAGCTAACGAACAAATGAAGAAGATGAACTAACGCAAGCGGCCCTGAATGTTGAACATCACTTATTTTCACATGTTAAAAACATGCTAACATGTCTTTACTGATTAGTTACTAACACTTCGAGAATATATCTTGAGGATTTACTAATTCTATTGTTCACAGACTGAGCTTTTGATTGGATGACTAATTGACATAGAAGAGAGCGCAAAATTCAGGTTCAACATTTCACGTGGGTTTTATGTCTACTAATTCTCTGCTGCTAAATCAGCTCTATTAATCCGCCAAATAATTAACCTCCACTGCTTATGTTGTATTTTGATTCCAGCCGGCAGTGTAACATGCACATTTTCATGATCTAATTACAGAAAAAAAATATGTATATACAAATGTGTTTATGTATATACTATATATGACGTGTGTGTGTGTGAGTATTTTAACGGGATAATTTTCATCGACATTTTGGAATCAGTATCCCAGAAAACAATTTATTAAGATGCACTTTGCTGAGCCCACTTTTGATTTCCCATCAATTTAAATCATCTTGTTTCTGCTCTTTGTTCAGTGAAAAAAACTCAATCTCAGCCATTAATGATATTTAAAAAAACTGCCCCTGTATTTTTTCACAAAATGCCAAGACTTCAAGGCAGATGGATCGATACACGGCATGGTGTTGTTTTGGGTACCGTATTTTCCTCCCTTGCCCAGAGAACATTTCATAAAGGCCAAAGGGGTCGGCTTATCGTGGAGCTAAATGCCAATGTAATTATTAGTGCCTGGAAATAGTGGAAAGAGGAAGCACATCCAGAGGCAGGACACCGTATTTAATTAATAAAAGTCACTCTAGGGGGGAGAGGGGGAGTCATCATTTCTGAAGAAAAAAGACCCCGGCAGCAAAAAATACGAGATCAGAAACTTGTGAAGTTAGCACGTCAACGTTCACGCATCTGTAAAGTATCTTATTGTTTTCTTTTGAGCACTTTACCAGTCGATTATTATCGTTCCGTGAGGTGCAGGCCACTGGCAGCCTTTCTCGATGTGAAAAAAATGCAAACAAGAGCTGTAAACGGGGAGCAAAAAAACAGTCTTTCCCTTGCATGTGTGATTGGCAGCTTGATTAATTAGCTAGTTGGACTTGAAAGAACTTGACGAACCCTGTGTGGGCTTGAGCTGTGACTGAAATATTACAGAAGCCGGCGAGCTAGTTGCACTTTCCATCAAAACCAATTCCACCTAAAAATAAATTATCATAAATTTTGAAGAGCAGAAAGAGATCATTTTGTTCCACCACAGCCCCAAATCTCCTTTGTGGCTGTCCACAGAAAATCGGTATCGAGATGTTTCTATGACAAGATAATCATTTTGGTCACATCCCTTTCAATCTCCACCAAATCCAGACAAACCTGGACCTGCGTGGAAATTGTATTCTTGGAATCGGTTTCACTCAGCTGTTTGCTTTTTTTTTTTATCGTAAGATTTGCCCACGCCGGGTGTTCAGTCCATCGGGCGATGGTTCATTGTGGCCTTCACCCTCGCAAGCCAACTGTGTCCTACATCCAAACAAGATCTGGATCTCTTCCTTCTGAATCGCTCCGACACCCAACCAGGGACCTGGACAACATAGTCTCAAAGATGATGCCTCTGGACAAGCAACAATGTCCGTGAGATATTTTGCTGGTTACTCTCGAGCAAAAACCCAGCGATTCAAGTCGCCCTTTGTTTCGATTAGCCATCTTTCGATGCCACTCGAGTCGACTCCACCAGGGCCCTTCTCGCTACTGGATCCTGTCAGCCTCACTCTCTGCCTGGTCGCTTTCACCACCAGCCCTATGTTCCCGGCCCACGTGTTAACTGGAAACTGCCTAAAGAAAAGAAATGGCAGCAGCTTTGAAGAAAAACAGAAGAAAAAAAACTAATCAAGGTCCTTTAAGGCAGGGGGGAGGGAAAAAGACAGCACCAAATGTTTCTTACGCAACCGTTTTGTGGCTTCTCACACAAGAAACAATAGAAGTGACGAAGCAGATGCATTTCCCTCGAGCCAATCAACGTAACACCTACACCCTCCCCTCTGGCTCCTTCACGCTGGCATCAGCTCGTCACTTTTAAATGGCACCGCGGCATTCTAACGTTTCTTTTCGCTTACTCACAAGGAGCCTTTAAATGGCCCGTCACTCAGCTAAGACAAAACGAAAAGAAAGATGCTCATCCTGAGTCACCCAGAGCCTGATCCCAAGCAACTTTGTCATTCGGTGGCTTTGCGAGAGATCTCCTCGGGGCGGCATATTGAGAGGTTTCATTATTGTCTCGTCTGCTGTGCAGGAGGGTCACCATGGTAACACTAAATACATCAAGCAGCTCCCCACAAAGGAAATGAGCTTCTTCAGCGGGATGCGCTTCCAGGCGGCTGTGGTCAGCATGCGGTCAAAAGGATATTAGATGGGAACGATATTTAAAAGAACACTACTCAGCTAGTTTTTGTATTTTTTTTTAATGCATCTCTGCAATTATTGTTATGATAAACACTGGAACATTGTTTAGCCAGTACATTCAAGTTTGTCTTTTGTATGTCAGGGAGAAGCCAAGATTTATTTATTTGCTTGGTTGTTTATTGTTTTTTTTTTTTTTAATTATTATTATTTCAGATTATAGTTATAGGTTTGTATTATATTTAATTAATTAATTAAATGTAATCGCTTGTAAGTATTTATAAAGGTAACATCAGATGAATTGGAAATAGCGTTAACCTGTTTTGGGATCACAGTTTCTGTTTTCGACTATTTTATGGTTTTACGCAATTACAAATATTTGGCTGTGGGGTCTTAATGTTTTTATTTTCTCTCCATACTTTTTCCTCATTTTCTTTTCAGTGTGACTCTCTTGCCTCTGACCCAGCCCACTTCTTCCATTACCACCACCCCCCCCCCATGTCTGTTATGTAACAGAGGACGATAAGACTCATTGGCATTCCGCTCCATCTCCTAACCTTAAAGTGGAGTGACACGCTACAGCATCTTGTAGCAGGTTTGTGGTTTCAACACACCGCGGATGCATCCGAGTGTTGCCGAGGCCTGCCAAATCGCATTATGTAACTCCCAAGTGCTCCAGTTGGGACACGGCAACATGACACGTGATTGAAGCTGAGGATGGAGGGGGGATACTGGTGACAACACCCATTTTTTTGTCACCCTTGGGGCCATTTGCCATGCTGAATTCATATTATAAAAATCCTGTGACGCTTAAAGGCAATCCATATGAAAACAAGGGACAAACGCGAGCCACGGGGTTGCCTATCTGCCTCTGGAAAAATTCAACATCGTAATGAGATTATTTCTTAACTGTGCATAAAACACGCGGCGGGGGGAGCAAATGGCGATCTCTCTCTATGTGAGAGCAACGATCAACGCCAATGGCAGCCATGCGGCCAAACAAAGAGATAGAGGCAATGACCTGTGAATGTCATGGACTCCTCCTCCGTTGTTGCTGGCCCAATTTAGAGCAGATGCTGCCCCCGTTTGGTGGCTTGAGGTAGCGCTGTTTTAGCAAGGGTCATCTTCCCTTTAATAAGCAAGTCACATTATCCGCAACAATGGAGTGCTGAAGAATTTGAGGTTTGTGGCAAGGATGCCACAAGAACGTTTTGGACTGGACTGCATTTTCACTGTGTTCAGTCTCGGGCTTACTGTAATTGTAATTTTGCTCTTAGCTCCTCAAAATGTAAGACTTAGTCTTAATTGACGAATCCTCAAATCTTGATCTTGACACCGTGGTGATCTTGATTAGGTCTGGGTCCCTGAAGTCTTGGTCTGAACTACCTCAAAATGTTGGTCTTGACTAGATACGGGGCTCCTTAAATCTTGATCTTGACTCATCTCCTTCATACCTGTGTCTTGAATCAGTTTCGAGTACTCAAAGTATTGGTCTTTGTTGTTCTTGGTCAACCCCTAATGTCTCGGCTCCTTACATTTTTGTCGTGGTCAAAGGTCAATTAATTGGTCTACAGTGGAGAGAAAGTCTCGTTTAATTTGTGGTGTCATTTTCTGGACCAAGCGGCAGCCTTGTAGTGAACAACCAAGCCTCTCTCTCGCTCTCCCGCTCTTTCTATGAAGCATCAATCGGAAATAGAAGTGAACGCAAGCACAAAGAATTCTAACAGAGTGGAAGTGGATAAAAGGCGAAAACCTGTTCAGGGAGCCTTTGGGACTCTCCAGCATGGTTCATTTCCTGAAGCAGTTGGTCGACTATTTATAGGCTGGCATAGTGGTACCAGTTAATCCTCCACCGGGCTTCTAACCGTACGCCAGCTGGCAGAGCACGTGACGTTTTCGCATGACGCTTTTCAAGGTACGTGATGCCATAGTGGCAAACTAACCGTGACCCGTGGCAACAAAGTTTTATTCCATTCTAAATGTGCAAATAACAATTTAAATGGCCTTCCAAAAAAAAAAAAAAAAGATTTTATTTTATTGCAGGCAGATATTAAAAAGCGCCGTCTGTTGTGTTAGGGGCTCAAGTTATGGGTTAGTGTGGAGATTTAGGTTGGGTTGAGGGGGTCAGGATTTGGGTTAGGATCGCTTCAAGGAAGGTTGATTGTTATGGTTTGGTTTTGGCTCGGTAAATCATCTTGTGGTCTAATTTGCGTTAAGGGTTAGGATTTCTGATAAGCGTTAGGATCATATTTTGGTGAGGGTTAGTATCAAGCTTGTGCAATTATGTGGATTAGGGTTGAGACTTAGTTTAAGAGTAGAGTTGTTTTTATCATCAGGGGTAGCGATTAAGTGTCCAGTTTTGGGGTGGTTACATTCAGGTGTCCTTCAAAAACGAGCCAGGCTAACAGATTCCGTCTTCTCGCTACCAGATCTGAAACAAGCCTCAAATTTTTTTGCTGGTTTTTCCAGCTGAGTGATTGCCATGCCCTGCTTCCTCTGTGTCTGAATATTCCCAGTTAGCTTGCCCTGAATTGATTTGCGCTCTCCCCTGACATAGCCACTGTGACAAGGTTATGGAAGAACATGACAGGCTCGTTGGTGACTTTCTGCAAGCCGGAGGCAAGTTGAGATTTCCGGCTGCAAAGCAAAAAAAAAAAAAAAGTCTCGCTCTCGTTGGCGGAGGTTAAACGGCGCTTCCGGCAAAAGGCTGGCTTGTCAGCATTGTGGGTTGAGAGGAAGTTCTCCGAGGATTCCACAATGCCGAATAAGTCACTTTTGAAAATCTGGTCAGTGGATGCTGCTTGAAAAGACGGCATGAACAAACAATCTGCTTTCAAAAGAGCTGGCAGGGATTGAGTTACTATGTCGAAATGCATTTGCTCTGAGCATCATCTCGCTAAAGTAAAATGACACAAGACGACTTCTTCGTAAGATCCACAAAGTTTATCCAGGTAGGAAGTCCCCTCCGGGAAGATGATATAGCCCAGGCGTAACTCAGCAGTCTCCATTTTCTCATTTTTTACGCCAATCGCCGGGGCAACGTGGGCGGATGAGTGATGGTGTCCATTAGTAAACATAGCGCCACTATATATATGCGCTAGCAGCCTAAAGAGCCTGCGCCTTTACCGAGCCCCCCCCCCCCCTACCTTTTCATTCCCTGCCTTCCACTCCCGCCTTGGCCATCCATCCTCCCTAAGATTGTTTTTTTTCTTCTCATGGCTGCGGTGCTGCAGTGGAGTCGCCAATCAGACTATTTCTCTTCCCATTTCTCTTCGTGCGCTCCGTTTTTCAACCGGGAATCGAACCCGGCTAACATGACAGAGGCTTTATATATTGCAGCAAAATGTCAGCAATCTGCTATGTCGTCTAATTTCACTCAGTTGGTCTGAAAGTGATTTATAGACAACTAATGTGTCTTTCTTTTTCCACATATGCCAGTGACATGTTTTTTTACATTATAAAAACCTAGATGGAGAAAGATATTTTCTTAAGACTTGTCTAATTGCCCCATCCCAAAATCCAAATGGTACGCTCCCATTTATGGCATCTGGAGGACTGCTAATTTCCCATTTAGCTTTTCTGTAACTGGCACCGGTCGCTAATTGCGGCGGATGCGCAATTAGCATCATGTAAAGCACTTGAGGTCCAATCAGTGAGCCCATCTAGCGAACGATAAACATGAGTAAACCCCGCCCCTCCAAATGAATCACTCATATGTCCCCCTATTCATCTACTTCATGAATGACAAAGTGGAAATGGCTGTCATAGCAGCCGTAGCAGCACAAAGCCCCCTGATTGCGTTCTGGCCTCTGCCATGATTTTTTTTTTTTTTAAATAAATGTTCTGGCACAGCGTGTTTGACTCATTGCCTGATTGCCGCCTTTCTATGCTTCCTTCATGGAGAAAATAGCGCCTTCCTTTCACTTTTGTGTTCATATTCATTGCTATTTTGAGCACAAAATAGCTGCTCAACCGTCAAACACCTTCACGAATCGAGAAAAAAAAAAATACTGGCATTCAAGCTAATTTAAATGATTGACGCCCATTACACTGCAATACGATTGACTCCCATTACTACGCCATACGATTCCGTTTGTTATTTAGCCATGTATAAAGAGACATCGTATTGTTGCCGATTGTGACGTACACAGGTCACTTGTACGAAAAATTCCTCCGCCCCCTTGGTCTACCTTTGGAAAGTAGCAGTTAGCAAGAAATCAGGTCAACGACGGGATTAGCGACAAACTTGAGCAAATCCTCTCAAACTGCGAGTGAACCCGGAGACGGTGTCTCTTTGCATATTCGAGACGGATGGAATAAAGCGGCGGGCGTAACGTAAGCGCAATGCCCTCCCCGTGAGCCAGGATCCTAAAAGTAAACATCATTAGGAGACCTCCACGTGAACCAGCGCTGAGGCGGAACGTGACGGAACACAAACACAACTATTTATTTGTGGCGCCGTTCGGATAAAAATTCGGCTAAAGCTAATATTAATCTATTAAGACCAATACCGAAAGCGACATCTTTCAATTGTTGCGCAATTGTCATCGCGTTGGTATCACTAGCTTCGGAGCCCCGTTGCTAGCTTGTTACTCATGAGGCAAGCACGTTCATTTCAGTGGCCTTCCAGCTGTGCCGCCTTCTGCCATTTGTCATCCCGACTAACAGACCCACGGCGGCGACGTCCGTTTACTTTGGTTCAATATCAGTCGGGGCCGTAATGAAATGAAAGTCGCCCTCTGGTCGCTATAACAACAAACTCCTCGCAACGGCCACACAATGGCACGGAAACAAAAAAGGATTTCAAGGTCATAGAAGATCTGCCAGCCATTTTGTTGGCTAAATTATCAAGACTAAATCCACAAAATACCCTCAGACCGACAGCATCAAGTAGCTACTGATAGCTCGTGCAATCGTATATTTATCAGTTTTGCTCTACCAGCAACCGATATCAATGGTGTGCTTTCCGTTGTGATATTGAATCGCACAGTATCAATCCACAAATTCATATTGATATCACGGCTCCATGATTATGCTACAAACAATAATCACAATTATTATGATCAATATTGTCGTCACGATCATTAATAACATTTATTCAATGTTTTTGGCACTTACATTTTTTTATTGAGATCCATTTTCAGTTTACCAGCAGTATTTGATGGTGTAGTATCATGTTACCGGTGTCATTTCAAGTACAGTACCGTGCGTACCAGTATCAAATATTGATATCACAATCCATCTTGTTCATTATCTGCATCCATCCATCCATCCATCCATCCATCGTCTGCAGTATTAACATAATTGTCAACAATACAACTTGCGCGTTTCTGCTACTGCTTGAGTTGCAAGACCTCTCCCAAACTCCTCATGTGGTCCGTGCTGCACACATGCTCGCTCAGTTGGACGTTTTGTCCCAGATTTCTGCAGGGGGGGGGGGGGGGGGGGGGGGTTGATCACAGTCCGTTTTTAAATCATGGTGGCAGCATGCCCCCTGGTGGAAAAGTATAGCAATCACAACAACCATACCCAACAAAAGGGAACCTGTGATAACCGCGTTTGTCCGTGACTACGAGGGAGAAGAACGTTTCAAGATGATGCCAGAGAGAGCCCGGATTGCTTAAATTTTTATTAGGGTTAAATAATAATTTCAATCAATAAATATCAGCAATGGTTGCAGTTAACAGTGGATCAACTAAGCAAGGTGTAGGTGTAGTAACTCGATTTCGAAATCCTAACCCTGCTTTAAAACCCTGGTATGAACCCTAACCCTAGTTCTAAACCCTTGTTTGAAACCCTAACCTTAGTTTGAAACCCTAGTGTCTTGTTGTCCATTCGAACACTCGTGACTGGCATCAGGCACTTATTTTTCAAATAACTTAGCCCTAGAAACTCTGCCTAGCAACTAGCTGCCTCATGCAGGTTTTCCTTGCATACATTTTTTCTTGCATAAATCATTTCTTGGCTGACTTTATTACTTTAATACATGATTTCATGCCACAAACTGGAAAAAAAAACCAACATATTTTTATTTTACAAAATTTACAGTTATTGGAAAAAAGTGATGAGGGAGTCATTTGTCAGTGGTGAGGCGCTTATACACGCTGGCACTGCACAAAAGCTCCTTTCCATGCAGGTATGAAAGGTCTCGGATCACGCCGGGGAACGAGTACGCGTCCAGGGGAGGGCGCAGCGGGAACACCGGCATCAAGCCTGACGTGACGTATGGCGTCATCATGCTGGCCATGCTGGTGGCGTTCGCCGACGAGTAGGCCAAGCATAAGGGGTTGATGCCCAAGCGAGGGTTCAGCCCGTAAATGCCGTCCCCTATGGCGGATGGCGGCGGAATGTAGAGTGGCGCAAACGCCGACTTGGTTCCAGCTGGCCTGAAAGAAGACCTGAGCGGGCAAGATGAGGCGGGACCATCGGCTGATTTGACGCTGTCGCCTTTCCGCAATCTGCCGCTTGACTCCAGAGTGTCGTGTTGCGAGTTCTTGAGTTTGGCCGACTCGCTGCCTGATTCGGGATCCAAGGATGGCCGATGCGGGACCTCGTATTGGTACTTGCTCAGGCGATCGTCTGAAAGGGCAAGGAAGGTCTTAAAAAGTCTGGATTTATCCAGGCCACTTCAAGTATTCAAGTACTACTTGCTACTTGGCAAACTCCTCAGCATGACTAAAGTACAAAATGACATTAATTGTTTTAGTCCCGCAACTTTGTGTTTTCAAGACATGTCGAGGAGCCTCCGTGTTAAAAAAATAAATAATTCCATCGCCCGATATTCTTGAAATTGGGTGTCTGCATTGTCAACTTTCCTTTGACATCTTTTTTTAAAATGACATGACTGGGACTTGCTGACAAGATGGTTTTTTTTCCCCACTTGTCGCTTTAGTTTTATGTTTTGCTATCATGAGTCTGAGTTAGGAGTTGGGAAAGTTCCTTTTCTACACAAACTAGTTCAAAGTTCCGTTGACAAATTTTAAAATCAACTTGTTCAGTTCATAGTTCATAATTGAAATGTATTAACTAAGTTCATCGTTCCAAAACAAAACAAAAATGAAATATTCATAGTTCTCAAATTGGACAGCAAGGAGTTTTTTTGTTAAAAAAAAAAAAAAAAACTTGTATTGTAAGAAGGCATTTTTGTGGGGGGGGGGGGGGAAAGACCATGCTTAGTTAGCAAAGCTTTTTTTTTTAGTAAAAAAATTACCATGCATAGTAAGGCTTTTTGTAGTATTTTTTTTTAAAGAATTGTAGGGTTGCCAAATCCTTTTTCTCCTGCTTAATTAAGCCTAATTTACAGTGTGTTTAGCGTGATTTTATTTTGAAATACCGTTTTTTTCCGTGTATAGTGCGCCCCCATGTATAGTACGCACCCCTAACAATGGCATGCTGATGCTGGAAAAAAGCTTGTACCCATGTATAATACGCACCCAATTTTTATGAATTTTTTAAAAAAAAAAATTTAATTTTTTTTTTTTTTTTTTTTTTTTAAGTCCCAAAGATCGTCACACACGCAGGGAGGCAATGGGTCCCATTTTTAAAGTCTTTGGTATGGTCTTAACTAGGCTGGATGTCATTTTTTTTGTTGGCGTTGATTTCTCCGACTGCCCCTAAACGCACCACCGCGCTCCGTGCGCACACGGCGGCTCTGTATGGGAGAGACGTTGAAGAGGAATAAAAACACCCTTGGAAACCAAAACTTGCCCCTCGTCGTGACTCGGAGCCGCAACAAATGTTTCGGATTTGTGTAGGGTACATTGTGACAGACGGCAAACTAGCAGGTGATCGAGCGAGCGTCTGATACAAGAGCATTGCGGTCGTATGGAGCGTGTTTGAAATGAACAGCAGAGACGAAAGGAACAAGGCAAAGTGTTGTGAAATAAAATATTACCTGTAATACGCATTTTGTTATTTGCTGATTGAAACTGCTAATTAAACTGTGAATTGAAACTAATAGGTGGAGAACTGAACTCTCGCTCTTTATATAGCTGACGTGTCTTGCGCAACCGTTCTGCGCATCTGTAATGGCGGCCTCCGTATGACGTCCGGTCCGCGATGGAGATTAAAAAACAAACAATATTTGACAATAACACACCATCGAGGATTGCACCATCGCATCAAACGATGTGTCGTCAATTATGAATTTTACTAAGTGTGTTGGGCAGGATGGCTGAATGCGATGCGCGATTGACAACAAACAAGAAGAAAGGTGAGTTTTATTTCGGGGGAAATTTGTCATGTCTCGTCCCCAGTTTTGCTATGTGTCTAGGTTGCCATAGTTTCTGTTCGTGTCACCCCGCTCTTCCTGTGTCACCTCAATCGATGTAACGTGTTTTGTATTTAAGTCCTGTCTGCCCCTCGCTCACCGTTGGATCATTGCATGTGTTACTGTCATTCTGTTCCTGTCTTTGGTAATGTCACCCTGTCTTTTTGTTCCACGACTTTGTCGGTCAGTCCTGTTGTTGGTTTTGTTGTACCATGACTTTATTTAAAAAAAAAAAAAAAAAAATTTTCTTTGTACCCATGTATAATACGCACCCCAGATTTTAGGACAATAAATTAGTAAAATATTGCGCACTATACACGGAAAAAAACGGTATTCAAAGAGAAAACCACAAAAAGCATCATCAGGTTTGAGTCCCTTTATATAGATAAAAATGAGATTGCCGCTTTACTTGATATATTAAATGGAAGCCTCTGCAACATTATACTATTTAAACATTAACGTAGCTAGAGGGGTGGCCACAGGGACACTGGATCCCTGGAATATGCTAGGACAGATAATTGACTTTTGGGTGTTTTTCAGGATATTTTTTTAATTTATTTTTTTTGCAGGCCCCCTGATATATCCTTGGTCTGCCCCCACCCACACGAAAGAAATTCTAGCTCCGCCAGTGACTTAAATAAAAGAAAACATTTGTGCAAAAAATTTCTACCCATATGTACAAAAACATCTCAAAGTGTCTAAATGTACAAAGTTAAATATATTTAACTAAAATGTTTTCAACAAATACAGCATTAAAAAGTTCATGTAGCTTTGGAAGCTTTTAAATAAATCCCTTGTCACCTCTCCAGAATTTTTTTTTCCCACCTGATTTCAGTAGTTTACATGTCAAATAATCAAACTCACCGTCTTTCAAGGCGTCGGTTGGCAAAACATCCAAATCTGGCGGGTGGCCGCCTGCGGCATGCGCGAAGGGCGGCCCCCCACCGGGGTACAGCATCCGGATGTCACGCGCCTCGCTCTCCTCCTGCGCCTGCTGCCTCCTGAGCGCCACCTGGGCGGCCATGACCCGCTGCCTCTCAGCGATGAGGGTGCATTTGGCGCACACGCAGTCCCGCCAGCGACAAAAGCGTTTGTGGCCCTTCAGCGCCGACACTACGCCGTGGTTGCGGCAGCGGGCGCACTTGGGGGTGCGCGGGTAACCCCGCTCCAGGGACGCCCGCAGGAAGAGGGGGGGCGGTGGAGGACGCAGCAAGTCGTGGGCGCTTAGGCCCAGCGGTCTGGCGCTGCCGTCCATCTTGAGAGAAGTGGACGAGTGGTGCAGGCACACCAGAGCGCACCCCTTTAAGGCGTCTCCGCAGGTGGTGCTGAATGTAACCTGAAACCCGATTGAGGAAGTCCCTCAGTCCCGTCCTCTGCATTGTTACAAAAAAAAAAAAAAAAACACCAGTACATGTCATAAAATAGCACACAACTGAATGCTTATTCTCATTAGGGTCACATGTTAGCTAGTCTATTCCAAATTATTTTTTGATTCAATTTACCTTTCTTTTTCCAGGTATGGCAACTGAGAAGAAATTCTCATCTGCAATGGCGACCTGCTTGCAGTCACCAGAGTACGGTCGACCCCTGCTAATTTCGCAGACTCACATTCTTTATTTTTAAATAGCATTGGTTTAAAAATGTTTTTAATCAGAGATAAGTTTTCAAGAAGTGTTTTTTTTCTCTAGCACATCAGTTTTAATTAAAATAATAATCATTTAGTATTATTTATGATCTAAGGGATAGGTCCAACAACAGATGGATTTTTTTTTCTGTAAATCACAAATGTTCTTGTTTAGTAGCCTTGTGCAAAACCTTTTGAAATGAGCTGGATTCAAATCCTGTCTTAAGTGGCGCTCGTGAGCAATCAAACGTCACCGTTCGAATGATTTGAACACAACAATGGTGACAAAGCAACCACTCATTAGCTACCTGGTTATTCTGCCCAACCAATTAGCTTGGGGTGAAGCTCTGTTTACTAGCCTTGTGTGATTGGTGGAGGGCTAATCACACCTTGCCACATGTTTCATTGAGAGTGCGCCACATTCAAAAGTACCCCCAGTTTCCTCCTATTACAAGCGACAGATTGTCTTGCCTTGCGGCTACCTGTTGCTAGGTAAATGCACCCCCCCAATCAATTGGTCACAAAAAAAAAAGATATGTTAGCCACGCCCACCAGGCTGTTCCAATGGCAGGAACGACCGGTTTATGAAGCAACTGAATATTTCCTCGGTATTGCATAAAAAAGAACTTTCGGATCAGGAAGATTTATGACACAGTCACTGCTCTGTGTTAAATATAAAATAAATATTTGAGGAAAAAAGTGAAACGGCACCATCCGCTGTTCATTTGGCAAACCTAGCGGCCTGGCACGGCATGTTGGGCAATAAAGTTCTGCATTAACTATGAGCAAGTTTATTTTGTACAAATGGGCGATAGCAGCGACCGCTCACCTGTTCCTCGCTTGGACGCCCGCTCCATCCGTCGCCGAGCGGCGGATCTTATCAGCAACAGGCCTGCAACACCTGCACGACAAACAGTACGTGTACATGCGTTGCTTTTTTTTTCCCCCTAGCAAAATAATCTGCTGGCACAAAAGATGCTTTGAGATGAAGCCACGCGATTGGAGACGCATCTCGAGCGGGCGTCGCCAACATCTTCGGGCAAGCAAATGCGGCGGCCTCGTCTTCATGGCGCACTGAATTCGGAGCTTGGAATATTTCGTCTTTGCTTATTTTGCCTTGTAAATTGATTACTTTTAAAGTTGTGTTTTTAATTTCATTCATTTTAACAAATACATATTTTATAACACTTATTTTACAGTTATTTGGATGACCCGGCCCTCTCCCACATGTTTCTGTATGGACTCCGTAGGTGGTGTAACTTTTCTTAAAATTGAGAAATTATAGTCCCATTTTATTTTTGTGATTTATTTGGATAGCCTCTGCTAGCCTCGGCTTTTCTTTTATATTACATTTTCATTTAATCTAATTCAATCTATTACCATTCTATTCCCTCCCAAAAAAGCTAATGACTTCATTTCCTCCTTACTAAGAGGATTTGAGCTTTATCTTCAAATTTGAGTGACTCCCCCCTCAAAAAAAACATTTGATCCCTTCTAGCAGGCAGGGTCCCACAAAAAGAGTGGGCGGGCGTACACTCACACCTACTGGGAGAATTGGTTTTACTCCAGCTGTGACCATCTAATCCCCAGTAACACGCCGTCAACTCAACACCCGCACTATTTTGTTTGTCCCATTGAGGGCTGCCAGATTTCTGTAAGAATTTTTTTAGCAGATTAACATTTGGACACTTTTTCTGGTTGATACAGATATCGGCCCATAAGCTCGAGAGAGCAACCAAGTTTGACCTTGTTTTACAGCAGAAGAATACACAAACAAAGTGGTTGTCCCGGTTTACTTATTCTTTCCCCCAGCGTATCAAATGTAAACATCTTCAGTTGACAAACGCACTTTTGTTCGTCCTGTTGCAACTTGATCGCAAGCAATCTCGAGTTAATAACGTGTGAAAATCTTTCAACCGCCTTTGACACGATGCTATCAATGTATTTGTTGTTTTGTTTTGTTTAGTCAGTGTAATGACAAGTTGAGCAGTGTAAAAAGCACCATTCAAGCATGGTACTAGCACAAGGAAATAACAGTAAGTGAAAAAATCAAAATCACTCCTCATTTTTAAATATTTTTGAAGTACTTTGTCCTGCATATCATCACCTACTGCAAGTGCAACTATGACACATCTGCCATCAAGTGGTGATTGGTGCTATTACAATTTAAAACTACAGTTGACGCCTTATTATTTTCTGGGATTTATTCCTGCATCCCCCCATCTTGTTTTTTGTGAAAAAATGATAATTAAGACTTTTTTGGGGAAAGATTGCTGAGCTTTGTTAAATGACAAAACAAAATCAGAAGAGAATTTCCGTTTGAATTAATCGAAGGGCCACTTCGACAGACAAAAAAAATAATTTCCCCAAAGCACAAAGAAGTTTTTCAGTTAAACGACTTTCTATTGACATGAAACTCCAAATGTGGCTTTCCTACTTTCTCACATTCGCCAAATAAAAGCGGACGCCAAAAAAGCTCGACCTGAATAGAAGCAACCGGATCAGATAAAGGCCTGTGAACTTGACGTTTCAGTTCAGGCCACAATGACACAACATCAAACCTGATAAAGACGTTCCCTTTATCTTGTCCTGGGGAAGGAAGTCGTGCTTTGTTGCCACCTGGAGCCCACCGCTTATTCTTGCTTTGCTCCTCTTTTATCTGGCAAGCAGCTTTGTGCTCTCCATATACTCTACATTGCAAATAGACTTCAGTAGTGGCGGGCAGTCTTATCTGTCATCTGTTTTTGTGCCTTCATAGCTTGGAAGAGGGGGTAAAGGGCTGAAAAAAATCAAATAAAATGAACATTTTATTCAAATGTTAATCGAATGTTTTTTTTCCTCAGAATGTCAGTAACTCTAATCATTCATTTAATCAGAGTAATAGAAACAGTAATATAAATAGCACAAAAGTCAAGAAAGATAACGCAGCATTAAGTTTTGTTGACAATTGCATTAGAAAAAAGGCAAATACAAGAATATTTTTTGAAGCGAATTGATGATTTTTTTTTTTTTTAAATTAAAAAACATACGTGTCATCAAAATTTAATTTTTGTTCATTATTTATTTTATTCTCAATAAAAACACTGTTACCATTGCCTGATGGGAGCTCAGCATCAGCTGTCATGCGATAGTGTTGGCTCGAGAGTGAACAAATAACTTCCTAAAGAGTTTCGTTCTTTTTTCAGTTCTAGTGGTTAGAGTGTCCGCCCTCAGACTGGAAGGTTGTGGGTTCCAGCCCCGACCGGGTCATACCAAAGACTGTAAAAATGGGACCCATTGCCTCCCTGCTTGGCACTCGGCATTAAGGGTTGGAATTGGGGGTTAGAAGGAGTGGAGCTCTTTACAAGCCCGTGGCTTTGTCTCCTCCTTGCACAGTTATTGATATAATAATAGGTGCTAAACAATAAACTACCCAAACTACCCATAGTGCCGCGCATTAACCAATACACTATGGAACTTTCACTACTGTCACACTGAAGGTACCCTATATGGTTTAATGGCACAGCTCAAGCAAATAGACCAGAGACTTGAGAGACCCCCCTCTAACTCTAACCCTAACTCCCATGCACCCACCCAGTTAACATGGGCGGGTCAGATCAACGTGTACCCTCGTCGGGTAATTTAGTGTTGTTGGTTATATTGAACATTATCCATGACGATTGCTGTGTGTCATGATAGCACAGTGGTTAAGGCTCTGTCCGAGGAAACTATTCAAATTTCATTGCGTCATGGGTTCAAATCCCATTGATAACTTGACAATTATTTTTTTCTTTTTAATCTTTGCTATTTTTTGCAGCCAGTTGGAAATGCAAACGACACGTTTCGTTCTGCGTTTTTATTGAGAATTTGAACAGTTTTGCAATCAGGAAAGTTCCAAGTCGCTGTGACGAATCTGCCATCGCGAAACACAAAACTGAGCTACTCGCCTTTATTTCCCTCTTATTTAACTCAAGACGGGGGGCAAGATAACATGGGAGCAACTTGACATGTAACACCGACGCGCATTTGTCGTCTTTGGCGTCACCATTGTTCGGTGGCGCTGAGGCGTCGTGGAGCAAAGTGAGGGGCCCCCACGGATACCCGCTAGACCTCGGACCACCGGCCAAGGCGGGAGAGGAAGACATGGAAATCGAGAATAGGGGATCGGAAGATGTGAAACGATTACAATGGCGAACTGCTATTGTTTAACCAGATTCTGGAAACAAAGTGTACATTAATTATTTTCAAACTGTGAGGAAATTGTTCAAACATCAAACACAAACAGCAAAAAAATGCATACAAAAAAAAACTGACCTGTATAGTTGGAATCGTACTTTTGACAAACGATGTCTGTCGGTTCCAAAGATTATTTTTACCCCACCTTGAAACTGTGAGTTTCTTTTTTCTTTCATCAAATATACAATAGTTAGTTGTTTACTTCAATCGAAGCACACTGGATGCTTACATTATTTTATTTGTGTATGCTCCAGAAGTGTTAAAATTAATCAACAACAAATCGATTATCAAATAAATCTTCTTGTATATTTTATTTAGTACCATTTTGTAACTCAAGATAGTACAAACCTTCTGATTTCAGGCTGTCAAAAATAATAATCAAATTTATCTCAAGATAGGACATTTGTAAAGATCTGTTTTTACTTTGGAAAACAATGACCAGCAATCCTTCTTGTGTGATACTTCGTTTCGTTGCTCACTAAATAATACCAAATAATAAAAAATTATTGATTCATAATCAGAAATTGACGGAAAACCTTTTCTCTTAAATATAATTGAAATCAAAGCAATTTGTATTTGCATAATCGATGGAATAATCAACACAGTAGGCTAATCGATTCTAACATTCAATGGTGACAGTTTTGCATGACCTTTGCATTCAAAGGTGCATTTCCTTGGAAGTATTTGATTTCTCAATGATATTTTTAAGACATTTCATCAGTGCAACTTGTTTTTATCTTGCATTGTGCACTTTCTCATACCTGTAGGGAAGATGGTTTGCATGGTTACATTGCAGGCAGCCGGTGTTTTGAAAGCGTTTCAAGCCGAGGGATAAGTGCAGTTGGAGCAGATAAGGCTAGACAGTGTCTTAATTGTGTTCTTAACAGATCTCAGCCGCATCCTGGAACAGGCGCGCCTCCTTATCGCGGGCAAGGTGTTGCTAATCTGAGCGTCAATCTCACTAAACTTGACTACGCAGAGGAACCAGTGCATAAATTCTGAGAAGAGAGGGGGGGGGGGAAAAAAAAACTTCACGCTTAAGTCACAACATTTGCCAAAATATGCCCGATCCCAACCATGCAGATCACTTGTATGAAACGGACAAAATTTTAGTTGCGTCCATTTGCCCGACACGTCCAATATAGGCCAATTGAAGTCAGTTTGTTTTGCAGTCATTTTCACCTCAAGCTACATGTAGCTTTAAAATAGTTTGTCACCTAATGAGGCGTCAAAGCGCTCGTTATAGGGAGGGAGTGCTGTGCTGGATGAGAACGGGACAAAAAGCAACACTGCGAAGGGGCGTTTTGTTTCAATGGGCCACCGCGGGGTGACATCACAGGTCCTCTAAGATGGCCTTTGTATGCCCAGCCCCCTTTTGCTCCTGTCATTAGCCCCTGATCCCAAAATTAGAAGCCCCAATGAATACCACATCGGGCCAGTAACTTAGAGAGGAAAATACCTGTGGAGCTTCTGGCCACAAGAATGCAACTTTGTTTATATTTTATTAATATTATTACATATTATTATCTATGATTATTATATTATATTTTATATTTTTTTATTTTATAATTAATTATATTTTTTATTATATTTGATTTAATATATTTTTTTAAAGATATATTTCAACAGTAAAACTTAAGACTAAAAATTTGAGCCTGAGATGAGAGCTGACAATGCGGTGTGTGTATGATTTAGCGCAATATCAGTGTTAGATGCCGGTATGGTGATACTGTACTGTCAGCCATTTTTATGCTTCTGAGACAACTTTACTCCCAAGTCAAAGTGGTCCTGTACCGTTTCGGGTGTTTTTCCACCATTCCCCAGCCCAAATCATCAGGTGGCATTCAATGACACGGCAATACGCAACTCTGCTTGTGAACTCGGGCGCACCCCCGCCCCTGGCGATCTAAAAGGTCATGAGAAACATTGCGCTAATCCTTTCGCCGTTCCTGCTCGTCTTCTGAAAGCAAGGGGGGCGGCGGGGAGGCTTTTGTTTGTCCCGAACAAAAGGGATGTGGGAGTGAGCAAAGAGTCGGCGCACCAGCACTACCACCTGCAATTAACAGCTTACAGGTCGGCCCTTGGATGACCACACGGAGGAGAGGAAACGTCAAGATTAGCTGGGAAGGAACTTGAAAGACTTTTGTCACACAGTCTTGCTTTAAGCGGAAACGGGAGGACAGTCACCTTATACCCTCGGTACTGTGATTGTGGAGGGCGACGGAGGATGGTTTAATCACGCGGCTCACTCAATCATCAACGAGGTCTTTTGTTTGCCGCCCCATATGTTGGATTGGCCTCCATTGACGTGGACATCTGCCCACTTGGCTCTGTGATAATTGGCTGGAAATAGAGCTTTTGCCCTATTAAGACTTAAACGTGTGCTCACGAATCTCTGCTAAATGTATCGCGATATTTTGCCCGCATTGATGACAACATCCCGATAGAGTGATAAGGTTGCACGAATTTGTGTAAACGGCAGAGACGCATCATCGACATACTGAGGAGGAAGAGAAGCATGGCAGATCATGGATGCATGCATGCAGTATGAGGGCCCATGGGTGGTGGATCATTTGTCAACCCACACAGGAGGCATGCTGGTAGCACACACACACACACACCTCATTTCAGTGGGGGGGACCGGGTGGAAAGCACGGGAGGATGTAGGCCCAAGCCGAGCGTGACGCCCCTTTACTGACCAAAAATGGAACAAAATGAAGAGGGATGAAGATCACGGGGGGGAAAATAATACATGTACAAAAGATAAAAACCAAATTCAAACAAAGAAGTTGACATAAAACATAACGGTAGTCAAATAATGTCTCATGCATCAGTTTGTGGACCAATATAATTTCCACTAATGTACGATTGCACAACTTGTTTCTGCTTCCCTCAAGTGGCCAACATTAATATTGCAACTTCAATTCTAGTTGTCACGACAGCCGGTTTATATATGTGAATTCCTGTACTTACTAAGACCAACCATCAACCCTAACCAGAAACACAAACCTTAAGGCTCACCCTAAACCTACCCCCCCTAACTAAAACCAGTCACAATTATTGTCGGTACTTTTCCTCGGGGTCACTACAAGCTGGCATCACGCCAGTCCGAGTTGCCAGCGTGGGATCTAAACTCATTTCTATGCTGGGCACAAACGCAGTTTGAAAAGGCCTGAGAGGAACAAAAAGTGAGGGCGAAGTGGGGGGGGGGCTCAGTTGACTGAGTGCCCCCACACAACAGCCCATCCTTGTCCTCCATTTCTGCTTTGCCGAGAACAGTACCGCAGTGTTCCGGGACCGAGATTTATCGGCGTACCCTCGCGCTCGGGGCCCGGTAAAGATAAAGGAGCGCATCACGCGAGGGCAGCGGGGGGGGGCCGCCGACATAGGGGGAGCAAAGCCGGGTGTATATAAACGCAGGTCGGCGCACATTCCCGATCCCACGCTCCCGCTTGTGCTATATCGCCCACCTCACCCGTTGCCCGGACCGCAGCCATGGCGTTCGACGGAACTTGGAAGGTGGAACGCAGTGAGAACTACGACGCCTTCATGGAACAAATGGGTGAGTGTCAAGAACTAGCCGACACACACAATCTTTTGAGGTGCACAGACTTGCTTCCCCAAGGGTGAAACGATTACTTGAAGCGTTGAGACACGTTGGGCTTCAGGGACAAGAACCGACTCGTAGCAGATCCCTATTTCGGATACTCGTGGGGACCTATTTTTGGGCGGGCCGAAGCAGCGCAGGGAGTGTCAATCAAGTTGCATCTGATACAATTTGGTGGCAGGAAGTCAATCTCAGGCCACTCTCTCAGCAGCGCAACCCTCCCTTTCATGTAGGCATCAACGTGATGAAGCGCAAACTCGCCGAGCATGACAACCTCAAGATTTGCATCCAGCAGACTGGAAACGATTTCCACATCAAGGAGTCCAGCACCTTCCGCACCAAAGACATCCATTTCACTCTTGGTACACCCTTTGACTACAGTCTGGCCGATGGCACCGAGGTCTCGGTGAGTGACCTAATCAACTAACTGTTTCACTGCCAGCCCACTTAAAATGGACCTTTGCCGTCTATAGCCGTCAATGACAGCGAATGACTCAACATGTAGTTGTCCTACAGGAATAACAAACTATTGAGGATTTTTTCTACCACTAGTACACAATTACACCTAGTACATGGACATGAAGAGTATGGGTGGAATGCATACTCACTCGGCTGACTACGAAGGTTGGTGTTTGTCCATCAGGGTACGTGGGAGATGGAGGGCGAGATGCTGAAAGGCAAATTCACACGCAAGGACAACAACAAGGTGCTGACCACCACCAGGATCCTGCTGGGAGGAGAACTAGTGCAGGTCAGTGGTGTTTAAACACTTTGGAAAGGACAAAGTAAGAAAAGACAATCGCTTTCATGCTGTAGCGTTGACAGGTTTCTAAACTTCCTTTTCCTTCACACCTACAGAGTTACAACTATGAAGGTGTGGATGCCAAGAGGATCTTCAAGAAGCAGTAATTTAGATTTTTGTTACCTACTGTAGGTTTCTTTTTCTGTATTTTTACACATAGGAAACATAATTGGAACTCAAAGCAATATTAACATTTTCCATCAAATCCATGTAAATGGTTAATTCTTTGCAAATAATTTAAATAAAGTTTATATACATTTAAAAAAAAAAAAGTTTGCAAGTGCAGTTTTTTCATTGGGATGTTTAGACGCCTGTAATTACAGCTACTGTCCACACGAGGTCAACAAAGGTCTATTTTAAATAAAAAACTTGAATGTAATATTCTGTTACTTTAAAAAATAATAATGGCATTAAACAGTGGTCCAAGTGTAATTGAACTGCTGTTGTTTTTTAATCATTTAAAAAGCGATCAATCTTGTAGAAGTAATGTAATGAGCATTCCAGCCACTAGATGGCGCTGCGTAGCTCTAATGGCCTGACACATTCACGCACACACACACTCTGTTGCTCATGGGCATACCACTTTAAAAAAGCAACTCTTGGCAACTCTTTTTTTAATGATTCCTATAAACTTAAGTGTAAACTCAAATATCTTTAGGGTAATACAGAAAAACCAAAACGTCAAGTTGGGATCATGTCGATCTTTAATGGCAAATGGCCGAAATGTCTTGTTTGAACATTTTCATAAAAACATTTTTTTGTTTTGTTTTGAAACAAACAATGCTAGCCTAATATGCAGCTAGCAACAGCGTATACACAAACAAGCATGTACTGTACCATATTAGAAAAACGCCCCAATGGCATTTGTTTTCTTTTTGTTAGGTTTTTTTTTCTTTGTCAGGATTTCACAGTGAATTATGTAGTATTTATACAGTATATGATACATACAGTACAGTATGTTCCAACCCGTCAGATACAACACGCACACATAAAAAGGAATATACAATAATACTTACATTGAATTATATAATTGGGAAAACAACACCCATAAAACACGCACACACACTCTTTATAAATACTTGGAAAGAAAAAAAGCAATGCGAAAAAAATTTGCATTAAAAGCAAAAAATAATAAATTCTCGGATCGGATACGATTGTGCATATTAAGAATTGTTACACATCAGCTAGCCTGACGCAAAAGTGTATTCGAGCCACACAAAATGTGAATAAAGTTACCAGAATATTTACGAAATAAATTGCTCGATTTACAGAGAAATAAAGACAAAATAAATTGTGCATTCAAAGAATAAAGTCATATTTTCAGGAAAAATGTAAAGCTTAAATTGTAATCCTGCGGGGGGAAAAAAATCTCACAATTTCTTTAAAAAAAAAGGTTTTTGACAAAAACATGACAAGAGGAAAATCAAATGTACAACAGCCTTTTTCTCACAATAGAACAACTTTTCACAAAATATGACTTTTTTCTTTTTTCCTCAGAAGAATACGATTTACTTCTTGTATGAGTTTGGTTTTATTTTTTTTCCTAGAATTTTTTGGGGGTGATGTTGCAACTTATTTCGGGTAACATTCCGACTTTTTTCTCGAGTCATTTTCTTTCCATCCAGTGTGGTCCAAATACACCTTCTTAACTATGATTGTACGTAACAGGGAAGATTTTTTTGTGAAAACAACATGGAAAATTTGGACGTCAAACTGTCGCGAGAAAAGATTTTTGCGATGAAGGACGTTAATACAGCAGGCTCCCTTTTTTTAATATCTACATTTCAGTAAAGAAAACTAGTTTGGCTGTCTAAAAATAGACGAAAGTAAGCGCCTTTAGCGAAAGAAGAAAAAAAAATCCGATTGAGGACTTGAAAGGCGTCAAAGACAGAAAAGTTGCACGGTTCGAGCTCGCTCAACTCCAGTGTACAAAATGAAATGCCTTTGGTCTGTAGCTAATTATAGCCGTGTATTGCGGTCCGGAAAACGAAACACCCACGCCAACAAGAGCGCGCCAACAGGACAACTTTGGTATCGCACTCTCTTCACGTTGGTTTGCAACGAAAAACAAAGCGACGGCATTAACTCCAGAGGTCAAACAAATAAGTTTCATGTTGAACTAGATGGAGGTAACCGGTTAGCATTTAAGTTGGACTGCCATGCAAAACACACAAAAAAAAAAAAAAATTGTTCGATTGTCACAAGAAGTCGTAATATTGTGGGGGGGAAACTCAGCCTTATATAAGCAGAGAAAATAATCAAAACAAGTGTATTGGTCGTAAAGTTCCAAGAAAAGAAAATTTACTTTGTGGGACAACTCTCAGAAATATTTTTTGCAACTGTCACAGCAGCTTTCTTTTTATTTTAACACTAAGAATGTTTCTTGTGAAAAAACATTTCCCCTGTAATCAAATTTTGTAACATTACTTTTGTTTAACAAACCTTTATTTTTAGGAACTTGTATCGTTATTGGTGCCAATACTGGCTTCATTTCAAGGTATCAGTACTCAGGGAACCAAAGGTTATTTGCCATGAAAACCACTTCTTTGTCTTCTTTAAAAGAAGAACATGGCGACAAAGAAGAAGCAACGGTGGTGGGTAGTCATGGCAACTAATTTTCCGTTTGCACAATTTACAGGGGGTCGAGATTGATTGTTAGATTCTGCTTAAGGTAAAAAAAAAAAAAATCTCAAAATGTTACAACCATCGCCTTGAACTTTTTCTCGCAATGGTATACTTCTTTTTCCCCAAACAACAGCACGACTTTAATCAGAAAACCACTACTTGTAATTTCTTCATTTGCTGTCATATTTCCGCTCTAGGCCAACATGAACCCTTCGAAAATGGTTACAAAAATACCTCTTTCTTAAAAAACAAGTACAACAATTTTTTTTTTTTGATCGATTTTTTTTTTTTGGAGGGTCAATGTCATGCTCTTAATAATCCTACTAACATGAATACGAATGATATATGGACTACTAGTCATATAATAACGTCTTCATCTTCAGCATCCGGCAGCGCTTTAGCCACACGCCCGTGCATATGAACGCACATCTCCTTGCATACTTGTAAACAAAGTGGGGCGGGGCGAGGGCTGCTGGGGGTACCTTTGGCCGAGGTGAAGCCAGAGCGCCGCCGGGATATCTTGAGTCTGTAACTGTAATTTTTTTTTTTTTTCATTTTTTAAATGCGGGCAGGGGAGGGTTCTCGATGTGTGATGGAGGCGGGTGTTTTGTGTGCCCTGAGGCCTGCGAGAAACAGCAAAAGAGAGTGGGGAGGGAAACAACAAAAAAGCGGGTGAGGTTGCTATGGTGACTGAACTCTCATAAAAGCACACGGGGGGCGGGTGAAAAGCGGCGAGGTACAACAGGACGGAGCCAACCACCTCGCGACGAGGCAGTAAATAGAAATAAACCTGTGGCCAGCACGAAACGTTATACAGTGGCTAGCATGTTTTTGCCATTTTAAAATCAGCTAACAAAATGTCTTGAATTTTTTCTCATGACTTCTTTTCATTACATTATAATTTTTTTTTTTTTTTTACATGACACTTCCTGAGTGTCTGAGTAAATACAACTTTATTCATCATAACCTGGCAACTTTTCTTCTCGGAGCGATGTCCTTCTTATAAAGTTGGGACTTTATTGGGGATGGGTACCGAGTCCCGATACTAACCTGTACTATTGGCTGAATTACTAAAAACTGGAGTTTTTATTCGCTAAACTTCACCTTAAAAAGCTCTGTCTTGAAGAAATTACTCAAAATAATTTTCGATTTATGAATGCTGTTATGGATCTTGCGCCAGGTTTGAGGTTTACATATAACTGGAAGATTTTAAGTCAAAGTAGAGACATATTTTGTCTTCCAAAAAAGTTAGCTCAAAATTCTGACATCGGGCTTTAGAGCTTATACTATCGACGGACTTTGCAATTTCTTGCAGCGCAACCACAGTACAAGCCAAAGTGAAAGAAGCCAGAGGGCAGAGAAGAAGTGGGGGGAAAGGTGTGAGCTTTACACCTTTTGTCGTTGTCCGTTAGCATCAGCGCACGCTAGCTATACGCTTACCGACGGTTCGCTGCTACCGCAGCCAGAGTCGCTCCTCCTCAAACCAGAGCGGAGAGGCAGTCAGCGACGCCCGTCACAGTCGGCCGAGGCCACCATCACACATCAGGAACCTGAGGACGGCCAGACAGATGTTTACAGCCGAGCAGGCGGGAGAGACACTTGCGTGTTGAGACCAACACAGAGACACATTCTGGTGTGCTACCGACATCTTCGGTGAGTCTCAAAGGGGAGTTGGCAGTTTTAAAAACAAGAGTGAGATCCCGCCACAGAAACACTGGAAGGCAGGAAAGAAGACGATTTAAGAGACACGGCTGGCCTAGCTAATGCCTGACGGCGCGCCTTTAATCAAGGGTGAGCGAATCTACGAGAATTGACGAGCTCTCCAGACGCTCGGCTTGGCTGATGCGGCGCCCGTACTTTCCCGAGACCGTCCTTATTTGTTCCGGCTGAGGCGGCCGAGGTTAAAGACTGGGTTGATCATTGAACACGTCGGTGCGCATTTGGGAACGCTTTAGCGATTTGCCGGCTTAATGTGTTACAGCCAAGAATTCGCGGGCAGACGCATGACGTGAGATCTGTAAACAAGGCCTGCTTGAGACCACGGGAGGCGATTTGCCACCTCTTCAATGAGTGTGACGGGTTTTACTGTTTTCACTCTTAAAATGAATGTGACCCGCGGTTATTTGTGTGGCGGGTTGGGGGGGGGCAGCTTTGGATGCCCGACCCGAAGCCCCTGTAATCTGGACAAAAGCCCTTAGGCCCTGGCTGTGTTTCTCATGAATGCAGAGCAGTTGACAAGTATCTGTCAGTGGAAAGCTGACACATGGAAAGCACGCTTGGATTTAAGTGTTACATGTCAGCAGGCATGTGTGTGTGTGTGTGTGTGTGTGTGTGTGTGTGTGTGTGTGTGTGTGTGTGCGAGACAAAGCTTCGCTTCCTTATCAGAAGGGGGGGGGGGGGGGGGCTAAGATGGAAACCTGTGATGGGAGTTGGTCCAACATTGAGCAGGAAGCGCCGCATTTGCGAAAAAGCTCCTTGGGGCCAATGGCCGGACCACATCCAGTATATGTGTATCGCTCTACCTGACACGAACCCCCCGAGCCCCCCACCACTCGCCACTACCGTGATGTTTTGTCAAACGGAAAATGCGGATTACCTTTCCCTTCAGTTGACTAGGCATTAATGTCTGCTATGAGGTCGTCTTTGAAGGCACCCGCGTGCCGCTGAGGCACGCATGTCAAATACAATTCGGCTTGGCAAACACTGCGCACTGTGGGGGCCGTTCCTGTTCCTGTTCCTGTCAGCCGGCTCAAGGGTGGCCACTTCACTCCAGTCAATTTTGATCTCCAATCCACTTTGATTGGGGAGGTGTATCAAGGAATCTATTGATCACTTTTATTGTTTTTGAATTATTTGTTTTATTTAATTAAATTGTTAATTATAGATATTCTAATGTATTTTTTATAAGATTATTCATATTCAGAGTGACGTGCAAAAAACAAACGGTAGCTAAGAATATTGATATTGATGAACAATCAAATATTTAAACCAATACTATATAAATAAAAACAAAAGGATCTGAAATGCAGAGCTGCTAACGTGGTAAATATTTGTTTTTCAAGAGCAACTATTGTTACCTATCTGAAGACACAATTCAACAAATAGCTTGCAGAGATGCTAACTTTGCTAACCAAGTTGAATTCAAGTGAGACTGTTCCAAACTTGTGTTTTCTGCTGGGCTCAGTAAATGTTAGACTCGGGGTAAGCCTCACCCAGCCACACGCTCGCTCACTCACTCACTCACACGTCCCCCCTAAGGGATCTGAAGAACATGTTTCTTCCTGTCTTTCAGAGCAGGAGAGCTCTGGTGACTGCCGCCTTGTGCAAGAAATACACACACATCTGTCGAGTGACACGGACACACCACCCAGTAGGTGTTCTTTGGGTTTGCACCTGCAAACGAACCACTAAATTGTGTCCTGCACGTGCAAGTAGTCGGTGCAAGTAAATTTCAATACGACGACTCTGTTGCTAGCCAAAACAGCAGCATTCATCAAGCCTTAATACATGAGTATTCAACGGAATCATCAATAGATTAATCAATTCTAAAATGATTCATCAGCGCCGGGCTGACAATGCCTTTAGTCCACATGCGCACTACTCACACATACTTCAACAGAACTGCCTCGACTTCCATCCCTGAGGAGTTCCATCTGCAGGTGGGAGCCAGCGGATCTTAAAAAAAAACAAAAAATGAGAGACAATAGGAAACATTGAAGCATCTGAGACGTTAGCACGTTCAAATGCATTTCTCCAGCTGTCATCATCTAGTGACGCCGCCGCCGAATCACACGTATGGAAATGCGAGCAAAGATAAAAGGGCCCACGGAATAAATAGCGAGGGCCTTTTGGTGCTAAAAATACACTTGATGCAGCTTAAGCTGAGAAAGACCAGGCAGAAGGAGTGCCGACCCAACGGCTTTATGGGAAGAAATTGCCAGGGATCAATAATGAACTCTATTGGGAAGTCGCGCTGGAGCGTTGTAGATTAGCAGCGCTTGATAAATGGGATAAAGGTTGGCGGGGGTAAAAATAAAAAAATAAAAAATGGGGTGGGTCTAACAAAGTAGCTAAAATGATGAAAACTGTAGATGTCATGCCCCAATTAGTTGCCAGTTGCCGCTTCCCTTTCCCCCCCATCAGGAAGTAACTAATAAGAACTACCATTTCAACTGTGTTGCTAACCAAAACAGCAGCACCTATCAAGGAGTCTCCCTCAAATGGACGACTGTGTCAGTGTGGGGCATGAAATCATGAAATACAATATTATTAGTTCAGATTAAGAAAAACTAAACACCTTTAAATAGACTCCTTGTTTTTTTTTTCAAGTTAGCTGTAGTCCAAAATGGCTTAGCAATCAAATTAAGCTGATAGCGTGTTTTTTTTTCCACGGCGGAGGAGGTGCGCCGTGGTTACCTGAGCGTGGAGCGAGGAGGGGTAAGTAAAAGCCGGTGCGAGGGCCGGCGACAGCTCCGCCGGGTACAGCGGGTACGACGCCCACACGTCTGGGCTGCCGGGATAGAGAGCGGGTACTGTGAGCTCATCTGTGGAAAGAAGAAGAAGAGCAGGCGTGGAGTGAGGCCGCTGCACGGCTGTAAACATCACACAGGTGTCAAAAGACATTTTGCGTCGCATTCTTTTCTGAAGACAAAACCATCTGAAATATATGTAGTATAAAAAAAAAAAAAAGAGAGAGGAAAAAAAAAAGTCTAAAATTAGCTCCACTATCGCTGCTTGTTTGTTTGATTGACAAGCAGCCTCTTGGCTTCCAAGTGATTATACTGCGAGGCAGTCCGATTACTGCGAGGAGTCCATAAAAAGAGCTGCTGAGTGAAAGAGCGAGGTGACGGCGCGCAACGGAAATCAAGGAAGCGAGCGCTTCTATTGCCGAGCGAGCACATGGAGAAAAAAACAACACTTTATCACAAAATGGTGGCCGTTTCTTCAATGACGTCGTCGTGTCAGTAATGGCTTCCTTATTTGCCCCCCACACACACACACACACACACACACACACACACACGTTCTCTGGCACCACATTCTTCAGATAAGAACATTTGTTTGCTCATCGGACAAGAATGCAGCAAAGAGCGATTGCCCCATGGCTGCGGAATCCAGGAAGCTTCTGGAGAAAAGTTGAACTTTTGTATAACAAACACACCTGCTCAGCCGCGAGTCAAATACAGCAGACGATTCAAATGTTTTGAGGGAAGAAATATATTCAAAATTAAAACTGCATGAATCACATAAAGCAAAAAGTCACGGCCACAATGACTTTGCCTTTTTTTTCTTTCTTGATTTTTTTTTTTTTAATCACTTTTATATGATCCTATTTACAATTATTTCCACACTCCGTGACTGGACAGTTAATAAAGTTTTTACGACAGCGACAGAGTGACCCTGGGACGGATTCATTCTCTTATTTCCTAGGGGGAAAATAAAAGGCGAACAAATTGTTGTCAACTTGAGCGGCTTCAGTGCGGTACTCACACGGGTCTCTGCTAATGAACTGTGGGCCGGGGCTCTGCTGGGATGAAGGGGGGTTGGGGGTGCCAACCAGTTTGTTCTTAGCCATCTTGGTGTTGGCCTTAGCAAACTCCAGCCGGAGGGTCTGCGGGATCTCAGGATCAAACCGGACCCCCTGTGACCAAAAAAAAAAAAACATTTGTAATAACACGAACGATCTCAAATCACATTTGCACATTGAAATGAATGAAATTGCCATTAATCCGTTCCAGACTCCCCCTTACCCTTTAAAAACAACAACACAAAGATGGCGTCTTGTTTTCAATATGGAAATATCTCTAAAATAATGTATTTTATAAAAAAAAAATTAGATATCCATTAAAATGGTTTGTGAATTATGATTTCATGTTGGTGGCATAGTTCACATTTGAGGCACACAGACATTAGGCACACTTTGTTTCCCCGACTACTTTTCTTGGGTTATAAATAAACGCGATGGCGATTCAAGTAATGATGAAGCGACAACAAATTTAGACAACTGAGACGCGAGTTTTTGTAGAGGTCTTTGACATTTCTATTTTTCGCACGCCTCGTTTGGTGATCAGGTGTCCGACGAGAGCTTTCATGTACCTTTTATCGGAAGGTGTTACTCACAAGGTAGAAATTACAGGCGAGAAAGCAATCTTGGTGAGTTATAAATGGCTCAGTTGTGGATTACTGTGACGGATGGCAAATGAAAACCTGGACGTGATGTGAACAGCGAACTGTGTGATGTCATCCATATGGTCGTTTGTTGATTTTTAGCAACGTGTCGTCGTTCAATTGTTTTTTTTGTTGATTCTTTTGCATTTTACAAGTAACGGTGACCTTTTTTACAGTTGTCCTAGTTTAGAATGCTGCTAAATATTAATGACAGATCTTGCGACTCACCTTTGTGATTTAGATTGTGCGTAATCTTTTTATTTTACTTTGTGTATTTTTTTTTTTTACACTGGTGTGACAGCTAAGAATGTTCTTCATGTGGGAGGCTGGCATCTTTTTGATGCCTGGCGTGCATCAAAAGGAGAGGGAAATATGGAAATAATTTTGTGAGAAAACAATTGTCGAAACTGTTTGTGTGTATCCCTGCGGGTTGCTATCTGCATACTCAATTGCGGACAAGTTTGTTTGGCATCATGATTCTGGAAAAAAATCCAACATTCCAAAAACAACCGGAGGTGCATTGAGGCGCAATGGGGAAAGGGCACTTTGCTTATCCCACTACACTTTATCATTTTAATCATTACACAAATAATTTCGGAAGAGGAAAAATTTGGGGCGGGATACTAAATATGTGTGAGAAAAATGTCTTTTTTTTTTTTTTTTTTAAAAGATCTCGTGGAAAGCCTTTCATCAAGGTTGTTAGTTCTATTGCGAAATAACGAGCTCCCAAGTAAGCCCGGGATCAATTTCTTGTTTTTGGAATGAGGGCTTGACCTTGCCCCGCTTTTGCTAGCGGTAAACACGCGTGTATGCAGATGATTTTTGTCTTGACTGCACTTTGCGTGTGATGGGATGCTGGCGGAAAGGGCGTGACACTTACGTTCAAGGCATTCTTAGCAGCCTCCGCCTCCGATCGACTGTCAAAGCTGACAAAGCCCACCGGCTGGAGAGAAAAGAAACACAGTTTAGGGCAGGGGGGAAAAAAAAAAACTGACTTGGCATTCCTGTCTGAAAGGCATAGACGTGTTCCTTATACGAGAAAAAAAAAAAAGACGCATTCAACCCCCACCATGTTTGGTTGTGTTTTCTAAAAATGAGGCAAGGGGCTTTTGAAGATTGTCTCTGTTGATTTTTATTTCCTCTATTGTACTAAGCTGTTTAAAAAACAAAACATTGTGTGACCCTCCACCCCATTTCGTCATATTGTTCACTTTAGTGCTCAAGTCTGTTTATGAACCTGAGGGAAAAGAGAGAGCTCATCCCTATGTTCCCCATTTGCCCAAATATGGAAGCGGTGTGAGAGGCAGGAACGAGATGAAAATGAGTGGCCCAAAAAAAAAAAAAGGGTTGAGTTGAAATTCAATTTTTGCATCTTGGCTGAACAGCCAAGAAGAGCACGAGGAAAGAGACAACAATTTGGGTTGTTATTATTCGACGGGTATGGAAGGAAATGAAAACATCCCGTGGGGTTGATCTGTTGGAAGTGATCTGGAAAAACAGAGGTTATGGGAATTCTGAACAAGGGAGGGCGAGAGAGAGAGAGAGAGAGAGACAGAGACAGAGTGAGAGAGGGGGAAAAAGCAAAACAGGAACATATAAATAGAAAGGGCCTGAGATGGGCCTCTTGCTTTATAAGGAAATGACTCCCCATCGGCGGCGTGGATATGCAGAGCGTTTCATCCGAGCCGTCTTTTCTTAAAAGACTGCAGCAAAAAAAAAAAAAAACTCAAATGTAACCCAGATGAAATATCTCAAATCAAGGCAAAGTACGCCGAGACACTTTTCGTAGAAGAGCTTTTCACTCGCTTCGGGCGTGTTCTCTTAAAAACCTTGACGAGGTACTACAACCTGAATACGTTTTATCTTTCTATGTTGGCCTTGTCCAAATGTCCTTCAAAGATGTACTCACTCTGGAGATTTTGTCCATTGGCGAAGCAAACTCGAACCACTAAACAGAAGGGTGACACCAAATTGCAAAACATTTTTATCATTGCGTGGGGGCGGAGCAAGGCAGCCAAGTAGGATGACTCCTCATAAAACACAAAACTATTGAGTTCTGCCCTCAAAATTAAGTAAACTAAAATTAACAACATGAATTTTGGTAAGCGCGTCTACCATGAGTAGAGCCACAAAAAAAGAAGTTTCAAGAGGCCATGCTTATAAAGACACAGTAAACCTGTCGGCCATTTTAGGCTCAATATTTTTGTTTGTTTCCAATGATACTTTATCTTTTCTTTGTTTTACTTTTGTTTGTTTTTTTAGAAGTGGGCACCTAAGACCAGTTTCATTTAGCAACATGGAATTCGCGTCTTTATCATGAGTAGACCCACAAAAAAAATCCTCATGAAGCCACATCTGCAAAGACACAGGATGTCTGCCATTTTGGACTGAAGAAGCCATTTTAGGTTCAATTTGGCCACTTTTAGCACTCTTTTAAAGTTTATCCTACAGCTCCCGAATTTTTCCGCGTAGGCTAAACATTTGACTCGATGGCACTACATTGTGAAAAATTGGAATTTTCATCATTCCGTTGTTTCCAAGCCTACCTGTTTGGAGGTCAGCTTTATCAAGGAACCTTCATAGCCCTAAAATGAAAAAGACAATGTCGAGTTTACAAACGCGGTCAGTCACAATCGAACGTGGACTCTCCGAAGTCAGAGACTTGAAGCTCGGGCGACCTTTCCATGTGCGTTTATTTCATCATTATTAATGGTCGCTACGATTGACAGCTGGAAAGAACAGTCGCTAAGAATAGCCCTGGCTCATCCACGCGCTGGAAACATCCAAACATACCTTAAATGGTCTGAAGAGAAGATAGAGCTCCCGTGGCTTGATGTCCAGCGGCAGCCCGCTGACAAAGAGCGTTCGGACCTGCGGAGAACGCCAAACACATCGTCACGTAGTCTTTGTTAACGTAGACTTTCTTTGGGTTTGTTTTGCACATCTGAACTTTTCAACTTGAGCTCCTGCTCGCTGGCAGGGAATTTGAATGTATAGCGCCGAGCTGAGAATAAAGGGAAGCGCAAGCGCAAACGGAAATCTAAAGAGGAGAAATCGCCAGGGAGATGAGAGCAACATTCAAAGCTGTTTTGTCTTAAGCGACTGGGCTAATCGAATAATCGAGTGGACGTCGCTGCACCCCCCGCCTCCCCAAGGACCACATGAGTAGCCCGTGGGCCTGTTCTAAAAATAGCTCACCGCTGATGGGATGTTGGGATTTTCTAGGAAAGTTGTAGATGAAATAAAAACGTGGTAAGATTGTTAAAGATAAATTATGCACAACTGTTGTTTCAGAAGTGTGTATCCAAATGACCTTTACATTATTCAGTAGCTCTCGGTTTCAAAAAGGTCGGTTACTCCTGACATAGATCCAAATATGGGTGCTCATGTACACACTTTCTCATATCCTCATCCTTTATTTCTTGTATTGTACATGACCATAGTTAAAAAAAAAATCGTGCCGTAATAAAACTGCATCGTATTTTATGTATTTTTTTTATTTTGGCTTTTTTCTCAATTACATTTTTCTCAAAAAGTTTTTTTTTTTCTGTAAAACCTTTTTGTAAAAAAAAAAGTAAAGCTCTACAGACTACAATTAGTTTCCTTTTTGTAAAATAATAATAACAAAATATTCTTACGGAGGGGGAAAAAAGTATTTTTTAAGGGAGGGGAAAGTCAATCTTGTGATGGATAGTTATATTTTTGATGGGGAAGTCTCAAGAGAATAAAATTGATATTTTTCCCCCCCGACTACAAAATTGATCTCATTCTCTTAAAGTTGTCTTTTCTTTCCCGCTGAAACAAAAACGGCTGCAATCTTACAACCATAAAGACTGTCAAGGATAAAGTAAATAAATTTATTCTCATGATGACATTTTGACCTGCGAATGAAAGTGAGATATAAATAACACAGCTAATGATACCAATGGTGAAGATACAGTAAGTGTCCAAAGTTGCTCAAGTGGTCCTTGATTGGATTTTGCGTAAACGCGCCGAGATTCCCAGCTGAGGGGACAAAGGAAGCGCTGAGCTAACACTCCAGCTCATTCCCACATGTAACCTGATCTGCGCGACTGATGCCAATGGAGAGAGAGAGCAGCACACAAACAAAGGAGCTTAGCAACCGGGGAGGAGGGGGCGTAGTAGTGGGAGGGCTACGCTGGACCGAGGCACCGCGCCAAACATCACCTTGGTCACCTTTGCTCTTATCTGAGCGGAGCGAGACTCCACGGGGCCGCGAGTGGGGTCTGCCAGGTCTGATTTAATAACGTCAACGCATGGGCTCACTACACACAATCTTTAAACGGAAAAAAAATCGCTAAATATGAGCAAAAGCCAAAATCTTGCTAACATATGATCATAAATATGAAACTAAACGGGGTCTTATCAATTGCTGGTATCGGAAGTCGCAATGAGTACTCGATACCTTAAAATGATATGGGCTTGATACCAATACCTGGTATCTGTACTTGTTCGTTAGTCATTTATTATCGTAAGAAGGAGAAGGTTGAAGAAGGAAAAATGGTTAGAATCATATTTTGCAGTATTGTCATACTTTGGAGGAGGAATTTAGTTAGAGGAATAAACTGAATGTTTCATTATTTCACAATATGAGAATGTTGTGGTTTTGACAGGGTAAATTTGGCACTTTAATAAAGTCATTAAAATAAATAAGTGCTTTGGCGGAAAATGTCGCAATTTCTTAGGGAAGAAAACTGAATGAGGTTGAAAAGTTACAAGATGTTTTTTGAGGAAAATGGCAAAAAAAAATGCTGTTTGTTTCTCAAGTGGAGTAAATATGTTGCTCGGTTTACGAGAAGGCTAACAAACATTTGAGGTATCTCACTCATCTAAAGCGGGACCGCTAAGCTATTCAAATGTCCATCTCTTTTGTCCGCGAGACCCCGTCGGCAACAACGGGCCATTCTCGGCGCCGTCCCGCTTGATCCCTGAGACTTTCTGACGTCAGCTGTTGCGGGTGGTAACCGTTCCGCCGTGCGTCCGGTGAGTTTGCACATTCCCAATGATTCAGCTGCAAAATCTTCAAACATCTGCTGCAGATTAAGCCAAGCGGCTGGCTCTTTGTTGACTGGACTTTGGGGTCGGCCGAGGCGCGGAAAGCCGGATGTCAAGGTGCCTTTTTGGGGTCGAATCTCGTTTGTTGGTTTTGTCGTTTTGAGTTTTTTTTGCTTCCTTGTGAGTCAAGACAACTTCTAAACGGGGCATTTGAATCGTTGACCGTATATGGTCACAGGCGGGCAGATTTAATGATAATAATACTTTTTTTTTTCTGAAATTAATAAGTAACCTTATTTTTATGCAATGAAAGAAATGGCCTTTAATTTTGATCGTATTACATGCATGTTAAGCAATTTTTTTTCTCTCAAAAAGACCCTTGAGGTAAAAAATGTTTTCTTTTTTTGTGCTGTTTTTTTAGAATTGTCACTCTTATGAGAATTGTGTTTTTTAAGGGAGAAAAAAAAGCACAACCGAATTTTGAGGGGAAAACAAGACTTCCTGGGGGAAAAAAAACACCAACTTTACTCTGTTCATGTTCCCAGAAAAAAAAAAAAAAAAAAAAAAAAAAAAAAATCACAAATGGAAAACGTAACCTTATAATAAAGATGATTTTTTTTTCCCCCGGAGATAAATTGGAAGCTATTTCCTTCGAGAAAAGTCCTGTTGTATTCTTTTTTGTAACATGAAGGCATAGTTTTAAACACACATCCACTCAACAGAATCTTCCTGCAAAATGGCACTCTTGGAAAAAGTCTTCACTTGTGCTGGCAGCTTATTCCGTTTGTGTGCAGCATAACAGCTAAGTGTAGCTTCACCGTGTTTACTTTGAATTCATAGATCACTACAGGCTTTATGCTCAAATCATCAATTTTAATTCCTTTAATTCGAATAATAAAATATTTCATTTTGTTAAGCACACCACAACATATTGGGAAGAAGAAAAAAAAAGCCTAGTCCTATTAGGAGCCGAAATTGTTTTGTTGGGGAGGGTCTAAGGAGGGCGACGACCCATTCCTTCTATTTCCATCATCTCCCATGCGAACAATCGCTTGGAAACCCGAGCGGTGTCCTGGAAAGGGATTTTGTTTGGCCTTGGAATGTCTCATTATAAACTCCGTGTGACTTCCGCACATATTTGCTGACTTTAATTGACCACCTTTTTTTTTTTTGAGCGACTCAAATGAGAGACATGACCTTGGTGCGATGGGAGATTATTAGCGTTGCCCCCTCCATGCTTCCGCCCTCTCGTGAATGTACATGTGTGTGTTCCGTAGCCAAGTTAATAGATAAGTCTTTCGAGCCAAATGCAGCAGGACGCTGGTCTAACCTTGACGTGGCCACTCACCACACGACTCTATTGTTGGCATTTTCGCCCCACTATCACAATCTGACACAAAGCTTCTCTCATTAGCCTGTAGAAGAGGAATAAGCGACGAATGATTTTGTCGCATCGCTCGGAGTGGAACGGACGCAGAGGTGTGAGGCCACCTTAATCGGATGACTTGGTTTATCTGGTAACAGGTCGTGGGTTTGAGTTTCACTAGAGATTTGTGAGGAGGGGGGTGCGGGTCAGAGGTTGGGCAAAGTTTATTGCCGAGGGCGAGTGCACTCGAGTAGTTGCTTTCAAGCAACAATTAAAGCGCTGCCGAGCTGTAAATGTTCCAATGGGTTAACCTTTAAGAGTGGCCCTCACCATGACCTATAAAAGTACAACAAAGACTTTTTTTGCATTATTATTATCATTGATTAAAAAAAATTCGAACCGCAAACGTCTCCACAGAAAACCATAATAAAATTGTGTTTTGTTGTTTATTTTTAAAAAAATATCAATTTAGAAAACATCTCAATCGTGCAGCTTGTAAGCTGTTTTTTCCCCCCGACAAAAAATCTTCACCTAATAAAAAGTATACAAAGAATGAGAATAGCTAAAATCCGCAAATATTTGATGCTCCCTTCTAATTGACATGAAGTCTGACAAAACACCAAAAAGACTATAACTAAAAATAAGTATTGCTTTGGTGTCATTTTAATTTCTTTTTTTAGACTACACACTTAATGCAAAGATCATCAGGTATGCCGTGTGAAATGATTGGATTTCACATTTTATTTTTAGAACTTTTAGCTGTTGTGATAAACACATTTTCAACCATGTTGAGGACCCCCAAAATTCAATCATCGAAAGAAGACCAAAGAAGGAACACATTAGGAAGGGATTAAATGGGACAGCAGTTTACAAGAGGAAAGAAAGCATCACGAGAGGAAATGGCAACGAGAACAAGATAAAGCGAGTTAAGGGAAGAAAGCTGGGTGTGGCAGATGGAAGGAAATCAGGGGAAGAGAGATAAAAGTCACCCACAAAAAACTCTCTTGCCCGAGAAAGGCTCAGGAAGTCTGCCATTTTGCTTTGAAGAGGCCATTTGAAGATCATTAGGCAACCAAACAAACTTTAATTACATTCCAAAAAGTTACCCTTCAAACTGATAACTTTCATTATCTTTCAAAACCAAACCAAATTTAATTACATTCCAAAAAGTTACGCTTCAAACTGATAGCTTTAGTCATATAGTAAAACTATTTTTGAAAGAGTCATGCTAACAACTTAGCATCTAGCTAGCTGTAGTTTGTTAAAATTAGACAGTACCCTCCATGACTTAAGATAGAACACCCTATAACACCATAGTATGCCACCCCGACCCCATTATCCGCTATTTTCCTTCATTTGTTTTGATGCTAAGTAAACATAACATGACTTTGGACAAGATGGATTCTCGTATTTTAGTGAACTCACAAATACGACGAAAATTCAGCTTGCATACTTGGGTGAAATAAAAAAGTTCAAAAGTAAAAGTTAAAAAAATGAAGTATTCTAGTTTCTTTATTTTGAATTATGATTATCGAGATCGGACGATGTGAAAAGATATATCGTGATCATATTTTTTCCCGCATTACCCGGCCGGCTCTATCGAATGAGTTTGGCCCAAGTCGGCATTTACGACATTCTTGTCAGACTCACTGGCCAGCCGCTGGTGACGCTAAGCCTTGTTGTTGTCTTTTCAAATAGCTCTTGTCGCACAGCTGACAAATGGCTCAGATAAGATGACAATTCCCCTGCCGCTTGTATAAATAAACTCCAACCTATCAGACGGCAAAGCTGAAGGGGGGGGGGGGGGGGGGCTCAAAAGCAGTGAGCCTTTTTGATTGTCTTCATTAGCAGGCCATCAGATTTTTTTCTTTTGGAGCCTCCTGTAACGTTTCATGTCACACAGAGTTAATGTATCAGTTTGCCCTTTTCATAGTTAGCAGGCCATCGTGCTACGGACCACCGGTGGCCTCCCCCGCGCTCCCCCACGTACCAGAAAGGTCACGGCGCCCGATGGGAGCACCCCCAAAGAGACGCGCCACATTCGCTCGAGTCATATCTCTTCGGGGTCTTGCTTGTAAAGATCCGCTTCCACGCAAAGTCAGCCTCACGTCTCGAACGGTCGAGCATCAATCAGGGAGCGGATTAACGGAGGCCCTCACACACGTTGCGGTGGTACGCAAACTTCATACGTGTGTTCAGTTTCGCCATATAAAGCGATATCGTGATACGGCGTTCAAACATTTACGGAAAACTTGTTGAGTCCAGCCGAGCTTCCAGGTCCTTACAAGGTCTTGTCACCTGGTTAAAAGCGTCTGGCGATGTGAAAGCGTCCAGAGCACCTGATAGCGCCGGCTTATCAATCGCCGCTCTCCAGATTAGAAGCATACCTCGGCTGCGACAACGCCATGTTTGGTTAGCGCGCCCTTCCGCCGCATCGGCACTTTACTGGTGTGAATCAGTGAGCTATTGCGCTAAGAGCGCGTGAGAGTTATACCTCGCAGCTTGTTAAACTTTGCCTCCCGAAGGTTATTGGCCGGGTTTTAATGGAGGCAGACGAGGTTGGTACCATTCTGGGAGGGGTTCTTAGGTGGGGAAAGTCCAGATTTAACATCAATTCGTATAACCTACCAGTCGTAACGATAGCATAAAATCTTATAGATCACCGAATCATTGACTCTGTAAAGACGTCGGCTTTCCCACACACACAACGATTTTTGGTCAGAAATACTGAACACTAGCGATGTAGTCACTACTTTTTATCAATACCAATATCATTCTTGATACCGGTACCAAGTAGCCAATATTACTTTTGATACAATAGAATTTCAATTAGCTCAATGGAGAACAAAGACCTTTCTGCATTGCTGTTCGATACCCAATATATTAAAATAAAAATGTTATCACACATTGGTGAACTCAATGAGGAAAATAAATTGAATACTGATACTTGGGCATCATTATGACTTGGATGGAAGTACAATTACAGAAAAACTATATATCATGAGGGAGGGCGGTATCACGATACATTACAATATCTGTGTAAGTCAAGGGCAAAAACATGGGTTGTGTCAAACTAACTTAACTTGTGTGATGCATCATTACGAACTGGACATAATTGTTTCTGTTTTTCCATTGGTGAAATTGTGTGACAGTTCACTATTAAGAGGGGGTGAGACATAATGATATTTTTGTAATACAGGGTGCATCGATATAAATTGGTAATGTGGGCCACGAGTCTTTGGAAATAATAGAATTACAAATTAACTTTGAGAAAAAGATATCACGATATTACAATAATTTACCAGTGAAGGGACTATCGTGATACATGATGATATCAGCGTATGGAGGGCAAATAGATAATAGTGGGTCTGTATCATTACACCAAAACTGCATTTTGTAATCCATCTGTAAATGACAACTCGCCCTGATTTAGTTTAGTCTTCAATTTGGAATCTTACAAGATACTTTGGGGGGCAGTATCGTCATCGTGCAGATATTACACGCCGTAAATGCCAACTTCCGTGCCTACTTGACTTTGCAAGTGCAAAATAAAAAATAAAATAAAAACGTCGTAAGTTGCAAGTGACGCCTTTGCGCAGGAGGTCGTGTTGTTGTTCATCGACGGGGTGAACTCTTAGCCCGACCGAATGTTTTTGTCCTTGCTTTTAAGTTCGGTTTTGGGGGAAAGCAAAATAAGGGACCGACCAGGTGCGCACGCCCACTTACCTCTTCTTCGTGGCTGCTGAATTCACTCGGCTCGTTTTCCTTCTCGGCTTTGTTCATCCTGAACGTGCACAAAAGCAGCCCCGAAAGTTACTAGGTTCAGTTGTTATTCCTTAACCGAGAAAATAAGCTTCTCCTGTTCCGAAGTGCCCCTCCGTTGGTCCGAAACGGAAGACAGCGACTGCGGAGAGGAGTGTGAGAGTGCCGCGGGCGAACTTGTCTCCTCATCTCAGAGCCGAAAAGGAGGGGAGGGGGCCCGGGAGGAGGGAGGGGGCCCGGGAGGAGGGAGGGAGCCCATCCGGAGGGATGGCGCCAGGGCGGGCGTGGAGCTCGACAGGGAGGGGCGGACGCTACGGATATGCATATTTTTAACAAAATAACGAGAATTTGAAAAATGAGTACATTATATTCTTTATAGTTTAGCTACAACTATTGTGGTAAATTCAAAGAGAAAAAAAAAACACAATTTAATAAATGATTCATAGAGGCACTAAAAATGTATTTAAAATTGCAGAATATTGTTCAAAGTTTTTATAAAAATGGCATAACCAATCATCATTTCAAATTGGACAGGTATAAAAACTTGTTTTAGTTAGTAAAATTAAAAACTTACCCATGTCTTTTAGCAACGCCTGCTACTGTCTGCAGTTGAGTAAGGAATGCGACGTTTGATGACATCACGTCGAAATGCATGAGTCAGCAGCAGCAGCAGAAACCAAAAGAACGGGCAAGTTCGACATGAATTGACAACATTCAGACATCAAGTGCTGCACCAAACCACTTGGGAGCTTTTGACTTTCAGGAGTCCGCAGCTGAAACAAAAGAAAAACGGAGACGTTTTTAAACAGTCACACCTATGTACTGGGTAAGGTATGCGTGTGTGCGCGTGTGTGTGTGTGTGTGTGTTGGGGCGCTTGGTGCCTACAAACACTCCATCGATCAAAAGGATTGTGAGCAGCTGCATCTGAACATGATCGCAGACCTTAATGCACGCAAAAGTTAAAAAAGTGTTAAGCTTAAAAGTGAAATACAACTGAGCTGTACTTAATTTAAGCCACTGTAACATTACTTTATGCAGTTTGATCATTTAATTCCGTGATTCTTTCATATGCCACTAGATGGGGTATCATGTGGTTTTGAGGTTCAGGCTGGACCATGTCAAAGCTTGCTGTCACCTCCCTTTGCCAAGCCCTCTGTCTGTCTGTCTACATGTGTGTGTGGGGTGGTCGAGTGAGGGAGCACCCCCACCTCCTCCGCCCCTTCTTCAGCATCAGACCACACAACTCAGCCCCAAGAGCTGTCAAACACAGCTGGGACGTATCCTCCTTCCCACTCTCCCTCCCTCCCCAGACTCCAGGAAGAAGCTTTGATAGAAGGGGGGGCAACAGAGGGGGGGGGGGGGGGGTCCATTTTTACACAAGACCATGCTCCTCCTCTCAAACTGCTTCTCATCAGCATAAAAGCTTTCGTCTCTCATCGTGGATGCTTCACATGCGCAAAAATTGAAACGGACATAACAGGAGGGGAGACACTCATCCGGAATGAAGGCTTTATTTTCGTCTTTTTTAAAATGCAACACCAGCAAAAAGAAAAGGAAAAAAAACTAAATAAAATTCTCCGAACCACAGCCAGATAATTTTTCTGTATTTTAACATGTAATGTATTATCAAATAGGCGGCTCGGTGGTGCACTTGGGTAGCACGTCCGCCTCGCGGTTAGGAGCGTGCGGGTTCGATTCCACCTCCGGCCCTCCCTGTGTGGAGTTTGCATGTCCTCCCCGGGCCCGCGTGGGTTTTCTCCGGGCACTCCGGTTTCCTCCCACATCCCAAAAACATGCTTGGTAGGCCGATTGAAGACTCCAAATTGTCCCTAGGTGTGAGTGCGAGTGCAAATGGTCGTTTGTCTCCGTGTCGTTGGCTGGCAACCGGTTCAGGGTGTCCCCCGCCTACTGCCCGATGACGGCTGGAATAGGCTCCAGCAAGCCCGCGACCCCCGTGGGGACTAAGCGGTACAGAAAATGGATGGATGGATGTATTATTGAATCATGATCACTTCTGATACAGAATCAAGTATCGATATTGAGACGTCCCAATATCAGTGATACCAGCTGTTTTTTTTTTCCAAAGGCAAACAGGAAAGATATGTCCTCATAAAATGTAGTTACATTTATAAAATGCAAATAGTCCAAATATGATACAAATATTATTAAAGTTGTAGTTTTTACATAACTACAATATTACGCATACGTTACTCGAAAGTTAAAACTACTTCAATCATTGCGCAATAAAGTTTGGCACATTTCACAGTAGATGGCAATAAATAACCTTTTCCAAAAATAGCCAAACATCATTTCAACTTCCTCTCCCGTAACTTGCTATCATCGGCAGCCATTTTGTCAGTGTTAACGACGCCCCACACTAACCGACTCCCCCCACAAGATTAAAAGGACCAACACTCACTCACTGCACCCCCCCTGGAAAAACACTTAGTGACGAGCCCAAAATAACGGTGAGGACAGATAAGACTTCATTACGAGTTCAAAACGCACGTTTTTGAAATGTGGGGGGTAACCAGAGTACCTGGAGGAAACCCACGCATGCACGGGAAGAGCACGCAAACTTCACAGAGGAATCGGACCCGCTCCACAGAACTGAGAGGCGGACGTTGTAACCAGTGCGACACTGTGCCACCAGTCAAAAATATTATGACAGGAAATGAATTGGTCATCACAAAACAAAATCATTATTTTTACCAAAATAAACCAATTGGTGGATCATTTTAGGGGAAAAGGCACAATTTTACAAGAGAAGTTCATTTTCTGAGTTTAAATCAAAATTTATGAAAAAAAAAATTAAAGGCAGATTTTTTCAGACATTTGTTATACTAATATCTGTTGTACTAATATCTGTTTTAGTATACACAACGGACGTTGAGCCAAAAATTTTAAAAACATTTTTTAAAAACAACTTTTAAAAAAAAATAAGAAATCCCTTAATGCAATTTTTATTAAAACAGCAAACGAATAAAAAGACAGTCGTCATACTTCAAATGGAAACATTTCAAAAGAAAAACTAAACCAAACAAACTAAACAGCAGAAGGAACATTAAACCAAACAAACTAAACAGCAGAAGGAACATTATTGTTTTTTTAAAAGGCCTTCCTTCTTTTGTTGTCTGTTGGAGCACATGACGCCGCTTCCGTTTGAATTCTGCCTGGAAACACACAATGAACATTGTTCCAATGTTCAAATCGAGCGATGCTGCGAAATTTACTGTCAGCCTCAAAACTGTACTGAAAACACGGTAAGATATGAACTTAACAAATAACACGAAAAAATGACGGAATTGCAATAATCGATTCGATTGCAATATTATGAGACTACTTGAATTAAGGTGCAAATTCAAATTACGTTAAGGGACAAAAATAAAATCACGTAGTCAAAATATGACGAAAATCCAGCCATAATTTTGCATAGAGATATACTTTTTTTTTAGGACAGATTTTTTTGTGTTATTACTGTTGTTACTCTACTTTGGTAAACCGTGTTTAAAGATTGTAAAAATGTCTTTTCTTTAAAGTCTGGAATGTACAGTAGTTGAGTAAAGTGGATAATGCCACTTACTGGAAATTGTCACTGCGGAGGGCCGCCTTGGAGAAGCGCCCGAAGGCGGGGATTCTGTCGGGGTATCGAACAATGATCCAGTTCCCCATCAGTTTGAAGTTCTGACCAAACACCATTGAGGTAAGTTGCAAAAAGATCAGAAAGTTGGGGAGGTGCATGCGAGGGGTATTTCCCCACTCACGTGAAACAATCGAATGGCTTTGTCACAGCCTTCCTGTTGCGTAAAGTTGACGAAGGCACAGCGTTGCTTGAGCAGGAGCTTGACGCTGTGAACTGAACCCGCACTGTCGAGGGAGAGGTCATTGTCGTCAACTTACGAACGTGCTCGCCGTGACTCTACAGGTCAAAGGCGCCATGCACACTAACTTGCTGAACATGTTGAACAGCAGCTCTTCCGTTACCATTGAGTCCACATTGCCCACCCACACTGGAAACAGTTCCCTGCGAGGGAAATAGATGCACGCTCAAAAACGCAGCAATCAAGCGGCAAAAAAATAAACATGCTGGAAAGCAAGTAACAATAATAGAAACGGTGAGATAGGTTTTTTTTTTAACACAAAATTTGAAAATTAATTCTGGAAACAATTAAAAAAAATATATAATAATATAATAATCACTTATTCATATAAAATAAAATTCTGGCAATATCACATGGGGAAAAATGTTAAAAATGATGAAATTAGAATACCGTGAACAAGTCTTAAAATCCGAGAATAGATATGAATTATTGCCATGAACAAAAGTCATTTATGAGTATAACATAATAACAATAATAACAAAAAAAATAATCTTTGAAGTTTCAAGTAAATAATCAAAATAAGTACAAAAAGTACAAATAAGTGCAAAAAACGAGAATGAGGTTGAAACAAATATTCACAAACATCCCAAATACTACGAGGAAACGTTAAGTTGTCCTTTCCCATGTGCCGACTGATCAAATAATATTCATGTGATTGACTTACGGCTGACAATCCTCTTGACTTTGGCTGTTGAAGGCGCTGTGGACCGCCCCGGGGTGTCTGGTCTTCATGGGGGTTTCTGGAGCTGCCAGCACTTGGGGAGCTTGGATTTGGGGCTTTAATGCAGACAGCACCTCGCGTGCCTTCTTCACCGTCCCGTGTATAATTAAGGCATTTGAACTCTGGTCCCGCGTGAATCCGTACTCCTGAAACGGAACGGTGGCGACGGCTCGTCAGTGGGAAAACCTTCAAAGTCAAGGTGCCGGTGTGTACGCTAACCATCAGCTCCAGTATCTGCGTTTGCATCATTTCCTGAGCCGCCTCAGCACAAGAGGGATCCAGCTTGAGAACCCCCTGGAAGGCTTGCGCCGCCTCCTCATATCTCTGGTGAGGGGAGTAAGACGGTGCGAGCTTTAGTGACACCCAGATTTTATTACTTGACTAACAATGTCCAACCTCATTTTTTCACTCAAACTTAGAAGCCATTCTCCAATAACTGCAGCAGTGTGCATGACTTGACGAAATGAACACCACAACCCAACACGTAGTGAAACATCAAAAAGTGGACAGTGACCTTCAAACCGGCTAAAGCCCGCCCCTTGCGAAAGAGGCCTTTAATCCAGCACGGGGACATCTTGAGGCATAACTCGGCGTCAGCCAGGGCCTTCTCATAGTCCTGCAACTTCTCCAAACAGAACGCTCGATTTCCAAACAACCTAAAAGGAAAAGTTGTGCTGCGTTAATGTTTTTTTTTTTGAGACTTAAAAAAAAAAAAGAAACATAAAAAAAAAATGTAGGCCACGTAATGGTACCGACCTCATTTCCGTAGGATTGTACTGGATGGCTTGGGTAAAAAAATCCACCGCTAAATCATAACGTCCATCACGAGCGCATTGATTCCCCTGAGCTTTGAGAAATTCAAAAAGTGTTTATAGCCAACAAAAATGATGCGCAAATGAGTGGGAAAATGTGAGAACCCACTTGCGAGACCGTTGCTTATTTCAACATGATCGGTCAGCACCGAGCGGTCAGGAGAAACCTGTGGGGAAGCATGACAAAGATGGTCAGAAACAAAATGTGTTTTTTATCTTGGCAAGTTTATGAACAATTATACAATTTAACCGACATCATTTCATGTATATCTGAAATTGTGATGTGCCGGTATATCATGTTCCAGTTTTATATCAATAAAATTAAAAAAGCAATTTTAAGGAGAATAAATGTTTGGGGAAGAAGTTGAAATTTTACAGTCATAATTTGATGAGAATAAAATTCAAAAAAATTTTCAGTGAGAATCTAAAGTAAACAGTTGTAAGAAAAACAAATTGGAGTATCCAACCTCCTTCTTGATGTCATTGTGAGATTCTTTGGGGAGTTGTGCTTGGTTGGGCGACTTCTTTTTCTCCTTCTCAGGTTTGGACTTGGCACCACATTTATGCTGAATTCTTTGGGCCGCTTGACTCACAAAACAACTTGTCAAATCCAGTTCCTTCAGAAGAATAAATTTGAATAAATTAATCAATCACTTTTGCGTTAAAATGTGTATAGAAGATACAGTATATATTTTTAAATAATATTGTGAAACTCAGTTCCTTTGAAAAAAGATTGATGATCAAAACAAACCATATTTTAAGAGATTACCAAATAGCAGAAAGTGACTTGAGGAAAAAAAACAACCAAATAATTACTTTTAAAACCTGGTTGCAACCATCCTCGGAATGGCTTTCATCACTTGCCTCAGATAGCGTGCCTGCTTCCGCTCCGACTTCAAATTGAGCCTCCGCACCGTCTTGCGATTTGTCGCCAGCCGCCAAATTCTCCTCCGCAGTGGATTGCTGCAAACCACTTGTAACCTTCCAAACAGAGAACATTAGCATAAGTAATGGGCCCATTCATATCAAATAATTATTGCTATAATTTGTTAAAAATGACAGTTACTTACGGTGTTCTCTTTTTCCTTCTCCATTTTCTCTTGTCGCTTTCTTTCCTTCCGTTTCTTTGGCGAACAACACAATATGATCATAAGTGTACTTTGGAGTGCATCGTCGATACTGCTACTACAAGAAAGTTGGAGTCATCACTCCATTCTTGTGCTATGATATTCTGAGCTGCATTCCTTTTTGGTTTTTAACACTGCGCTTTCCAAGCAAGCATACCTGTTTCTTCAGCCGCTTTCTTTCTGCCTTTTCTGAGATTTCTAACTGCTTTGTTAACCATTCATCATCCTACAAGAAAAGCGAGGCGTCAATATCCACGTGTTGATCCAGCAACAAATAACAACAACAACGACGTACACTGTCTTCGGTCTCTGCCATCAATTCTCGTTGGCTGTAGAATAGATCGAAATAATCGTACATTGTCCTTGAAGCAAGGGCCACCGGATTACTGCCATCAACTTCATCTTGGTAATCATATGGATCACTTGAGACTGTGAGGCAGAAAGACATGTTTTAAGACATGACAATGGCACAATCCTATTATCAGCTCAGCTTTAGCAATAAAGTGTTAACTTTGACTAAATTAAAGCAGTAATATAGCAATGTTTATTCTGCCGTGACCGGCAACTAAACAGCTACCGTTATTTTGCAGGGAACTTCAACTGTCCTACGTAAAGCCAATAGTATTTTTATAATAATAAAAATAATTACCTCCGTTTCTATAGGTTCGCTGTGTGAGAGAAAAAAATGACAGGTTACAACACAATATATACAGTTTGCTTATTTCATCTCTTTTTATTGAGCTAATCTTTCAAGTTTCACTTTCGTTTACGGGGAAGGGAAACGTGGTGACTCATTGACCCGTTAGGAAAATCACACCGTCGCATAAAAAGGAGGGAATGCGGATGTTTGTATTGAAGAGTGCGGGTGTGTTCGACTTGAATGAAATGAACAATCAGAATCAAATGTTTACTTACGAATGGCTGCATTCTATTAAAATCTGAAAGAGAAGGGAAAATGATAAAGAGTTATATCGATGGAAGGCAATACATTTTTCCAGCTAACTCGCGCGAGAAAACGAGCTTCTCATCTAAACTTCACACAAACACAATGGGAAACGGTTACCAAAAGTATTTCCTTACCCATTGCTCCACTGTAATTATAATGACAAAGTTATAAATTAATGAAACGTATAAAGTGATTACGATGTAAACGCTAAAACATATTCCAGCTAACTTCTCGCATAACTCCGCTCTGGAGGGTCAGGACACAGGTTGAGAGGCGGGACTTCCGGTTATTGAGCGGAACTACGTCATTTGTGATTCTCCACCCTCGTCTTCATTTATCATTCGGTAAAAAATAAATCTATTGATACGGATTTCCTTTGCATCTTAAAACCTTGTTATTTTTTCAAATATTGACAGTATAATAATAATGAATAATAATAATAATAAATTCTAAAAGCGTGTAAGCAGTATACATGTTCAGTAAGAATAAAATGTACACAAAATATTCCTGATCTTGCATTTTGTATATTTATTGAAAGAAAATATAAATCTCTTCATATTCATAGCTTCTTGACAATGTACTAAAAATAGCTTTAATGTGGAAAATATGACAGTTGCTTAAAAATCATCATTTGTGGTTTAGAAAAAAAAACTCATAACCTATATTTTCACATTATTAAGTCACATTTTTTTTAACCAGTGAATGCGCCTGTGACATTAAAACATGCATTATTATTCCGTTCACACAGCTTTGTTCACTATAAATGCAATTGAGTAAAGCGTGTCGTAGTGTATCAGTAACAAAAACCGGATGTAGTAACTTGATTTAAAACAGGTGGCCGATCTGGGTGCGCACGTTCACACACGTTCCCTTTCAAACTCATTTTTTGGTCCTTCAGTTGGTCCAGTGTGGAAAGCGCCGACTCATTGTATTGTCCTTCCGTGACGCACTGAGAAAGCGATGAGTCTGTGGTAGACACAGCTGAGGAGGACGATGGCCGCCACCACCATGATGCAGATGGTAGTGAAGGCCCACCGAGGTCCGAGTAGGGTGTACACGTGGGAGACAAACACGGGGCCCAGAGTCCGTGCGCCGCTCCCTGATGCTGTCAGCCAGCCCATGTACACGCCCTGAAAAAAGAAATCCAAGGTGTACTCTCACATCATATCCCACTAAAATGGATAAACAAACAAAAAAAAAGAGGTTGAGGTTCTAAGATCTTCACATAGATTAGCTCCTTCACCTGAGGCTTGGGTCCCAGGATTTTGGAATAGAGGGTGTAGGACATGACGTTGCAAGCCGGATAGCCCACACCGATGAGGAAGTCTGAGGAGATGTACTGAGCCAGGTAGATGGCAGGGGTGTACTGACACCAGGTCTGGTCATACGGGCAGCCGGTGGGCTCAAAAGAGCTGTTGGATGAGAGCTGACTGACCAATGAATTGTTTTTAAGGTCTATTGAGAGGGAAACATAAGGTTATTTTCAAATGTCAGTATTGCCCACTGAAATATTTTGAAATACCTGCCCACTGGATTTTGGGGTAATGGCTTCCCCATGGAAGCAGAATAAAGAAGCCGCAGAATATGATGGCCAGACCGAGGAGCAGTACTGGACGATCCCCGACCCTGTGAAATAAAGCTTGGAAATAAGATATCATTTTTCATTTGAACGAGGGATTCATGTATTTGGTTTACTTTTGTGCGGCTATTTTGACCGCGAGAAACACCAGGATGGATTCAAATCCGATACAGCAGATGATGATGCCGTTGTAGAAAACGGCCTCTCTCCTCGTCCACGCAAACATGTCCATGGACAAAGGTGTGGCGATCCTGTTCCAGAAAGGAGTCGCCATTACAAGGCTCGGCATCACGTCAGAGCAATGTGCCCACGTACGTCTCAAAAACGGCAAAAATGAACATGACAATGAAGAAGAGGACATTCGATGTGAAGACGGCTAAGTGGTCGATGGTTTCTTCCGAGTCTTCGATGAGGTCCACCTCATCTGTAAAATGACGACATACCAGATTAGTGTTCCGACGGGAGACGCCCGTACCTTCGCCGTCTTACCTTCCGCGAGGTAGTTGATGGCATGGATGTGTCTCCCGTCATCATCGACTCGGTGCTCCCTATGAAATGGAGACTCGTGAGCTCCACGAGCCTTGCTGCCCCTCTCCGATTGTCAAACATTAGTTTCTTTCAAAAGACTTCACCTAAGCACCAAGACCACCAACAAGATGTTGATGACACCAAAGATGGCCGCAAGTAAAGCCGGAGCAGTGTACATGTTGAGTTTTAGATGGATGAAGTCCACCGTGTAGCCCACTTCCCCGAGGAACGACAAGCAAGCCTGCAGAGCTGATGGACATATGCAAGTATTACAAAAAAAAATACACACAACATCCAAGACCAGGCCCATCAAAATTCTCAAGACTAGGTTCTTAAGCACACCCGGTGATTTTTTTTTTTAAAGATACCACCCACCAAAAATATCTACCAGTCTGGAAGATCATTTAGCAGAAAGAAACCCACTTCTTTTGCCACTAGAATTTTTTTCTACGGGATTTGGTACCAAAGAAATCTCATCACTGGTTGATATCTAGGTCTCATGAAGCAATACAGACAGAAGAAAAAAAACTGTGAACTTGGAAGACCAACCACTCTGAATAATGGCGTCTCTGACATTTAAATCCAAAGCAAAAGGTTAGAGTGTCCTGGTGCTACGGTTTTATTTTACGGCTACTTGGATATCAACCAGTGGCCCAAACTGCTTTTGTAACAAGTCCCTGAGATAAATCTTTGGGTACCAACAGGAACCAAGACAGTGGGGCCCTGTAGCACGCTTTCAAGGGGGATTATCCGACTCATAGGTGTCTCTTCTGGATTCAGTAATAATCCATAATAACCTGGACCGAGGATGAACCCTAAGGCTTGACACGCGCTCATGTTGGCCATGGCGTTCGTCCTCTCCTTCAACGACGTGGCTCCGGCAACGTATGATCTCACCACAGCAACATTACCTGCCGCGACAGAATTGGTGTTAAAAAGTCTATCGGTGAAATTGGACTGCGTCGATTGCGTCTGATCCCGCTTAACATAGGTACCACCGGCCAAAGAAACTCTCTACCTTACGTTTGACTGCCATCTAGAGGCACACAGCCTAAGTTTCGATTGTACCAGTGTAAAACTATTTCATTTTGGGTTTGTTTGTATTGCAAATTTTCACCTACTATGGCTGCATCTGAAATGTACCAATCATGATAAACGGGAGTTCAGTACATACGACATCGTTTAGTGACGATTACAACCTGCTCCGAAGCCCACAAAAGCCCGTGAAATGAGTATGTGGTACTTGTCCCCAGTTGACGGCAGCGAAGCGTAGGCATAGTAGATATTGGCCGACAGGTTGATGACGATGGAGCACACCAGCGGCTCTCTGCGCTGCCGATGATTGGACCACAGGCCAAAAAAGGGCGATGCCACCATTTGGCCAAGACTGTAAGCTGCCACCACCCAGCCCAGGAAGGTGGCATTGGCGCTTTCATCAGACTTTTGCAAGTATGGCCACAGCGATGTTATTACGATGGTGAAACCTAAAAAGTAAGCGAATGAGACAATAAAATAAATATTGATACATTTTGTGGGAGTGTCTTTCTATAAGAAAACAAATCTGACAAGATAAAGGTACCGTATTTTCCGCCCTATAAGGCGCACCTAAAAACCTAAAATTTTCTCAAAAACCAACAGTGCGCCTTATAGTCCGGTGCGCCTTATATATGGACCAAATTCCTAAATTCAAACTGGCCCGAAGTATTGTGTCATGAAATCAATCATAAGTGGCCCGCTGAAGACTATGAATCATGACTCAAAAAGACTATGGATCATTATTTTATGATTATAAAGTAATTTGTTCCGTCTGAAGTTGAAATAAAAAAGATAAAATGGAGAATGATTTGATTTGGATTAAAAATCTGACATGATGCATTAATGGTGCGCCTTATAGTCCGGTGCGCCTTATATAAGGATAAAGTTTTAAAATGGGCCATTCATTGAAGGTGCGCCTTATAGTCCGGTGCGCCTTATAGGCCGGAAAATACGGTAGATATTTTGCTTATTTAGCCACAAAGGAGAAGCAGAACCTCAATTTGATGCAGTGTTTTTGCTTACTTTTGAGCTATTGCCATCTTTACAAAATATGCAAGGAGATTTTTTTTTTTCTCACCAACGCTGCTGAGAAACATAGTGAAGTACATGACTCTGATGGACCTCCATCGGTTCTGGTAATCGTCATCATCAACGTCATCACTGCGCAAAACAAGTTTCAATAAAGTTTACCTACAAATCATAATTACTTGACATCTTGAAAAAAAAAAAAATCACACTGACCTCCTTGGTTCGTCCCGAAGTAAAGGAGTGTTTTCGTCCGAATCCACAAATTGAGACATCCTGGGTTAAATTATGATAAAAACAAAACAAGCTAGCTGTCGCACAACTGCAAAGCTACGAGAAGCTAACTCGCAAGCTGGTTTGTTAGCCACTGCAGCTAACATTCAACCCGTCAACAAGTTTGTTTCATTGACAAATTCCACGCATAGTGTTAAATCGAGTCAAGTAGCCACGTCTTTGCATTCAGTGCGTGACTAAATGTCAGTAAAGCTGGACTCTGGCACCCGAAGCAACTTTGACATCTACCGCAAGTTAATGTTGCTGAGACGGACTCGTCCGTCGAGATTTCAAAATAAAATGGGCAATTAGACAGAAGCGCGTTTTGAGGGGTTTGGCAAGTCTGCTTGGAAGTGACCCAACAAATATACATAAAACATAATTTTCGCCGGAATAAATATTGACCAACACAATTAATGTATCTAAACAATTTTATACTATCACGCGCCTGAAGGACTTTATTTTGAAAAGTCAACCGGAAAAGGAGAATGGATTAAAATTGGGGGGAAAATAAGGGAATGAAAAGAAACCTCGTATGATTCAAAAATAAATTCAGTGTTCATCCGCAAAGCCTTTTTTTTTTAAATTTTGTGGTAATGGGGGCGATATGTTGCAGTGTTGGGGTACATTTTGACCATTCGCCAGTTTAAAAAGTGACTTATAAAATGTATAAATGCAGTCAAGTGATGTAGTCCCTTGAACTTTACCTTGATTAGGTGGCCATTAAGAAAATTATTTTTAATGTGAAAAATTAATCTCTAAACACGTTCGATCTTTTTAGACAGTTGACAAATTAATAGAAGCAGATTGAGAAAAACAACAGAAGTGATTTCTTTAATCACGGTGAATATTTAGCACAATTCAGTCCTTCTTCCCTGACATATTGTGAAACTGTACCCAAAAACTCACATCGAAATTCAGTTTAAAAAAAAAAACACAGTCATTGACTTTAATACAGATAATATGTACAGTAAAGTATGTACATAAGACAAAAACTTTAAGATCACGACTGTGGAATAATTACAATAGCCTATCTGTCGGATGAATATCAGTAGCCTCTGTAGAGGTATGCTGCCGCTGCCATGTCACACTGGTCTCATAGTTAAAGACTTCTTTTTATAGTAATACTAACAGTAATAATAATACATAGACACAGACTATACCTAAAATGATACCAGTTGAGAAGATACAAAGTCCATGAGTTGGCCTTGAAAGCATTAATTCCCAACCACCGTGCTGCGAAACATTTTCAGATTTTCAATCTAATACATCTGCGGTATAAACCGGGAAAGTCGCCGTTTAACCAAGGAACAATGTTGTGTTTTACCAGGGTCATTTCAAAAATACCACTTGTAATATTACACTTTCTGTGACAGAAAGAAACCATTAATCTAAAAAAAAAAAAAATAACTTTCTTGAAAATATGGGCTTTTTGGTCTGAATTTAAAAAAAAAAAGTTAACTGTTTTTCCATCAGTCCACATACATTGATATGCACTTGTTTTTTTTAATGATATAACAATTTTATCGCAGCGTTTTGGCGGCCTACCGGGTGTCCCCCATTTGGGAGCCACTGCTTTCAAAGGCCGGAACGACGAGCTTTACACATTCTTGTTTGGTCATCTAAATGGCTCCCATGTGATGCTACTACATGTGCAGTTGATCCACGTCGCACAATTGCCGGGCTGCCACACCCACACCCCGAAGTCAAACGCCACTTTTTGTTCTTTGGCTTTTTTTCTCGTGTGTGAGACCGAAGGGTGCAGCTGATTTTAAAAGAGGACAAGTGTAGTCCTTCCATATTCCATGTACGACAATGACGATGATGCCCGTGGGCATTTATTTTACACAAAAGAGCGTTTGCTGGTGGTTGCTACCTCACCGCGCCGCTTTTGTCCCAGCTCAACAGACAGCGGCAGCGGCGGCCATGGCGGCACTTTCCCGTCTGCCCTGCTTTTTCAGCAGCTGGATCCGGTTGTGCACGTAGAACTTGATGGCGCGCCAGTCGCGGTGGTTGCTGACGAGCAGCGGACAAAGCTCCAGACAGCGCTCACAGTCGGCCTTGGCGGGTACGCGCAGGTCGGCCAGGTTGCGGTTGAGGTGCGTTTCCACGGCGACGCGCTCTGCCTCTGACCACGGACGCTTCACCACGCCCCGTTTCCCTGTGGGAGGTAAACGCATTGCATGGATAAATACAAAAACGTACTAAAAGCTGGAAATGAAGAACTACCGTATTTTCCGGCCTATAAGGCGCACCGGACTATAAGGCGCACCTTCAATGAATGGCCCATTTTAAAACTTTATCCTTATATAAGGCGCACCGGCCTATAAGGCGCACCATTAATGCATCATGTCAGATTTTTAATCCAAATCAAATCATTCTCCATTTTATCTTTTTTATTTCAACTTCAGACGGAAACAAATTACTTTATAATCATAAAATAATGATCCATAGTCTTTTTGAGTCATGATTCATAGTCTTCAGCGGGCCACTTATGATTGATTTCATGACACAATGCTTTTGGCCAGTTTAAATTTAGGAATTTGGTCCATATATAAGGCGCACTGGGCTATAAGGCGCACTGTTGGTTTTTGGGAAAATTTTAGGTTTTTAGGTGCGCCTTATAGGGCGGAAAATACGGTACTTTAAAATGCCCATGAACATGTTTAACTGTATAAAAAAATTAGAACAGCCTATAAAAAAAAAAAAAAAACTAACACTTTTTTTTTTAAATCAATGAAATAATAAAGCTACATAAATAAATAAATAAATAAAAAATTTGAGACATGATGAGATTATCCTTAAAAAAAATAAAATAAAAATACCAACATAAAAACTTTGTCCATGACTATGAGCAATAACTGGGATTGGGAATAATTCAAATTAGAAAATCGAGAAGGAAGAAAACCAAAGCACAAGCTGTGTTATGATAAACCGAAATGGAGCAAGCATTACCTGATTTGGGTAACCTCCTTTTGGGAGCGCCGGCGGCTGACGGGCTGACTGCCGACGCGACTGGCGTCCTCTTTCTCTTCGGGGGTCTGCCCGGACCTTTCTTCTTCACGATCACCTCCACCTTTTCCGGCACCTCGTCCTTTACGTCTTCCGCCTCCGAGCCTTCCGAGAATGAGTCGACGGAGTTGCCGGACATCACTGCCGGACAGAAAAGACGTCTTGCAGTCAAAATGTGTTTGTAAAGTCGACGGTTGGACACTATAGCTATAAATTAAATTGATTAAAGTTTATTAAAGTTATCAATGCTGAAATGTGCACGATATCAGTCACATGACCATTCCACGTGTTTGGTGTATGTTAAAGCTCATAGCAGCCAATGCTAATCTTCCAGCGTGTTGTAGCCTAGGCACACATGAGAAATCCACTTCCGTATTAGCGAACGTTGTGAGTACACTTGCGATACACTGTCAAGTCGATACTGTACACATATATTGTGTTTTTGACTATAACATGACTATAATTCTAATTTACAATTGCCATGGACATAAAATATGAAAAGTAGCTTCAGCAAGTGGCCTCCTTGTCTTACCGTCCAGCTCCAGGCAAATGTGCTGCAAGCTCATCCCGCGGAAGAGCACGCCCTCCTTCTCGCCGTACAGAACCACGCGGCCCACCTGCCCCATCAGGGAGGCGTCCCGCGTGATGGAGGAGCAGTTCTGCGTCACGTGGTACTCTGTCTCCAGAAAGTTCTCCAGGCGCTTAGTGGCGCCGCCTTGAGCTGAGCCCTCCTCCAGGAGCAAGATCTGCGTGAGAATGGCCACCTGCCGGCGCACCCGAGTCCCCGTGATGGCGCCGGGGTTCTTGACGCCGCTGGCCCGTGCCAGGTTCCTCAAGAGGTCCGTGCCACGGAGCGGGGTGGCGGGCGAGTGATAGGGGCGGGAGAAAACGTAGGGGCTCTCGGGGTCGACGCCCACGTCGGCGCTGGTTTGCAGGAGCAGGTCGAGGCAAGACTCGCAGTTGGGCGGCAGAATGAGGGGCTGGACGCGGCCGCGCTTTCCCATGACGCACGCTCTCGGGAGGTGGCAGAGGACCCTGCGCTCAAAGGGCGACAGGAGCGCCTCGGTGCCGCCGCAGGAACTCTCCTGCGGGGCGGCACGCTTGCGGTAGTCCTGGATGGTGAGCTTGGCCACCTCGCACTCGCGGTGGCGGTTGTAGAGGATGAGCAGCGAGAGGCTAGCGTGGCACAGCTGGCGCCAAGCCTCGGCCGAGCGCGAGCGGCCCAGCGACAGGAAGGAGGCGTGCTGCTGCTGCTGGAGGTACGTCACCAGCGAGGACAGCGAGGACAGCAGCGGAGACATGTGGTGCCGCCGGGACCTGGAAGTAGATCGACACTCGTTAGAATGACTCCCGACTGGTACCGAAGCTACGACATGCATATGTTCAAGCAGCAGGTTTTAACTTTGCATCCTAATTTCGACTAGCCCGTCAATGGCGTTTTACATTTTAGGTTAGCATTAAGCTAATAACGCTCAATCAATTATTGGCTAAGTCAATAATTAGCACATCAATTTGACAATATCTGCTTCAGGGAACTATTTAAATGTTAACTTTTTAAGAGATGCTGCAAACCAAGTGAACATTTTCTCATTCAGATATTGGGAAATTTTGTAAATCGCTGTTCGTAGAAAATGCGGAAAGTCTTGTAATAAGGGTACGTTTTCAAGACGTTTGATATTTACGATTTTCTTTTCGTTATATATTTACAGTTTAACTCCTACTAGAATCCAGGCAGGCAATTCTTAGCATCTTCAATAGTGCTTCAGTTTTGGGGGCTTATTCACGGTTTTCAAAAACGCACACGGACAAGTTTTAAATGATTCAGGGCCCAACCTGGTGTCCCCGTTCTTCTCCTCCGGTGTGTCACCGTCTCCATCCGCACTAAGGTCAAGATCTTCTTCCAAATCGATGTCCGGTTCAGGTGTTGGAGGAGGAGCCAGGTCTTCTTGGACCGGCTCGGCCTCCACCTTTTGTTGCTCTTCGAGCTTCTCCCTCTTCATCCTACGACCTCTCCTGGGAGGAGATGGGGGAGGAGGTGTAGGGCTCTTAACCCGGGGCGTCGGCGTAGGAGCGGAGCGTCTGGTGGTCGGCGGAGATGATCCGAGCGCCGCCTTCTTCTGAGCAGGCGGCGATACGGAGAGGGAGAAAGAAACGGCGCCCGGGCGGGTGGACGGTGAGTCACGCTCCCTGGCAAAGAGCGAGGGCGGGGGTGCCGGGCTGGGGGCTGAAGGCTGCGGGACCGCGAAGGAATGACTGTGAGTTGTGGAGGCGGGTGCGGGATTGCCGTTGGCGTGCGTGCGGAGATGCGCCAGCTCCATAGCCGAGCGCACCTCAGGCTGATTGGCGTGATGCTTCTCCAGGTGGCGCGCCAAAGACCGATAGTGCCGCCCGCAGTACAGACAGTGCTGACGGCGGCTCACTGGGGCACCGCCGGAGCTGCCAATGTTTATGTTGATGTTATTGTTGATATTGGTGGTCGGCGGGGCCATGGCGCCGACCGGCTGCGGGTTTGACCTTGCGGTGGGTGCCGAGAAGGAGGAGCAGGGACGCCCCGGGCCCCGGGAGGAGGTGGGCCCGCCTTTTTTCTTGCTGCCGTCCGAGGAGGGGATCTTGCGCTTCTTGCGGCGGCGAAGCATCCGTCCCCTCATCTCCTCTATTTCCTCCTCCTCCTCTTCCTCCTCGTCATCGTCGTCGTCATCCTCTTCCTCGTCCTCCTCACGATCTGAGTCGCTAGGCTCGGAATGGGTGAGCGGCGAGGATGAGGGCGATAGGGACCAGGAGGGGGTGAGGTAATCCGATACGGAGAGGGACAGCGGGTGGGGGCCGGCCTCTTCGTCCTGGTGGGGGTGCACGACAACATTAGCATGATCAAAGTTGACAAATCCCACTCTTATTGTTAGAAAACAATAGGAACAGGCCCATTTCTCACCATGGCATTCTCGCCCCAGTCTGTCAGGCTGTAGTCCACCGTGATCTCTTCCCCTTTGGCGATGTCTCGGATCGCTATGACTACCAGCCGCACCTGAGTCCCGCAGTGCACCTCGCGAATGCGGCAATTGGGCGGCGCGTGGAAGAGCACGGGTCCCCGGACGCTCCCCGCCCCTTCCTCGCCCAGCTCCGGCACGCTGGCAAAACAAAAAAGAAACAGGGACGCGTGAGTATTCGGTAAACCTCGAAAATAAGGGAGGCGGAGTCTGCGTAGTTACCATGATAACGGGTCCTCCTTACCAGAGCTGAGCAGGGTCTGTTAGGTAGTAGGGACTCCCCGGGGGAGGGAGGCCATCTTCGGTGCCCTCTGGATATTGGCCCTCACCTGAATGGACAACATATCACCTTTAGCACAATTCACAATAGGTAACAGGAAGTCACACCTGGATTTTGTGAGGTTGTTGTAACTTTGAATTTAAACAAAATTTGTCGGGCGAATTGCGATGATTGATCGTGACATCCCTGAGGGACTAAATAGATGAAGAGTCTGCGTGTGTGTACTGACCTGGGCTGTAGCTGTGCTCAGACATGCTCTCGTCCTCCTCATCTTCCGTCACGTACGCTCGGTCACACACCTTCACCGGCGTCCCCTTGCGCTTCCTCCCGCAAACGCGGCTGGAAAAACAACAACAGCTGTGATTTCTCCAACAATACACAACTTTTTTCTTTAAAATAAACGACTGAATGCTGCTGTAAAATACCTTTGGATGATTTATGTCAAAACTTTGATTTGAATGATCTGTGCTTGTACAGGGCTCGAAGCTTATTTTTTGCCCAAGTTGCCCTCGGGCAAGTTAGAGAACATTTTACTTGCCCGAAACAAAATTTTACTTGCCCGAATTTTTTTGGAGTGGATTTTTACTTGCCCGACACATTTTTGCAATAAAAAAGACAACACTATAAGTTTTGCCTTCATATGCCTTCGTATCCGCCAACCGGAAACAAGCTCTGCTGGTGCGCAGGCGCAGAAGAGCCAGGGACGGGTAAGGGAGCATGCATTTAATTACGAAGCGCTTTGCCGTTATCAATGTATTGCAGACTTACACGAGAAACTAACCGCTCCCTAGAAAACAAAATGTCGGACCAGAAGCGGCAGATGTTGCGAGAAATTATGCACAAAATTGTCTTTTTACAGCTTGAAAACATGGTATTATGGCAGGGCAAGTTCGGGCAAGTGAGGAAAAATTCTACTTGCCCGTCTGCCATCGCTACTTGCCCCGGGCAATCGGGCAATCGTTAGTTTCGAGCCCTGTTGTAATATTATCTAAATAAATGTTGGATAGTTTGACGAGTAGAAAACAATAAGCGATGTGGTTTAATGTGACCTACAACCAAGCAGTGGGTTTAAGCGCTGAATGGGTTTTATATGACCCCCAAAGGAGAGTTAGAAGAGATTAAACTTGGTTCATTCCTCCATATTAAAGACATGTGCTTTCGAGATGATTTCTGCATGCATGCTTTGGCGTTGCAGTCATTATAATGACAATGACGATGATGCTGCTGCTGACGACGACGACGGTGATGATTATGATGATTTTAGTGTGTGTGTGTGTGTGTGTGTGGGGGGGGGGGGGGGGTTCGGTCTCAAGTTCAACTGATCTGGGATCAGCTCGAATTCAGCCAGTGTCCAGCTGATGCTCCCACTGCGATGTTGATGCTAACACCACGGCTAACCAGTTAGCTTCACCGTCGCGTCAAAACATGACGGCTAACCGGGCCGGGGGCCCGCACTCTGACCGGAAAGAGGCGTCAAGCAACGGCCACGAGAGGCGCGGTACCCCCGCGACTCACAAAAAAAACCTTAAATGGTTGCTTTTCTCACAAAATCACACATCAGAAGGGAGAGAAGGGGAGGGGGTGGGGAGTAGAACGCGCGCCTGCGTTGAGTGGAGATAGAGCCAAGCTAACAAAGCCCCGTAAAATCTGAGGAGGGAATGGCGCAAAACGCAGGCCCGAGCGGAGCCACTCACCCCCGAGGAGGCGGCGGTTTGCTGCCATCCCCGTCGCTGTCGAGTGTCGGTGGCTCCCGGTAGTCGAAAGGCGAGCGCACATTCTCCGCCATTAGGACTGCCAGCCAGTGCTTCCCTCCAGTCCGTCTCCGCGCTCCCTCCTCCCTTGTCGGTGGGGGGTGTTCAGGCTTAATGCGCATGCGCGCAACATCATTTCGAAGGGGAGTGTGAGTACTGTTCAGATGGAGCACTTTCGCAAAAGAAAAATAATAATAATTCTCGTAACGGGACAGTCGGGGGGAAAAAAAAAAAAGAGTCGTTTCAAAAATCTAGAAAAAATCCTGCAACGTGATAAAGCCCATAAACGCAACTTTTGTCATGATTTTACAAATTGTTTGTAATTTGACTCAATTGTAACTTACCTAGTACTTGAAATATGAAAAAAAAAATTCATTACTCAAAATTTCTTATGACCACTTATTAAAAAGAATTCTTGAAAAATACTTTGCAAAAACATGTTAATATGATTTGGCAACACGATTACTTTTCTTCAAAACATCAATAACACCATAGTAAGATTTTTGAACGTGATTTATTTCTCATGACTCAATAAAAATTGATCCACGCTCATTTTGGATCTCTGACCCCTGAGGTTGGGAAACCTCTGGTGGTTCCAAAAGTGTACAGTAGCAGCACATTCAAGTAGTACATCAGGAGCAAACCATAAAAAAACAATGAAGTCCGTCCATTCTGGAATCATTGCGAGGGGGGGGGGGGGACAGTCACAGTTTGTCAGTCATTCAGGTATTCTTTTGGCTACATCTAGCAGTTAGTTTGTTAGTGTTAAATATCTTCTAATAAATAGAATAAATTACACGCAGTATGTTTGGAAAGTGGGTCACCGCACACGAGCGTCACAGCAAACAATGGCCAACTGGAGGTCATTTTAGCACTCGCGGAGGAAATACCGCCTGGGCAAAGCCGGGCCTTATTAAAGGAGCTTAGTGGTTAGTGAAGCAGCGTGTTGTTCCACAGGTCTTGGACAGTGACTGTTGATTTCGTTTTTTGTGGGAGAGAACAAATCATGAAATATGAATAAAAATATACTGATTGTTCAATTCAAACCACTTTTGACAGCGTCACGCAAAATGCTGCGTTATGAATCATGTCAAAATGATGCGGGTGGTCCGACTAGAATTTGGGGGGATGGACACATGTATTAAATGTGATTAACAATACACATATTCTACCACATGACGCGCTGGTTAGCACGTCCGCCTCACAGTTCAGAGAGTGCGGGTTCAATTCCACTTCCGGCTCGCCCTGTGTGGCGTTTGCATGTTCTCCCCGTGCCTGCGTGGGTTTTCTCCGAACACTCCGGTTTTCTCCCATATCCCAAAAATATGCACGGTCGGCTAATTGAGCACTCTAAATTGCCCGTAGGTGTGAGTGCAAATGCAGATGGTTGTTTGTGTCTGTGTGCCTTGCGATTGGCTGGCAACCGGTTCAGGGTGTCCCGATGACTGCTGGGATAGGCTCCCGCGACCCCCGTCACAGAAAATGGATGGATGGATATTCTACCACTGTAAAAATGCACAATCAAAGTTGAACATTATTGTGATGGTTTGGAAGTAAATCAAATGATGGAGTTGTGTTGTAAAAAAGGAACCGCCACTGTCCAATTCCTCACAATGAGGGGATGCCGGTGGTTAGTGTGGAGTGAAATCATTCGCCACTTTAGACGTCCTGCGCTCCTTCCCGCTGCGTGTGGAGAACGTGTAGAGCCTGCGTGGCGTGGTCGGCCCAGTGGACCAGCTCCAGCAGCACACGATGCGTCCACAGTTTGAGCTGGAAAGCTCCCCCGCTTCCATCAGTTTCCTAGCCACAAGACAGCAAATAGTCACTCACATTTTTGATCTGATTGTTTTGTAGTGCATGTGTTCAATTAAGATCATAACGCTGTTGGTGGTCAATCAACAATTCTGTGGAACAAGTACTTGCCTACTCAAAAATTGTGGGTGGTCAGATTGCTCCACTGTTGGACGAACGAGTGTATGAACATAAAGTCTCTACCTCATCACACCGGATATCCGGGGTGACTTCCAGTGCGACATCGTCCGTCTGCAGCAGGTTTTTGGTGGTGTGAAGTAAATGCTCCAACCGGATTCGGACGGTGTAGCGCAGGGTTTCGTAGTCGCTCTCCCCCTCGCCCCACTCCTCCTCGGCCCGGGCGATGGCACAGTGCAGAAGGCCCAGGCACTGGCGCAGGGCGGCGTGCATCCGCCGTGCTGCCTCTTCCGGGTCTGGCTCTTCTGTGCTCGAGCCCAGGGACACCATGCGGCCACCTTCGGCGGGCAGCTCCGACAAGAAGGTCTCCTGCTCCGTCTGGAAGCGGTTGTGATTTCACAGTTGTATTGATTATTAGATGGATTGTGTCAGCAAAGCCCGGGCACAAAAATACACAATCCATTAGGGAGGCTGGAGACCATAGATGGAAATGGGTGGTGGCTCGCCGTTAGTTTGATGACTATCCGCATCCTGATGCGCACAGGACACGTAGGGCCCAACCGAGCGTTTTCACGGTCATGCTTGGCCAACAACTCAAACAACTCACAATTTAGCATCCCCTGTTCTAATCCAAAGCCTTCACAGATGAGAGATGAAACGTCTTCTAAGAAAATCGGAGCAGTCCGGTTGCGATTGATTGAATGGCCTGAGATAGAGACGGCCCTGAATGAAGGACAATAGTCACAAGCATCTAGGACGTAGTACGTGCATCCAGATGCATTTAGACAAAATCTCCATGGCGACACCTTCAGACGACAACTTCCAAAGATGAATGAAAAAAATAAATCTATTTTTAAAAATTATTTCCTTTCTTGAAATTATAATTTAGAATTACAGTCATTTAAATTTAGTCGACTGATTTTTTTTTGTACAGCTGGCCGCATCAGGACAGATATAACACAGAAAAACTGAATTTAAAAAAAGTAATTGTATATAATTTATATTTAAAAATATTTAACCATAATAATAAAAGAACACACAACACAAAAATATATAAAAATAAAACATAGATATTTTGTATTTAATTATTTAATGCACCCCGTTCCATTATTCCTCAAAAGAAAAATTGTAGATATAGAGAATACAAATATTGAATTACAGAAGAAAAATTGTAGATATAGAGAATACAAATATTGAATTACATGTCAAATAAACCCAAATTATCATTTAAAAGTAATTAACACCCCTCTTCAAGTCTTTCCAAAAAGCAATGTACTATTTACAAAAATGCAAAAAAAAACACAAAATCAAATTAAAACTAAATTGTTGATATAAATTAAAAAAAATGATTTAATACATTTCTATTTTAAAAAATTGAATATTCAATATATGAATATTTAATTTTCTCTGTGCCATGGCAATAAAACTGAGGCCTATATTTAAAATACATTTACCTAGCTGGTCTGCTTTATTACTACGTGATGCATTGCAGTCCCACGCAGCAACCCACAGTAGTAATTCCAAGTAGAAACGTACCGTTAAGTGAACCGTACCAAAATCAAGCATGACAATGAAGGTACGATTTATATTACGGTGGATATCTAAATGATCGAGACTCACGTATAACTGGAGCAAGCGGGAACATTCATATTGAAGCAGCCGGGCAAGGGACAGCGCTTTGCCCGTCGGCGAGCCACCAGGCACCGGCGTGTTGGGCGACCTCATCCCCTCCTCCTCCTCTTGCTGCTGCTGCTCGGCCATTCCGCACTCACTCGCTCCACTCCGAATTCGTGCGACGCTTCGGTTGCGGCCCACCCACCCAGCTAGGGGCGATGCCTAAAGGTGTTCGTTTGCGTGCTCCGGCGGCCCGGGAGGGAAGAAAGCGCGTGCTCGTTGATGTCGCCGGAGGTGGACGTTAATTGGTTCCGGCGAGCACCGGTGGCCAGGGGGCGTTTTTAGCGGGACGCACAGGGGAGATAGAAGAGTCTTTTTTTTTTTCCTGCAGCGACCCACCCACTCGGGCAACTATGGCAAGCACGCACTGTATTGGCGTCTCTCTCTCTTTCTCTCTCTCTCTTTCTCTCTCTCTTTCTCTCTCTCTTTCTCTCTCTCTCTCTCTCTCTCTCTCTCTCTCTCTCTCTCTCTCTCTCTCTCTCTCTCTCTCTCTCGATTATGTTTTTAAAGTGGTCATTTAATTGCCCTTGAAAACTAGGGGGAACATTGTTTTTGTTGTTTTTGTTTTTATTTCCAGTATGATATAACTAATAAAATAATAATAAAAAATGTAAAACAAAAACAAATCAGCGATTACAATGATGATGATGATGATTACTTATAGGGAAAAGAGGTGGAAGTGGAAATCTTAACTCGGGTTTAAACAATTTTCCCACCTGCCACCAGGTAGAGACAAAGGACAAGTGACAGTTCAAGTCCTGGCTGCTTTCGGTTTGCCTGCCACACCTATAGTGATAGCAACAAGGATTAACTTGATTTTTTTGTTATTTTACGACACAAACACAACAATGGAAAAACTGACAAACACAACTCATTGACATGCTGATAAGACAAAGTTATTATTGTTTTCAAATCATAAAACAAGTGCCTCAAACTCTGCCAGTATGTCATTGAAGTGGCTCATGAATAAAAATACATTGCAATTGATGACTCCCTCACTTTTAAACCTCTTATTGATCAACCTATGAAGAAATTCAAACTTAAATTTGAGTTTCTTCTTCTATATTTCCTTTTGTCTTGGACTAGTATGTTTACCATGCTTTGTTGATGTTCATCACAAAAATTCTTTCAAGATGACTGATTCAAAACTGAGAGAATATGAGACTGCCTCAGTAATTTGTAATTGTTTTACGTAGTACTCTATGTGTAAATATTTCAACATTTTGGCCAGGATTTCCTTGCAAAAAAGTGCCCCCCCCCCAAGTGTAGCAACTGTGACATTATCAAAAATCAAAGAATTTGGGTTTCAGTTTTGGCAAAATGGTGCGTTGTGGTAAAACAAGTTCAAGTCATTCTTCACAGCTCAAGTGAGACAAGAAATGTTGATTAAAATCACAGACGTCAGTCGTCATTTCATTGTTATTTGGGTGTGATCTCATGTCGAAATGCTCAACTGGAAACATCATGATTACCGTTTTTTTTGTACCCATGTATAATACGCACCCAAATTTTGACTCCTACTTAAGTCCGTAAACGTAAAATTATTTCAGAAAAAAGATCATCTTTGGGAACAACCGGATGTTATTCTGCCGGTCAGTATCACTGTGCATGCGCTAGCAAACTCGATAGCGAGAAAAATGTTTCGAATTTGTGTAGGGTACATTGTGACAGCAAACGAGCAGGTGATCGAGCAAGCCTTGTCTGATACGAGAGCATTGTGTTCGGATGGAGCGTGTTTGAAGTGAACAGCAGAGAAGAAAGCGCATCTGTACTGGCGGCCTCCGTATATCAGAATAAAAAATAAATTAATTAAAAAATGTGTAACTATTTCAACATTTTGGCAAGGATTTCCTTGGAAAAAAGTGCCCCCCCCACACACAGTTGAATAAAGGTTAAATAAATAAAGAAGGAAATGGAATTCACAAACCTAAATCTAAACGCTAGCTGAAGCAACTGTGACATTATCTAAAAATCAAAGATTTTGGGTTTCAGATTTGGCAAAATTGTGGTGAAACAAGTTCAAGTGGTTCTTCACAGCTCAAGTGAGACGAAAAATGTTCAGTAAAATCACAGAAACATCATGATCCATTTTAACTTCCGTATGATTTCAGAAGATAAACTATGATCCATTTCGATATGTTTCCCAAGAGAAAAACAGTGTTTATCCTAAATCATCATTTCTGATGAATAGTTCTAATAATCTTTTCTGTTGCCAAAAATGCAAATGAGAAAACATTGAAGGCTTCTTTAAAAAAAAAAAAAAAAAAAGTTTTCCCTTTCGTGAAGACTTATGCGTAAGCATAAGGTTGCGTGGACAACATGGAGAAAATGGAACCTTCTCTTGACTCAGGTTTCAATAGGGGGCTCATCTCAAAGCTATCGGAGTGGTGCGGTGAGAATCTCCTAAAACCCGAGAACTGGTCATTGATTTTAGGAGGAAAAATAAAACGGACATTCCACCAGTTATCATCAACGGGGTCTGTGTGGAGAGGGTGTCCTCCTTCCGCTACCTGGGAGTCCACATCGAGGAGGACTCCACCTGGGGCGTGAACACCTCTGAGCTGCTAAAAAAGGCCCAGCAGAGACTATACTTCCTAAGGGTACTGAGAAGGCACAGCATTACACAAAGACTGCTGGTGTCCTTCTATCGCTGCTCCATAGAAAGCACTTTAACGTACTGTATATGTGTTTGGTACTCCAGCTGCTCCAAAAGAAAAAGCTCCAAGGGGTCATCAACACAGCACAGAAGATGGTTGGCTGCCCTCTCCCCACACTGGAAGACCTACACAGAACCCGCTGTCTCAAAAAAAGACATTCTGAAGGACATTTCCCACCCTGGCCACTCCCTTTTCGAACTGTTGCCATCAGGCTACAGATCAACTAGGTCAAGCGCTAGCAGAGTCGGCAACAGTTTTTACCCTACAGCGGTAGTCACATTGAATGCCGCTAAACGTAAATGATTATGTCTGTGGGTTTTTAGCTTGTATCTTTTTATTCTATTTATTTTTTTTATCTCATGCGCTGATCGGTTGGCACTTTTTAAATTTCGTTGTACATGTGTGACAATGACAATAAAGATCTATTCTATTCTAGATGCTCCGACAATGCAAATTGCATTCCGAACCACCTGCTAAGGTGTTGTTAGTGAGAATCCGGCTTTCTCGATATTCTCCAGCCATCCCTCAAATTGTTTCTCAGTGCTGTGGGCAGTGTTTTTGTCCTCCAGTGACTAATCACGCCATTTTCCCAAACACTTGATGTGATTGTCCTTGATGGATACAATGACTTGTATGAGCAAATTAAACTGTTGCCTTTCCTGATAATCATGCTTCTTGACTTTCTAGTCTCAAATGTCATCCAAGGCCAGACCTCATTAAGCCTCCGTTGTTGCTCACCAGACTCCGTGGTTGGATCTCAGGTTACCTTCATTCACAGCTACTGTACATGCGATTAGCTGTGGGTTTTCATTCTGTCGGCAAAATTGTGAATGTTCTTGCCATTTTCGCTGTATTTATTTTGCGGGTGTGTCGGTCAGATTATCTATTGCTAATCATTGCGCCAGAGGACACCACGTCATGAAAGAAAGGCGGTTGGGGGGGGAGCAGTTGTACAGATGGCAGGCGCGATGATACAGCGAGTCAGTGAGATGTTAATCAGCAGTCAGACACCCAAAAATATGCAAGAGGTAAATATGCCAGACATGTGGACAATGCCATTGTGTGTAGGGCGTCAAATGAAAATACAAAGCTTTGACGTTGGTTGATCGCTATCATTTTTTATTTTTTTTAATATATATTTGACTATAGTCAAACTTTTTGGCAGAATCTAAGAGAAACATGTAGTTACAAGGGGTAGAGTCAGATAAGTTTAGACTTCCTTCTACTCCCTTTTGAACAAATGTGAATTTACGATAAAGGGCAAATTATCATGCAATATAATTTTTTATTTCTTCCTTTTTATGTTCTATTGTACTATGGAGTTATCATTTTCTGTATTTTTTTTACTTTTTTCAACATTTCCAAACATGTATGGACAAGCACCTTTTGGAAACATATCAGGACTGGTTTTCGTTATCTGGAACTAAAAATAGATTCGAAAGAAAACAAAAGGCATATCTTTTAACCTGATAACATATTCAACATAACAAAATTCTTGAAACTTAAATATCAATTATTGACATATTTATAAATCAAATTTAAATAAATCAAAACATGTCAAACTTTAAATCACTCACTTTAAATCTTTAAACTTTAAAATTGTTAGTTTTAAATCAACTGGAAGCAGCCAGAATATTTTGCATTGAAATATATGAATGCTATAAAGTTAATGCAAAATTTAAAAAAAGAAACAAAACGGAACTGTCAATTAAAGATAGTTAGCAAGCATATATTCCACATTTCTAAAATCAACGTAAAAAAACTAAATTGTAAATTCATTTGAGAATATGTCCACTTTCTTGAAAAACATGAATAAGACAAAGAAATGAAAAATTGGTTGAAAAGTATTTTTTAAAAAATGAACAAGTTGGATTATAAAGATTTGTCATTTGAAATATTCACTGTTAAATAAAAAAAAAAAACTGTTGAAAAAATATTGATCAATAATCAACTAAAAATTAAATAAATGTACTGGTAAAATATTATTAAGCATTAATAATAATAATAATAATGAATTATATTTATAACGCACTTTATATTCGGAGGAATCTCAAAGTGCTACATGGCAAATAAAAACAAGAAGCAAATAAAAACAAGAAAACAAAACAAGGACAAGTATAAAACAACTGGACGACAACCAGGATATGAGAGAAATTACGGAAATGCTAAGGCAAATGGAATGCTCAAACTTGTCTATGGAAGGAACCTGTTTTTTTTGTTATTTCTTTCGACATCACTTGATGCCACGAAACAAACAAAAGTTTTGACCGGTGTCACTTCTCTTTCACCTTCCTCCCCATATACAGCTCCACATTAGGACTGAGCAACACAGCAGGTTAGACAAACCCACACACAAACATCTGTTTTGTAATTATGCAGGTATCAAAATTTTAAAACACAACAAAAGGCAACAGGTAGGTGTTTATTATGTTTCAAGATTTTATAATAGATTTTTCTTTATTTTGTAAAAGTGGTAAAAATTGTTAACATTCAAAAACACTTTTACACTTTGTTTTTTAAGTGGTATTTTGAAAATTTGGCATATAGGTAAGGGAATTTGTTACTGCATTTTTATCAAATGTAAAATAAAATTTATAAAATAACATTTGTATAGAATGTAATTCATTTAAAACCACAATTGATTTGTTACTTATTAGGATTTGTCAGTCTGCATGTGTGGGTATTGTTTTACATGAAATATTTTATTAATATCTAATTAGATATAAACTGTAATGATTTTGTAATATTTTTTATTGTTTTTTAAATGGTATTTGGATGGATTTGTCAGTCCGCGAGTGTGGGTATTGTTAGATTATTTTTAGAGATTATTAACAGACTAAGGTGTTGAATTGTTTTTGCTCTTGTTCACAATGCAATCAATGTCAATGGTTGAACAAATTTGCCATTTTTGGGGTCTCCTGAAAAGTGATAGAGGAATGAGGTATGAGGAATTTGCCTGACACCTACAATTTTATACATATTAGGGATTGGATTTGCTCTTATAATCACCATTCGTCACCCGAGGGAAAGTCAACAAACAACTTCCAAGTGGATTTGTCATTTGCAGGGTTTGGGGTACGTATTTCCCCAATATTACATAAAAATTGCCCTAATTGCAGAAGACTTAAATAGTGCTTTAGCTACACCAGGGGTTTCCTCAAGCAGACAAATATCTTATTGTTAGTTCTAACTACAGGCTGTTGTATGATACTACTTTTAAGCCTTGGCTAATATATAAAATGGAAGTGCTGTGAATGTTTTTTTGTTTTTCTTTGGTTTGAGTAGCCCTGTGATTAGGGGCGACTGCTATATAGCATATTAACATGAATCCACATCTTTTGTAAAATAAAAAAATAAAAATCATCATGATATTGTTTAACGGGAAAACGATAATATTCTCAGTCATTTATACCAGATAGAACTGGAAATATATATCTAATTGTTACTCGTCCGTAACTGCAAAAAGTGCCTGACTTGATATAGTAAGTGTTTACATTTTGCAGGTTCTAGGAGAGAAACGATGAGTGCTGCGCCATGGTTATCAGTTTTGCTACTGTTTCATGGTAAGTATGCCATGGTATGAAGAAAATAACTGATCACTTTATAACTACTACTACTAATCTTTCTCATATTCACATCTTCACTCAAGTTGTTACAACTAAAACTGGTGGTGCAACAACCACCGGAGTTACATCTGTAACTGGAGAAACAACAACTGGAACAGAAACAACAACCGGAATGCCGACAACAACCATAGTGGAGATGACAACCGGAGCAGGGACAACTGTTGGTGCAACAACTACTGGAGAGTCAACTAAAACTGGAGACGCAACAACCGGAACACCAACAGCTAAAGTGGAGACAGCAACCAGAGTAGCGACGACAACTGACGATGTAACAACCACTGGTGTTTCAGCTGCAAGTGAAGAAACCACAACTGGAAGTGAAGAAACAACAACCGGAATAGTGACAACAACTATAGTAGAGACGACAACCGGAGCAGTGGCAACAACTGATGGTACAACAACTACCGAAGTTTTAACTACAACTGAAGAAGCAACAACCGGAACACCGACAGCTAAAGTGGAGACAGCAACCAGAGTAGCGACGACAACTGATGGTGCAACAACCACTGGTGTTTCAACTGCAAGTGAAGAAACAACAACTGGAAGTGAAGAAACAACAACCGGAATAGCGACAACAACTATAGTAGAGACGACAACCGGAGCAGTGGCAACAACTGATGGTACAACAACTACTGGAGTTTTAACTACAACTGAAGAAGCAACAACCGGAACACCAACAGCTGAAGTGGAGCCAACAACAGGAGTAGCGACAACTGAACTGGAGACCACAACCGGAGTAGAAACAACGGGTGGTGCAACAACTACTGGAGTTTTAACTGCAACAGGAATAGCGACTACTGAAGTGGAGACAACAACCGGAATAGCGGTAACAACTGATGGCGCAACAACCACTGGAGTTTCAACTGCAACTGGAGAAACAACAACTGAAATAGAAACAACAACTGGAACAGCGACAACAACCATTGAAGAGACGACAACCGGAGCAGTGACAACAATTGTTGGTGCAACAACTACTGGAGAGTTAACTACAACTGGAGACACAACAACGGGAATACCAAAACCTGAAGTGGAGACAACAACCGCAGTAGTGACAACAACTGACGGTGCCACAACCACTGGAGTTTCAACTGCAAGTGAAGGAACAACAACTAGAATAAAAATGACAACCGGACTCGCAACAACTAGTAGACCCACAGTAGCAACAACAACCAAAGGTGCAACAAAAGCTGAAGTGGAGACAACAACCGGAGTAGCGACAACAACTGACGGTGCCACAACCACTGGAGTTTCATCTGCAAGTAAAGGAACAACACCTAGAATAAAAATGACAACCCGACTCTCAACAACTAGCAGACACACAGTAGCAACAACAACCAGAGGTGCAACAACAACTAGTGCGATAAACAAAACCACTCTATCTACCACAACCACAGCAACAACAACTACCACAACCCTTCCACCGCCTCCGGTTGTTATTACCGTTGTTGTCAGGGTTGTTGCAGTACTGTTTGTAACATATGTACCAGAATTGGCTAACCCCGAGAGTCCACAATTCATTGCGCTTGCTCAACAAGTCTTTTCAGTGGTGAGTACAATGTTGGTTTGGTGTTTAGTTGTTAAGCAACACAGAAGCTACAGTAACATTTGCATTCTCACCACAGTACGACTTTATATACAGAAGGAGGTACCCAACCTACAGCAACTGTGTCGTTAGAGGCTTCAGGTAATGTCACCTCTGAATTGATGCAAATGTCGTCACATAATGTCAATAACACATTGCTAACACAGGCCCGCCGTGGCCCGGGTCCGGATGGAAAACACTGAGGCGGACGTGGCCATCGAGTTCAACAATAACACCCTAACAGATGAAGCAATTCCCAGCGGAGACGCCGTGGTCGAAACGTTACAAGAGGCCGTGGCTGACCCCAACAACAATTTCACCGTGGCTTTTGATGAGCAGTCCATACAACTTGGTAATAGCTATCGCCCATCCAGCCCGGATCCACTCCTGGATTCATCCGCTTAATGTTCTGCGACTGTTATTTTACAGTCACAACCACTGTCGCACCGACAACAACTGACGGTGCCACAACCACGGGAGTTTCATCTGCAAGTAAAGGAACAACACCTAGAATAAAAATGACAACCCGACTCTCAACAACTAGCAGACACACAATAGCAACAACAACCAGAGGTGCAACAACAACTAGTGCGATAAACAAAACCACTCTATCTACCACAACCACAGCAACAACAACTACCACAACCCTTCCACCGCCTCCGGTTGTTATTATCGTTGTTGTCAGGGTTGTTGCAGTACTGCTTGTACCATATGTACCAGAATATGCTAACCCCGAGAGTCCACAATTCATTGCGCTTGCTCAAGATGTCTTTTCAGTGGTGAGTACAATGTTGGTTTGGTGTTTAGTTGTTGGGCATCACAGAAGCTACAGTAACATTTGCATTCTCACCACAGTACGACTTGATATACAGAAGGAGGTACAGAACCTACAGCAACTGTGTCGTTAGAGGCTTCAGGTAATGTCACCTCTGAATTGATGCAAATGTCGTCTCATAATGTCAATAACACATTGCTAACACAGGCCCGCCGTGGCCCGGGTCCGGATGGAAAACACTGAGGCGGACGTGGCCATCGAGTTCAACAATAACACCCTAACAGATGAAGCAATTCCCAGCGAAGACGACGTGGTCGAAACGTTACAAGTGGCCGTGGCTGACCCCAACAACAATTTCAACCTGGACTTTGATGAGCAGTCCATACAACTTCTTGGTAATAGCTATCGCCCATCCAGCCCGGATCCACTCCTGGATTCATCCGCTTAATGTTCTGCGACTGTTATTTTACAGTCACAACCACTGTCGCACCGACGACAACTACCGTCGAGGCGCTCACGACGCGACGGGTGACCTTCCGATCGGCGGGAGAGCGGTTCACCACGGACTTGTTGGATTCATCTACAGCAGCATTTGGCATTCGAGCATTTGTTATCAAAACAACGGTAAACACCTGAGCTAAGTCACTCATATATAAAACCATTTAAAACAAATTAAAAAAATAACCAATGGATAAAAATGATGACATTTTTCTAGTGAAATGACTTGACCAGCGTAATTACATTGCAACTTGTAACAAATAAAAGATGGTATTTCTTGTAAATGACATTGACCTCACATAACTTCATCGGTATTTGACTTTTAAATGTACAAAATGTTAAGAATTCCGACATTTTTCTTGTAGGATGACATCTGTACCTCTTTTTTGTTTTTCCACAGCTTGAACCACGGTACCAATCGAAATTCACTTCATTCCGAACCTTGGACGTGGTTTCATTCAGGTTGGTTATTGCTTAAGGTGTTCATGGCATTAATCATAATTAAGGATGAGCTAGTAGCAGATACAATTTTAGGTACGGGTATCAAAAATAAAAATGATGAGAATATAAATAGAAGGTGTACAAGTGTGTCTCTTCCGTTTGGCAGTAATGGCTCCATCATCAACAACATGGATATAACTTTTGAATCTGGCTCGGTGCCCAACAACAGCGCCATCGCGAGCGTTCTGGTGGACGCCGCCGACAACCTCACGGGCTTTAACATAGACACATCTTACATTTTTGTGGATGGCTCGCGTAAGTCATACATAAAGTGTCCATGGCCCGTTCTGGTTATGTACATAATAAATGACTTCATGTTTTGTTTTCTCTTGCAGAAGTTTCACATGGATCGAATCACAAAGCAAATTTGATGAGCACCTCCTGCCTTGTGTTGTTGTCATGGTTACTGGCAAAGCAGCAATAATAATGGGAGTAAATGCCCTGACTTTGAATATTATTACTAACAATATCATTGGTGGCAGTCATTTTAAATGTATCATATTGTGAAATATTCCAACAAAAAAACAACAACAACTCATCATGTGGTTTTCCTACATTGGCTTTTCAGACTAAATCAGAGTTGAGCCAACCTTTACAACTTATTACATGAAAAGAAGTCCTCAGTCTCATAAAATAAGCCATTGTTTTCTGAAAACGTCAACAAAATTTATCATAAAGATACATTTTTGTAAAATGACAAGAGTGTTTATCACTGGCTAAAACCGCTCTTATCTATTTCCGCCCTGAAGACACATAAATTAGGACACCCTTACAAACCGTCAAAATGGTAAGATCATACGAATAAAACACGACATTTAAGCATGTGTGGTATTTGTGTTCACATTCCTCCCACATGCCGTTGATATATCTGCAGGGATTGCATTGAAAATACCGAAGCCTGCGGATTGTTAGTCAACCGGTGGAACCGTATCAGGTAATGAGCAAACGCCGGAAGAGGAGCGTCGGCTTTTTTTCAGCGTTGTGCAAAATAGACTACGCTGTGGCCAAGTTCTGACAAATACACATCGCTGCATATTTGCACACAATTCACACAAATTGCTATTTCTTTTAAATAGAGACAAATAAAGTTGTGATTGTTGGATTTGCTTGCGGTACTATGTCTTGAATATTATTCTAAATCGGCAAAATAATTTAGGTGGACAGGGCAGTCAGTGTAAGATCCGGTTTAAGAGTAACTAAACAACATATGCCATCAAGTGGTGAATGGTGATATTACAACTTAAGACTACAATCAACCCTGCATATTCGTAATTCGGTTTCCACGGATTCGCAAATTCAGATTGTTTTCCCACATTTTCCCCCAGCAATTTTAAAATATTTTCTGTTTTTCCGGGTCTTGCCCAATTTAGCATGTTTTTCACAGTTTATTTGCGTTTTTGCAAGAACTCTTGATTAAAATTCAAATCCTTTTTTGGGTTTGTTTCATTTTTGGGGGTGGTGGAATTAATCACGTGGGTCACTCAGAGTGGAGTCACGGACTGCTGCCTTCGATTGCTCATTCTTTGTATAAACAATATGGCATCAATTGTAGTACATGATTTCGTGGGAAAGGCTTTTTGGTCGATCGTGCTGGAGTGTTTTGATGAGTGTAAGCGTAGGCAGGAAATGACTTCCCAGATGATCTCGGCAAAGGAATGAGCACTTGTTGCCTCGTGTGCTCTTCCTGTGACATTTACTTTTGTTTGACATTGCACAGACACGTGTGTCTGGATTTGGTCAAACCTTTGCAGCCATCAGAGCGGGGGTTTGATCCGGCCTGTTGTACTTTTCTGAAGGAAAATTCTTTTAGATTGAGACAAAAAATGATTTCAAGAAAAAAAAGCTCCATTTGAAGTTTTGAGGAAAGATATCTACATAATAAAAAGTTGTTTTATTATAAGTTTAAATAACGATAAAAAAGTAACAAAATAAGAATCCATAAAATTCCCTTTGATGATGATCAATGGCATATAAAATCTTTAATGAGAAAATTGTGTAGTTTTGAGGAGATAATTACAAGAAAGAAATTCATGTGAGGGCAAAATATAAGGACAAATAACTGGCAAGTAATTTTGTGAGGAGGAAAATATATAATTAAAGATTATTCTTTTATTACATAAAATGCAATGAGAATAAAGTCATATTTTATTCTTAAAAATATATAAAATGTATTCACTGGCACCCACGTCACTTATCAGGCCAAGCCCCATTTTAGAACACTCTCATAGATTATATTGGTATTATTATGCATAAAGCTAACAAATATATACACACAGTAATTAATAAAACACAACCAGTATGCTTGCTACTTTGTTGATTCTCATCTATCAAGTCAAAGTTTTCAAAAGGGTTAAACGCTCATCAGCAATAAATTGACTCCTTAAATGGGGGGTCCCTGCAGATATAATGTCCCAACCACCTCCACCCCCACCGATGCGATGATCCCTCTTCCCATCCCTCCAGGGACAGTGAGCCACCATCTGCCAGTAAGGGAACACCACTGGCGGGGGGAGGTGGGGGCACATGTCCATCTGGAGGGACCAAAGTCAATCCAACGCAATCCATAAAAAGGTTGGAAGCTGTAATACAAGGGATAAAATGAAAACTACATTCTGTTAAAAATAATACAGAATGTTTTTAAATTTACGATTAAATTACAATTCTATCAAGAATATTCCAAATTCTGTGAATAACTCAAAACAAAACAAATTAAAAATTGTAATCAATCTTTTTGTTATTTTATTGGAATAAAGTTCTGTTTTTGTGAGAGAAAAAAAAGTCTGAATGTGACAAGAAACAGAAACTGGGTCCACTAAATAAATTCCAATAAATGACGTGATGTCATTTAATAAAAGTTGATATTTACTTTGAACCAATTAAAATTTCTGATATATAACAGGTCATCACATAAATCTGACATCACTGCACAGATATTTTTTAGAACTTTTTTTTTCTTTTAGCAAACGGCATGTTTTTTGTTCCTTTTGGGGAGGGCCTGCTAGTATAAGCCCACTTAAGCCGCTTTTCTAAAATGAAATACCTGTAATTTTCAAGTTCACCGAAGTTGGATATCACCATAATATAAAGTTAATAAAATTGATCTTTAAGTCATCTTTAAATTAAACCTAACTTTACAACATGCTTTTGTTATTGTATTTCTTTTTCTCATGTCTTTTTTTTTGTCTTTGACCATAACATTCTGAATTCTTTCCCCGCTCTCCTACATAAGAAAACACTCGAGACGCTCCAATGGCCGTCCAATGGAAGGAGTGGTTTGGGGTGGAAGGTGGGGTGGGTGACTTTGCCCCTGACGCCTGTAACCCCACGCTCCGCCACTGCGCGTCCGTAGGAGCCGGTTGAGTATCTGCGTTATCTCCGCATGTTTGACAAGAGAGGAAGTGTTTGACTGATCTCTTTCTCCCTCCCTCCCTCTCTTCCCTGTATCTATTTCCACATACACACACAAAAGAAATAAAAAGTGGCGTCCTGTGATTCGCGCGCGTTACACGTTGTTTACTTTTTCGTGCTCGCTTCCGCGCATTTGTCTTTTTTTTTTTTCTTCTATTCCTCCTCCTCCATATGGGTGACCGTCGCGCTATTGTGGATATATAGAGGCAGAGACACGCCATGGAGGAGGACATGATGGAAGCGTGGTTGGACGACCACCTCGACTTCACGCACTCCTACTTTGTCCGGAAAGCGTCCAGGTAAAAAGCGAGCGACGTGCGTGCGCGTGCATGTTTTTTTTTTTTTTTTTTTGAACAAGACTTTATAGTGGTGGTGTGCTACTTGCAATGTGTGTGTTACATGAAAATTGTGCAGGGGGTCATTCAATGATTAACTTTTACAGCATGCTGTTTTAATGTGTGCTCTCCAAAGCGTCCTCGTGATAATTAGATAAGGCAAATATGTGTGCACTTCTGATTATGAGCAGTTTTTTTTTCAACAATTGACACATTTAATAATGCATATTAAAGAACAAAAATGTGTCATGGCTAATTTTGTGGGTGGGGGGGAGAAAACGTAATATTCGTCAGATATGACAACTTAACATTTTTATCTGAAAATAAAATAGAACACTTAAAAAGTGATCAATTACTTTTTTAGACCAATCAGTAGGGAGAAATAAATGGACACACCCCTATTCAACTGACAGGTTATGATGCTATATGAAAAATAAACCATTTCAAAACTTTCTGCACCATCAATGTGACCTTATAACCTCTCCAACTCAACTGACATTTTTTCCCCAATCTCTTAACGAGGGTAAATAAAAAAAACTGAGAAGGTTGCAAGAGTTAATGTGTGAATTCGTTTAAAACGGATGTGGCTGTCTTAAGAATTAACTAATCACATTATAAGAAATAGGAGTCAGCCAACAGTTAATCATCAGAGTAACTTAACACCAAAAATTCTGAAATGAAAATCAATTAAGTTTTCCTGACATTTTTTTATAATTGCAAATTGCAGCACAAGCCACAGTCTCCAGAGAATTTGTGTCTGATGGATCGCATTGTTGAAAGGTAGAAGTCCGGAGAAGGATACCAAAAGGATTTCCAAGGCAATAAAATAACAATGGAACACACTGAAGATGTTCCTCCAAAATTGATGATTTGTTAGGGAGGCTGCACTATTCTGTCCTCTTCATATTGTGATTATGATTTGTTAACTGTCAATGATTGGATTTGTATGTCCTGCTAACAGGGACATGGTGAATGCCTGGTTTGCCGAACACGTCCACGCCATCACGCCGTCCGCCTCCAAAGACAACCCGTCCTCCACGGACCCTGCCGCCCTTAGCGTTTCGGACAATTACTCTCCGGAGGCCAACGCCAACCAACCTCCCGGCGTTCCTGTTCGCAAAATCTCCGCCTCCGAATTCGACCGCCCTCTCCGGCCCATCGTGGTGACGGACGAGGAGGGCTCGGTGACGTTTCTGAGCGACGCGGAGCACAAGAGCGTCCCCCGGCGGGGCTCCGGGATGCCGGACGGGGACGCCGGCGGCGGAAGCGCCAAGGCGGGGAGCGGCGGCAGTAACCGGGGTGATCGTTGCGCTCGACTACTGGAGCTGGTGAAGGACGTTTCGAGCCATCTGGACGTGACAGCACTCTGCCACAAGATCTTCCTTCACATCAACGAGCTCATTGCTGCCGACCGCTACTCACTATTTCTGGTGGGGGGAGACGGGGCACTGCGCTCTTAAAAACACAATGTTTTGTCCAATCGGATCAATTTGGTGCTACGTTGCAAATAGCAGAAATATTATGGAATTGATGCTCTCCGAAAGACTTTTGTAATTGCCTGTAAATGCCCACCAGATGGTGGCAAACCACTATTTTTATCTAAATGCAGCTTCTCACTTCAACATAGTTCCTTGACACCAAGACACCTGAAAATGGCAGCAAAGTACGACCTTTGGTAAACCAAAATCCTCAACCCACTTTAGCATAGTTGCCTTAAGATGCCACAAGACAGCGTTAAAGAAGCAATTTTATATTTAAAAAAAAAAAAAACTCACTTTAACATTATTCCTTGGTTCCATAATGCCACAAGATTGTCCAGAGCACAAAAATAAAAAATGCATTTTGTGAATAATGGCAGAAAAAATGTGAATTTGGGAATGCTGAGTTGAGTCTAATCAAAAGAGCAAGGCACCAAAGCAAGACATTTTGTTTGGGCTTTCAGGTGGGCGAGGACAGCTCCAACACAAAGTTTCTGATCAGCCGCCTCTTTGACGTGGCCGAGGGGTCCACGCTTGAGGAATCATCCAGCAGCAGCATTCGACTGCAGTGGAACAAGGGCATTGTGGGTCACGTGGCCGCCACGGGACAACCACTCAACATCCCCAACGCGTATGAGGTAACGTTGACGCTTATTCAAAACATTGCTTGAATGTTTTTTCCCCTCTATTATGGAGATGGAAGCACATCGCAATGTTTTCCCGGAATTCTGCCATCGCTTTCATCAACTCTCCTGTAGTTGTTCCTCTGATTGCCCTGTCTAATTAGTGCACCTCTTTATGAGAGTGCTCTTGCTTTTTTGTGGTTATGATTTTTTTTTTTTTTTTAAATCCCGTTCAAACAGGCTACAGTCAGTCCACATCAACTTTAACTCAAAAAAATGGACCCACATTAGATTTAAATCAATGTCATCTCTACAGGCTTTGATGCTAACTAAAATGAGATCTGCGATGGCGGCCATTTTGCCACTCGACTGAAAATGACATCACAGTTGCCGGTCTCGGGTCACAACCATTCATTGCTCACCAGTTTTCTGAAGCTGAGCTGTGATTGGCTGACAACTGTGATGTCATTTTCAGTCGACAGCAAGTGGCAAAATGGCCGCCACCTGAGATTGATCAAAATGGGTGAATTTAGCTGCTCAACACATATTCCACACATGCAATATTAATGCTATGTTTAGACTAATGAGGCACATACAACTTTACCGTAAAGATTTCTTTTTAGGTGTACTTCCACTTCAATACCCATTCTGGTTTTCCAACCCACAGGACCCTCGATTCAACGCGGAAGTCGATATGATCACAGGTTACAAGACGCAGAGTATTTTGTGCCTTCCTATCAAGAACCATCAAGACGAGGTAATGACAGTATTGTACAATGATATAATAAAAATAACCTCAGAACAGCAGTAACAAAAAGTCCATTTAAACTATCCATTGTCAGGTTGTCGGAGTGGCTCAAGCTATCAATAAGAAAAATGGCAAAGATGGAGCCTTCACCCAACAGGATGAAAAAGTATGCAAAACTCACATTAGATCGTTTCTTAAACATTTTGACAGTGAGTAGGAGTCGAACATTCGGTAACTACTCGCTGAATATTCGGGACATCACTAACAACGTATGCTAAATCATTCCATCTGGATGCTTTTAAATAAGTTGTAATTTCATGAGAAGATAATTCGAAGATCACAAGAAAGATGGTTTTCTCTCAAAACAGGACTTCTCAGCCTATTTGGCATTTTCGGGCATCGTTTTGCACAACGCGCAGCTGTACGAGACGTCACAGTTGGAAACGCGACGTAATCAGGTACGGCTAAATGAAATTCAAAATCTTTTTTGTAATCTACATTGTTTATGCCATTTACATAAAGAAGACTCTTTATGGGGATGATTTACTCAGGTGCTGCTGGAACTGGCCAGTCTTATTTTTGAGGAGCAGCAGTGTCTAGAGGTTTTACTGAGGAAGTTTGCCGGAACCATCCTATCCTTCATGCAGGCCCAAGCTTGCACAGTCTTCATTGCCGACAACGACTCCACGGAGGTCAGCACTAAAGTGACCCTAAACACCCCTGGCAGGCCGCATGCCGGGCCACGGGCCGCAGGTTCCCCACCATTGGTTTTCAGGACTAGAGAAAAACATCCTTCAAGAAACTACTTAGCCTTCCCAATGACCTAAAGTAAAATCCAAACATTAGAGGATCTTTTTTTCTATTTAAAGCCCTTTTTATGACCCAAGGGAGGGAGGGTTAGTCTGGGGAGCAAAGTTTTCCTACACAATAAAAAAAAAAAAAAAAAGTGATTCGTTTATCTTTGACATCCTGTTAAATTGGGAAAAGAATCTTTTAGTGAGCACATGTCGAGCAAAAACAAGTCCCTATAAGGTGGGCGGGAGAAGAAGAAAGACATGGAATGTTGAACTAAACTCCCAATCTGGCAAGACTTGATGTGTGATGTATCGTCGCTTGTAACTTGACCAAATTGCACCATCTTGATTGCTTAACTGGAAGAAATAAAATGTTGATATGTCTTGTAAAAAGGAAATAAAAGGAAGAGAAGTTCACTTTTGCCTTTTTCTTTTTCAGAACCCATTTTCCAGTGTCTTTCATATGGAATATGAGGAGCAAGGTGAAGGCTTTAATTCCTCCAAAAGGTAAGGCAATTACTTTCAACACAAAGGGCGACACTATTCAATTCAATATTATTGAACGAGAAAGTCAGCCTTAGAAAAAAAAAATTATATTATGAGAAAATTGACAAAAATGAAGCCAAACTGGTTGTAAAACAGTTTTTTTTAGTAATTCCGCGACTATATTTTAGAGTCATATTTTTTTGCCTATAACTAAACTGTGTTGGTTTCCTGTTTGGAAAGTAATGCTGATCCATAATATCAAGTTTATGATAAAATATGATTAAGTAATTTCACATTTTGCTATAACTCTCCTCAGAGAATCTTCTTGCGTCAACCAGATCAACTACATGTACGCTCAGTATGTTAAAAACACCATGCAGCCCCTCAACATCGCTGATGTCAGCAAAGATCAACGGTTCCCTTTAACGGTTTGTATTTTACCAATTTTTCAGGTTACTGTCATCTACTTACCAAAGTAATGTCTTTTGTTTTATCTGACAGTGTGAAAAGCAATATCTCACCAGGAAAGATATAACGAGTTTGCTCTGCACTCCGATCAAGAATGGCAAGAAGGACAAAGTCATCGGTAGGATGGGTTTCGAGTAGTTTCGAAAGTTTGACAGAGAGAAAGCCTGATTATTTTAAAAATCAAAGAAATATTCACGTCTATAGGTTGCTGCCAGTTAGTGAACAAGATGGCCGAGACGTCGGGCACCATAAAGCAGTTCAACAGGAACGACGAACAGTTCTTGGAGGCCTTTGCCATTTTTTGCGGCCTTGCCATCCAGAACACGCAGATGTACGAGACCGTGGCCAGAGCCATGGCCAAGCAGCAGGTCACTCTAGAGGTCAGTACCTGTCAGAAATTTTATCGAGGGTGATCCTAAGTAGAACTTCTGATACACGAGCGCTGGCGTCTGAAGATCACTGCAGAAACTGCCCCTGGTGTGTTTTGCAGGTCCTTTCATATCATGCTTCCGCTTCTGCAGAAGAGTCCCAGAGGCTCCAGGTATTTATTTTTAATTGGAATCCTCTGATACAAAACAAAGAGTGCCTTCAAAATGTATTTTGTACATTCTGAATTATGGTGTTGGGGAAGATCCAAACCTATCTGGCCCCCATGCCATGAAGTTAATTGCCCCTGAAGCAAACAATTGGTTGCATCATCCTTGGCAGCAAGAACTGAAATCAAATGTTTGCAATTACTGCTGATGAGTCTTGGACTGCGGTGGAGGAATTATGGCCCACTTTTCATTGGAGGCTTTTTCAGTATGAACTGTCTGGATGAAGTCATACCACAACATCTTCAGAGGTGGGCTTGTTTGTGTATTTGGGGTTCTTGCCATACTGGAGATTGAAGGCACCAGCTGATAGCCGAATGTTCACCTGCAGATGTTTTTGGTAGACCGCAGAATTTATTGTTTCATTAGTAGTCCAGGTCCTGAAAGAGTAGAGCAACCCCACACCATCAAACCGTCACCACCACGTTTGACTGTTATCACCATGTTCTTTTTGTTAAATGTTATCATTTTTACATCAGAGGCCAAAAATCCTCTAAAAAGTTTAAAATCTGAGAATCCATTGACCATTTCTCATAGTCTTGGGGCTCATCAGGACGTTTCTTGGCAACTGTGAGAGGAGCCTCCTTTTTTTAAATCATTATCAGGTGGTTTTTATTTCATTTTGATCTCTTTGTTTCTCATTTGTTCTTGAATTTCTTTGGATTGTAGTAAGGTGGGTTTTATTTTGAGACCTTGGAGCCTACTTCTCTTTGTCTGTCAAGTACTTAGGTGGGCATTTAACCGATTCCTTGATTCAACAAATATTGCCAGAAATTGGACCTTGGTGTTATCAGCGATCTAGACTTCAGATTTCCAAAACCAATAAATTCCCGCAACAAGGGGGCATTACTTTTTCAAGTAAGGGCAAAAACGATTTGCAACAGTTGCTTTCCTCACCCGATCAGTGGCTGGTCAAACATTGTCGGAATGGTTAATTAACTCCTGGTCCATTGGGCAGGCATCCTTGATTCCGTCGGCCCAGTCGCTGCGACTCCTGGACTTCGGTTTCAGCGACTTTGACTTGTCGGACACGGAAACCACGTTGGGTACCGTGCGCATGTTTGTCGACCTGGATCTGGCGCACAACTTCCACATGAAGCACACGGTAGGCGTCAAGAGCGGAAACGACCCACTCCACATCTGGGTGACAAATTAATAACTTCTACATTGTTTAGAATTTATGCCAGTGGATTTTGAGCGTGAAGAAGAACTACAGGAAGAACGTGGCCTATCACAACTGGAGACATGCTTTCAACACTGCCCAGTGCATGTTTGCCCTCCTTAAATCAGGCCGCTTGCAGGTTAGTAGCATAGCAAGCATATGAATCATCCATCGTCGAGGCTATTTCCGTCGTTCCCCGAGCCAGTAAAAAGCAAGTATTCAAAGTTGCTAGCATTTGACTCCTGACAGAATCACCTTACGGATTTAGAGGTTCTGGCTCTGATGATCGCTACGCTCTGCCATGATTTGGACCACAGAGGAGTCAACAACTCCTACATACAAAGGTACAGAAGCTGTAGAAGAGTCCCGGTAGAATCCTGTCGGTCATCCACCGGCTATTTAACCTGTGTTCATTTATCAGGAGTGAGCACCCACTGGCACAGCTTTACTGCCACTCCACCATGGAGCACCACCATTTGGACCAGTGCCTCATGATCCTCAACAGTCCAGTAAGCGCAATACATGGTGGCCATTCTCTTCCCGTTATGACACAAACAAGGTTCTCATTCTCTGGCTGTTTCAGGGCAACCAGATCCTGAGTGGCCTCTCCGTGGAGGAGTACAAATGCACTCTAAAGATGATTGAGAGAGCTATTTTATCCACCGATCTGGCCCTGTATATTAAGTAGGTACAGAACACTGAAAATACAGAAGAACGGAAGGAGGGGGAGAAGGCAATGTCTCATGTGACTTATCGAATTTATTCCTTGTTAACATTTTGTCCCAGGAGACGTGAGGAGTTCTTTGAGCTCACGCACAGCGGACAGTTTGTTTGGGAAAATGAACACCATAGAGACTTACTTAGGTGAGATGAACACGTTAAGTCATCTGGGTTCATTCGTATGTATTCACACCGGTTTTGCATGTCTCCATTAGGTCAATGCTGATGACTGCTTGTGATATATCAGCAATCACAAAGCCTTGGCCGGTGCAAAAGAGGGTAAGAGAGATATAGAAAATAGAGATTGTGCCTAAACATATGATTTTTTTTAATTGTTTGTGGAAATTAAAAAAAGAAAAAAAACTAATGTGAGCGTTGGTTCATATTCCAAAATTTATCCTGTAAAATTCCAACCTCATTCTCATCTAAATTATAGTTGCCCATTGTTAAAAATTCAGTCTGGTTCCAATTAAAAACGGTTTATTCATAACATCGTTAATCTCTAATCTTTTTTTCCCGCAAGGACCACAAGAGAAAAAGAAAATTAGCTTTGCATAAGGCACCTTGCACCTGCGTCCCAACTATTTTATCTCCCTGGTGATCTTTGTTAGTCAGCAGCTTGTTAGAAAGCACAAGCCTCGTGGGGGGAAAATTTGATAACATGATGAGAGTGCTTTCGGAATAGAAAATTCTGCAACCGCCCTCAACAAAAAAGATTCTGATAAGACTGAATTAGCTGTGCCTGGGGGGAAAAAAGGATTTTAAAAATTCTATTAAAAAAACAACAACATTCAAGCTAATTTATTTTTGTCCTTGGTGAGACATTCTTATTAAAGTAAGATTTTCTTATCAATTACATTTGTTTTTCTTATGTTAGATTTGTGGAGTTGGTAATTGGGGTTTTGCTGTGCAATAGAATTTTATTCTTGTGAAATTCCAATTTTCTTGCTCTTGGATGCAAGATATTTTTTCTTCATGAAAATTTGAATTCACTTTTTTTTCTTGTATTTTTGTTTCTCATAATACCAAGACTATAATTTCACCTACTTCTGTACCTACTATTTATATATAACAAACAATGCCTTCTGATTTTTTTGTGGAACTGTTTCTATTTAAGGTGAAAGTCTGCATTTGCTTTCCCCTCACACAGATCGCAGAGCTGGTGGCGACTGAGTTCTTTGAACAAGGGGACAAGGAGAGACTCGAATTGAACATTGAGCCCAGTGTAAGGCAACAACATCAGCGGGAACTGCATCTGTTTGCTACCATTACGCTACAATCTCATTTTATTTCAGGACTTGATGAATCGAGAGAAGCGAGATAAGATTCCGAGCATGCAAGTCTCCTTCATTGACGCCATCTGCACGCAGTTGTACGAGGTAATGTAGAAGTTTGAAATCAATTTTGGAAACATGACAATGTCATAATTTGGTCCTTCTGTAATAATAACTCATTATATGATGTTAAACGAAATGTATGCGTTTTATCTGTATTTTCAAGTAAAAACTGTCGCCAAGGGGAAAAAAAATGAAAATACCATAATTCCTGATTTTTTGTTATTGATAAAATCATAAAAAGAAACAAACCACTTATTCCGGTGCACAAAACTGACCACAATAACAAGCGTAAGAATTTTCTATTGAATCAGTCATGTATTTCTGTTAACAAGATCACAATAGAGAAACAGATTATTGATCCAGCGTACTTCTTCAGTCACTGTCCCTCACTATTTTATTTTCCTCAATCTCAGACCTTGGCAGGCATGTCTGACTACTGTTCACCTTTGCTGGAGGGTTGCCAGACGAACCGTCAGCGTTGGAAGTGCTTGGCCGAGGAGTGCGAGAAAGGCCTGGTCAACAGTCTGGTGTGAATGTCAACAAGCCCCCCCCCCCCCCCCATGTGGCTTCCTTACATTCTTCCCATCTCACTCACTTGACTTACTTTTTAAGACTTTATTTTTTCCTAGGGCGATGGGGGGAAAACTTCATTTCACGACACATAGCGTACATTTAATGCCTAGTTCCTTGTTTACTGCATGTATTTTCAAGATTGAGATTTGGCAAAGGTCCATGGTTACCATGGCAATGGTCGGGTGTGTCAGTGGACCGTCTCAAACCACTTTCAATTTGCGCACCAGTTTGTGTGCAGTGCTTCTCACAAACATAAGTCATTGGTCACTGTTGTCTTTTTATTTAGTCATTACAGTACAGAATCTATTTATTATTTTTGCACCGAGTGGCTTTAAACTCACAGATTACAGATATGGACAAAAGTAAATGTACATTGGGATGCAGATTATATCTACACACTACAAGAGTGTCACGCTCACAAGTACAGTCAGCCTTGCGTATTTATTTGTTTAATATATTTATTAGCTAAATGTATATTGTCTTTTTTAAAGCACTTTTCCAGAAGAAATTTTGAAATTGTTATTTTTCATACTAATTAAAAAAAAAAACTTTTTTTTTTTTATCCACTGCCTTGTCAAGTCACAAATGCATTTTTTGGAAATGTACACAGTGATTAAATTCTGATTTTTGTAATCGGTTACGATATAATTTTTTGGACCTACCTCTCCGTCGACGTTGCCCCATTAAATAGATTCTGTGAAACTTTTTGCCTACCTCTTCATGCTTATTTTAAGAATGCGTCAAAAAGTTCTAGCTAATTGCGTTAAAGCAGCGGTGTCTGACTTCATAAATACCATAGTAAACATATGAAAAAAAATATGTTTATTACTGTATGTGTGAGTGGCATTGAATTTGGGGTGTTGTGGCCCACCCCGGGTTTGAAACCCCATTTTAAAGCGAGCACGTCTTCTTGTAAGTGACCATGCTGCACACCTTGTGGATGGTTGTGGTGAACGAGCGCAGGCGCACCTCCTCTGGGTCGCTGATGCAGTGCGGGTTGGACTCCTCCCACTTATCGGGAATGGCGAGGTCTCTGTCGGTGTAGATCAGGAGGTTGAAGCTACCTGTCGGGGGACAAAGAAGACGTCAGGAGAGGCGGACATTAGGAGGAAATCTTGCTGGAAGCCAGCGGATGACTGGTCTTACACGGCGTTTCCAGCAGGGGCAGGAAGGTCACGGAGGCGGTTATCTGCCTGAGAACTGAGCGGATCTCACCCTGGATGGTTTGAATGGGCTTTTCTCGAGGGGCACTACTAAAAGTAACAAAAGATCACAACAAATACTTGAGCATTACAGTGAACACCAAATCAAAGACTCCGTTTTTTTTTTAAAACCTATCACTGAACAGCTCAACTTTTAGCCATTTTATGCTCAGGAGGAAAATTTATAAATGTATACCTGTGACCCGAGAAAAATTCCCTGCTTCGGTAAAGAAAAAGCAAAGCATTAATTCTGTGCCAGCTCAGCTTCAGATAACTATATCAAATTAAACAGAGTCCTTCATGTTGCCACCATCCTGGAGCATCAGGAGTGCAAGTAACTAAAGTGTGCTTGGGTTTCTTAGCAAACAAAAATGCTATGCTGCCATCTTGTGGTATGAATGGTGTAATGGAAATATGTATACACTTTTGATATTGTTTGCATACTGAGATAGGTATCAAATTATCTTTGATGAGAGAAACCCCCTCCCTTTCAGCTTTGAGCAGAAAAACCAGCTTTGAGAATACTTTTGTTGGTAAGTAAGTATTTAAGAGTCAAACTAAAACGGCGGCACCCACCTGCACTCCATGGCCGACTTGTCGCACTCGATATCAAACTGCCAGCGTTCCAATACCTCGTTGGTTTGCAGACATGTGATCACCAACACCAGCTTCTGCACCGTGCAGTTGAGGAGCCACTCTGCACCAAAATACACAGGAAATAATATGTTGTGATATGCAAAACTGAAATGTTGTCTTTAGTTTGACTTAGAGATATGTTTTGTTTTCCTAACACAACAAATCCAAGTTAACAAACATCGCACTCAAGTTCCAACTAACCTTTGAGCTGCGACACCACACTATCGAGGTAGTTCTTTAGTTCAGGATCTGAGGTGACTTGAAGGCTCATGTCATACTGGCTCACTCTGGTGAATTGCTCCGGAGGATAAATGCCACGCTGGTACAAGATGCTGTTGATACCAAAAGCTGTGGAACAAGCAAAACAATCAAATAAATGTCAATCGTAAAACACGTCATCTGCTGTGATTATTTCTAATGAATCTGGAGCATTCATAATAAGGAAAAACTGTGGTGGCATGGATCATGTGATTAGTTATTAATGATAACATTATTTTGACATTTTTAATTATGTTTTAAGTCTAGGGTGGCACATAGCATTTTTACTCCTAACACTAAGCAGTGCCATATGCCACAGCACTGTGCTTTTTTTTAGTAACTTTAAATTGATTTTCATCATGAAATGTCTGATGGTAAGTCAACCATGCTTAAGCCTAAAATTGAGACCCCCTACACACACACACACAGACGCAACACAGACACACACACACACACACACACAGACACACACACACACAACACACACACACACATATATTTGAAAAGTTGCCATAAATACACGCTCACATGCAGTCAGATGACTGCACAGATATGTTGAGTAAACATCACTTTGGAATTCGAACATAAGTTTATGAAACATTTGAAAGATGTCACCGTCCGTACGGGTTTTAAGTAAAGACCGGGAGTACTTTTGGCGTTACTGGAAATATATTCAACTGTACTGGGGTCCAAAAGAAAAGAATTTAACGCCCAATGCATTTTTATTTTTTTTAATACACGCAAAGTTAGGATAAATACTTACAAAAGAAGTCAGCCACAAGCTCCGCGCTTCCTTTGAGAGTAATTCCTTTGAGTGTGCTGGTCATTGTGTGGTTTGATTTTCGTCTGTTTTTGTCCTAAACGCTTCAACAAAAGTTCGTCGAGATTTCTTTCTTGTTAAAATTGCTAAAATGCTGCCCGCGGTTTTGTTTGAAAATGGCCTGCCCATAGACTACTGCGCATGCGTGGCATATTCTTCTCCTTCACCAATTGCGTCCACATTCCAGTTGTACGAGCGCGTTAGCGCCATCTATCTTCTATTTTTGAACGTTTGACTCATGAAATTCAATTAAGTACCGTCATGCCAAATTTGTGATGGTTTTGACATTCATACTACAGCAAATTCTCAAAGGTTACATTAGTTAAAATAAGACTAGTGAAAAATCCCCCAAAATTACTGTAAATCAAAAGAGGATCAATATCTTAAATCCCTCAAAAATTGCACTGGTCAGAAAAAGGCTTCCGTAAACTTGCTCCAAATTGCGCTGTTTTATGGAAAAAAAAATATATATCGTGCATGTTAGTTATATTTCGATAGGAGTGCCTTGACTTTTTTTTCAATTTTTTTTTGTTCAAAGCCATAGCTGGGTCTTTATTCTTTTTTTTTTTTTTTGGGTCTTACATACTTTATTTACGCAGCACTGCCACTCTTAGTCAGTTAGTCTTGAATGTCGCCAGTATAACCATAAACAAAATGTATACATGTTTTCGGGGGAGGCAACCGTTTGTGGTCGGGTAGCGATTTTAAAACGTCGCTTCAAAGATCGTTTATATTCAAAGAATAGCGGCTCGCATGGAGTAAAAAAACAAAACAAAACAAAAACCACCACGATATTGTCAAACCATAATCACAATAGACGATCTTTGGCCCACCCTCCTCCTCTTCCTCCTCTTCCTCCTCCTCTCTTGTCTCTTCTGTGGACTGCAAAGCGAACGCAAGGCAGCTGCCTCGCTGCGTGCAATCATCCTCACGCCAAGTGCACGCCAAGTGGACGAGCTTCTCGTCCATCGCCGCCTTTTCTTCGCATTCGAGTCCATTTTGGAGCCGCGGGGATGTCCGTCGCGGGGCTGAAGAAGCAGTTCCACAAAGCCACGCAGGTATGCCGTCGTGCGCGCGCACCTCCAGCATCCCTCCTCAACATCCAGACGTAAACACGACGCGCCCGCCGGGCTGTTTCCGAGCAGATTTGCACTACGTTTTCCTTGCCTCTCGCAGTTTGTCAACCATTTTTAAAATAAATTGTAGATGTGCGCGCGTGTAAAGCGTGTCTTCTGGATGGTTGGCTTGGCACGCGCATGATGGGATATAATGTTACGTAACAGAGAGGCCTTTGAGACGGCGCTTCTGATTGGCTGTTGCTGCACACAACAGGGAATTCCCTCCATCCTCCATCACAGCATCTTTCCCTTCCCTCCATCATCCTCATTCCAACTCTCAAGAACCACCTGCAGAACACCCATATTGAACCTTAGACCCTGCAAACGTTTTTTGTGTGTCCTTGAACGCATCATGATCCTGTTTGCCAGCCGCAAACGGTAAATATGGATATTCCCACCCAGGAGATCAGAAAGTGGGGCAAATCTCTGCATGTGTGAGTGTTTGTGTGTGGGTTTGTGTTAGAGCTGAGGCGCCGCAGCGTGACCGCCGCCATCATCAGACGCGAGAAACGTGACACCTTGTTCACTTGACTGAATAAAACATGAGAAGAAGGCCAGGGAAGTCGGAAGGCCTCTACTGGTTGACTGGTTTGATGAAATGTCTACAGTCCATTCTGTAGTATTTGTGTGTTGGATGGGTGCTTTGCAGCAGGGAGACATAGAAAACATGCAGTACATCAGATGGTGAGGACCAGGATTTAAGAGCCCTGGTAGAGCCTGTTTGGTGGGAAGGACTACCTTGCTGTCATATGGTGTTCCACAGGGTTCAATTTTGGGGCCCCTGCAGTTTTTTTTTTATGCTATGCAGATGACAGATCTATGCCCTGTTAAGCAAAAAGGATGCTTTCTCCTTAAGGACACTTTTGTCTTGTATGGAGAAAATCAAAGTTTGGCATTAAACTGCTTCATTCCAAAACTATTTGATCACCGGAGCCATTCTCAAATATCGGTGCACTTGTAGGTCAAGGCGCCACTGTTTTTACATTCCATCTTTTACGCCGTAATATTTCCAAATGAGTTTGTTGTCATGTCGCCATGGTTACCATCCTCTACAATGGCACAGCGGTCTTTAATTTCACAGAGAGCTGAAAAGGCTTTTGTTTTGGCGGGCTCTTGAATGCAACATGTATAATTGCCTTCCCCGCACCCCGCTGTTCAGAGGATGGTGTCACCATAGCAACAGCACACGTGTGAGAGGCGGGCGAGTGACACGCACGCTGCGGTTGGCCAGGTCAATAATTGATGGACCTCGAGGGAATCACACGTGATGTTTGCGTGTGTGTGTGTGTTTATGTGTGTTTATGTCTGTGTGTGTGTGTGTGTGTCTTGAGACATGCTTTGACTTACATTCAAAATTGACAAGGTGATCATCTGTCACCATCAAAGATTTTTGCAGTCTTAACTTCCCGTCTGATGCATAGACACATCTGAAGCAAATGCGCGCACACACACACATACAACACACACGAGGGAATCGTGGAATAACTTCCAAAGATGCTTATGTAACATGAAGAGGGTCCAAGGCCTGCGTCTCCATGGTAACTGCATCCTTTGCGTCTTGATGCGTAATGATTTTTTCTTTTCACCTCGAATGTTTTGTTTGACTCGCCTGGTCACGTGACCTACCTCTTCTTCGTTCTCTTTTTCGCACTCTTCAGCCTTACCCTCTTCTTCACGCTCTCCACAGAAAGTCAGCGAGAAGGTGGGCGGCGCCGAAGGAACCAAGCTTGACGATGACTTTAAAGAAATGGAGAAGGTAAATGCGTTGTCGTGAGGAAGAGGACAGTGTCTATGATGCTTGTTGGTTGTGTGTGTCCGCAAGAAAGTGGACGTGACCAGCCGAGCGGTCCTGGACATCATGACCAAAACCACCGAGTACCTGCAGCCCAACCCGGCCTCCAGGGCCAAGCTCAGCATGATCAACACCATGTCAAAAATCCGTGGCCAGGAGAAGGGACCCGGATACCCGCAGGCCGAGTCCGTCCTCGGAGACGCCATGTTGAAGTTTGGCCGGGAACTAGGGGAGGACTCCTGCTTCGGTAAAGAATCTCATCTTCTTCATCCAACCCTCATCCTCATAATCCTGACACACATCCTCATTCTTCGTATCATTTGTGTATAACTTCCACATCCCTTGACCTTATCCTGGTCCTTCACCACCAAGGCCTGGCACTCATTGACGCTGGTGAAGCCATGAAAGAACTGGGTGAAGTGAAGGACGCTCTGGACATGGAGGTGAAACAAAACTTCATCGACCCACTGCAGAACCTCCACGACAAAGACCTGAAAGAGATCCAGGTGAGCCGCTACAAGGTGGCCAAAGGCGATCACAACCAATCCGCACACTCACGTGTCCTTCCCGTTACTGCTCCTCCTCAGCACCACCTGAAGAAGATGGAGGGACGCCGTTTGGATTTCGACTACAAGAAGAAGCGTCAGGGGAAGGTGCAGGACGATGAGATCAAACAAGCGCTGGAGAAGTTTGATGAGAGCAAGGAGATTGCAGAGCAGAGCATGTTCAACCTTCTGGAGAGTGACGTAAGACCCGCACCTCTTCCGTTGACTGCTTTGATAGGCTGACATCGCAGGATCATTACACACATCAACCTGAGCAGAGTGAGATTCCGTATACTCGAATTGCAGATTGAGCAGGTGAGCCAGTTGGCGGCGCTGGTCCAGGCCCAGTTGGAGTACCACAGTCGCACCGCTCAGATCCTCCAGCAACTCTCCAGCAAGATGGACGACAGGTAGGCAACGGGCACCCCGTCGTCGTATTTCCTCATTCTTCTTCTGAAAATCCAACCTTCAGGATAAAGGAAGTGTCCAGTAAGCCCAGGAAAGAGTTTGTTCCAAAACCACGCATGACCTTGGAGCTCCTGCCGCCCAGTGAGAGCCACAACGGTGGCCTCCACTCTGCTAAATCCCCCGGAAGATCACCAGGTACAAAAATGAACATGCAGTACCTAGATATCGGTATCAAAGTAACATCCTGGCTACCTACCAACTGAGGAATCGAGAATCGATTATTCTATGGATTAATCATATAACATTCTACCTTGCGTGAACCATTTGTGCTAATTCGTTAGCGTAATTGTCAACCTTCAAACTACCTCAGCCCAAATTGAGACCCCCAGTTTCAATTGTTGAGTGTGTTGTCGGCGCGTTTCGCAGCCCCGCTGGACCAGCCGTGCTGCCGGGCGCTCTACGACTTTGAGCCGGAGAACGAAGGCGAGCTGGGCTTCAAGGAGGGCGACGTCATCACGCTGACCAATCAGATCGATGACAACTGGTACGAGGGAATGATCCACGGTAACTCGGGCTTCTTCCCCATCAACTACGTCGACATCCTGGTGCCGCTCCCGCATTAAGGCCCCGCCACCCACACGGCCAATACCACGGTCCCGGTTTTAGCGTCCTCCTCCTCTTCCTCCTCGTCCTGTCTTCTTCTTCTTTTGCTGTGCTTTGCGCGACTGCGTTCACGTCGGAGAAGGCGAGGCTGCGGGACTGGAAGGGAGCGAACAAATTACCACATGATGTTTGCCCGCTCGGCGCCTCACACCGTCGAGCGCCGCCGCTACCGAGTGGGCTCGTCCCACCGCGCGCGTGTGTGGAGCTTGTGTGTCGTCTCGTTTTGCGTCGTTCCCGTCAGGGCGCCGTCGCATGGCTCTCGCCTCGTCTTCGTTTCCACCTTCTTACGCCACTTTGGGCTGTTTGCATGAGCTAGCCTCTTAAGTGGAGCAGCAATGCATCATGGGATCACAGCTGCTCAGCAATAAGTTCCAAAAAAAGTCGGGGTGCTGGGCAGGAATATGCGGACACTTCCCAGTCGGGTGTTTTGTGTTGAGAGGCTGCTTGTTGACTTTTGATGTGGCTTTTGCATGCAGGATGGACGACTTGATCGAGTGATTGGTGTTACACGTATGTCACAAAGTCACCGTGGTGAGCTGTGAGTGATTTTGCGGAAAAAGCAGCAGCGGTCGTGGCTTTGTTAAAGATGGCCAGTCGGTATCTATTCGCTGTATTCAACCTTAGCAGCAATGCAAACCACACAAGTGTATATTCCCCATGGCGAGGCCACTGACTGGCGTCCGTGTGGTCGTCTCGTGTGCATGCCGGCATCCTTCATGTCCACGAAAGGAATCGAAATAGTGTTCAGCCAAGCTAACGGCACTGTATTCAATGTCAACGGCGGTCACAAATGGCTAATATGTTCACATACTAAGCCAGTATTTAACACAGTGGTGCGAAGGAATAAAGTACAAATTCTACCTTATGGTACTTAAATTGCTTTTTTAGGTATCTTTATTTTGTGGGGGGGAGTTTTGCCGTTGTGGTCTGTAACCTCACGCTTACCTGTTAGCTTGGGCTTCAGGAGCTTTTGGATTCTTAATTGATTTTACATTCCAAAACATTTAGTGTTATCCGAACACTCTATGATGAATATGACATGCTACCACCGTAGCAGCTTTGACTAACGTCAGCTTGTTTACAGTGCTAAAGCTAGCTTAGTAACGCTAGCGCCGTTTTGTTGGAAGATTGACAGCGTTCTTTGTGACTACGTGATACAATTCGGCACTTTCATAATTGTGCATGTCACTGTGGAGTGAGTTTGTTCAAATCTCACAAGCGGTTTTGAAACTGCCCATTTTAGTTGCTTTGTATGACAGCTTTTTAATTGGAACGTAAACGGGAGCATTAAACGAGAATGGCAGCAGATTCGAAGAGGGAACTGTAAGAATAATATATGGCGAATATGTTGTGTCTCGTGCCAGCCGAAAAAACACTTGCTTCTGGCATTTTAAAAATTTAATTTCATTAAAGAAACACACACACAAGATAGGTGTATTTTTTCATTTGTTATTGTCAGTTAATTTAGCATGTTTGGTAACTTGATTCACAACATTTGCAAAGGTATGAGAATATGTCGTGCTAGCATAAAAGTCCAACTGGCTTTTTCCGTAGCTTCAACGTCAAGCCAACGCCATTTCGCTTTTCTCTTTTTGTACTAAAGGGACCCACTAATGTATGTACTTTTTTGTACTTAAGTGCAGCCGTTTTATCACGACTTGTTTTGTTTTTTGCATTGTGCTTCCACAATCGTACAGATTGTGAGTATTTTGGCCACCTTTGATTTAGCAAAGCGCAAGGTGACATTCTCAGAAACAAATTACCTTGCATAAAACACAAACACTACAAATAACAGCTGTGAGGGCAATAAAAATATTCCAATAAGCTACATTTGTGGGCTGCATGCTTTGCGTCATGGTGACCTGATGCTCTGTTGTGTACCCCCTTGTCCCCCATTTCTGAGAGCTTTTTTATTACATTTTTTTGTCTTCGTCGATGGCGACGTGTATTTTGACCTCAGTGAGGGACCTGTGCGGCCTTCGTCGTCACGTCACGTCGTCGCGAAGAGTAAACATACTTGAAGATGTCCGCAGTGAAACTTTGCTCGTCGGACCAGGATTGGTGTGATCTTGTGACCTTGCTTTGCCTTGCGGCTGTATAAAATAGCCTCATGCCTGCCTGGTGTCTTCTGCTATGCGTGTAACCTTATTTATTGTATTTATTATTTATTTATTCTCATGTCTCTATTTTTAAGAGCATACACTTGTGGCGTACTTTAAAGACGCGGGGTCGAGGAGGTGTGGTCAAAGCTAGCCTGTACTAACTGTTGCTCTCCTCGTGTTGGATGATGATGATATATACAACCGGTATATGTATATCTTGCTTGTTGTGAAAAGACCTGCAATGTAATGACAATAAATGATTAACACTACAAATGCTTACTATTTTTGCTAACGGAACATAAAAAAAAATGTCAAGTGAATTCAGGTATTTGTTTCTAAATACATTTTACATGTTTAAAGATAATTGCTAGAAATGGGAAAGCTTGACAACTGTGATGTACTGAGTTCTGGATAGATATGGAGATAGACAGGCAGCCAGACCAGACAATGTATATAGTCATGTAGGTTGCCAATATGTCCGCCAGGGGCGCTGCAGGAACTTATTTTCGTTTCCCTCCTTTCCGCTGACGCATTTACGTGCGTCCGGACATTTGTAGGCTTTTATGGGCTACGTAAAGTCGTCGTTTTTAAGGAATGCGCACTTGGGAGAGATTACCCGTGTGTTAAAACACGCTCAAGAGAAATGTACTTGTATACTGTACTGAAAGAATAGAATACTGAAAGATTAAAATAACAAAATCAACCAATTTGAAAGAGAATTAACATCTGGGTTCAATGACTTGATAGGTTAGGCATCAGATCTATTGTTTCTTGGTTACGCAGAGGTATAACACGGAAATGGGTTCAAATAATTGATTTAACACACGACATTTGGCGCAGTAGACGGCTGACCCACTTTTTTTCACACTGAGCATTGAAGCGAAAGCTGGAAGGAATTAACTCGATGACACACCGGAAGTACAACATCAGTCACAAATTAAAAGAATATGACCTGAAAGAAAACATACACAAATAACCTGTGATGATTTTCAAAATACGTCTTAAAGCATTTTTTGCACATATAGTAACTGGTTAAGATGAACTATTCTCTAACTTATTTTTTAAATTACACTCCGACCTTGGGTTTCGATTGACTTAGAAAGTCTCCACCGGAAGTAATCAGTTTCTTACAAAAAAATACTTCACACTCATTCGGCGTGTTTTGGACCAGTGAAGATCGCGGAGAAACAACTTCGTCGAGCCAAACATTCGAACTGTGGCCAAAACCGGAGGAAATGGACTTAAAGGAAAAGGTTTCGTTGGTGCTGGGCCAACGGTCGCCGAAAGACGTAAGTGTCCGCTTTTATGGTTTAGTTTACGAGAGACGTTGCGGCCATAAACATAAAATAACACGTAGTGAGGCTGATGAGCACATGGCGGACTTCAGTGTTCCGAAACGTTCCGAACAGAATATAAACGTGCAAACGATGCGCCAGGCCGAGACAAGCAATCCGTCGCGAATGGGGTGTTAATGGCCAAAATGATCTTACTTTGGAAGCCGCCGTCTTTCATCTCCGACCCTGCAGTGCACACGCATGGCGCCATGTGCTTTGTTGTTTTGTGGCGTACGTTTTTGTCACTTTACTTTTGCCCCGAATTGTTTGTGCCCCGGCGTGTTTCGGGCTGTCATTATGTTCCGTTTTGTACAATACATTCTATCGCATTAATGAAGCCAATCGGTGCATAAGCCTACGTGCTTAAAATACAAATAGCGGCGAAGTTGAATAAATTGTGGCTTGATATTAAAGCAACCCTTGTTTTCTAATTTGAATGTGGCTTATTTAGTCATCGTTAAGCGGTTTAATGACTTGTGCGTTGTTGCTAGGAGGGTTATAAGAGCCGTATTCCATGGCGCGTGTCTGGCGCGCAGCTAGCTAGCTAGCTAGCAAGCAGCGTGCTAACGCTACCTGGTAGCCAGCCGGAAGGTTTTTCGTTCATAACTTGACTTTCTGTCAAAGTCTGAGCCAAACGCCAACCTTCCTGTCCCCTCCTTCACGTTAGACGACTGCGGTACCCCTCCATTTTAGCCAGCACGGGGCTAGGTTAGCGACAAATGTTAGCAACTCTCGGCTTGTACCAGCACTGTGATTGTCATGGGTTGAATTGGTTACATCCTATCGAAGGAAAATAACACATTATTGCTTAAAATCAGAATAGAATGTAAAGAGAAACGGTTTCCTTGAAGTGTATTACGTAGGACCGTATTTGTGTTTTGTGTGTGGCTTTAAGAGGCGTGGCATAGTGACAGGGGTTGATGGACCCATACTTAAAAATAAAAGTTCCAAGTTGGGCTCCTCTTCGTGAAACAAAAGTCACACTAATTACTCGTGTTCACATTTTAACCCCTCAAAAGGAAATTCTGTGCAATCTGAATGAGGAATCGAATTACCCCAAACTGATCGCTGATCGAAGGTGAGTTTTCAAAGGTGCGAGTTCAGTTTCACCCACCCTGTTGGTTAAACCGCATCCAGGTCCGTGAGCTGGTTCTGGACAACAGTCGTGCCGTTGATGGGAGAATTGAAGGTATCACAGAGGAGTTCTGCAACCTGGAGACGCTGAGCCTCATCAACGTCCGCCTGACCACTTTAGAAGATATGCCTAAACTGGACAAACTGAAGAAGGTGAGCACTTTTTTTTTTTTTTTTTTACATGTGTTGTCAGATGCTGCATTGTGAAAAGAGGATAAAGTGTTTGGTTTCTTGCAGTTGGAGCTCTGCGATAACAGGATATCAGGAGGTCTAGAGGTTCTGGCTGAGCGTCTGAAGAACTTGAAGTATCTTTATCTCAGTGGCAACAAGGTTAAAGACATCAGCACTTTGGAGCCGCTGGTAAGTTTCGCTAGGAAGCTTAATCATGTGAATGAAGCCCATGACTGAAAGTCTGCACACGCACACCCTGCCCTCTAGAAAAATTTGCCTCAGCTAAAGAGCCTGGACCTCTTCAACTGCGAGGTGACCAACCTGACTGACTACAGAGAGTCCATCTTCAAGCTGCTCCCCAACCTCACCTACCTGGACGGCTTCGACATCGACAACTGCGAGGGCTCCGACTCGGACGGCGAGGTGGACGGAGCAGAAGACGATGACAAAGGTGAGCCTTCCGGTCCTCGTCTCCAGCAACTCAACCAACATATCCCACTCAGCTCGTCTCTCTTGTTTTGAGGACGTCGAGTATGCAGAGTACGATGACGAAGATGATGACAACAGCGATGATGAGGTGAATGCAACACGACACGCACAGGGCTCATTTCCGACTAGTGTTGCAGAGTGGTGGGAAATTTCTTGTAAATTCCCTTAAGATGGCAACATTTTGGAAATAAATACAAAGATACACTTTTTTGGGCTCAAAAACCCTGACGTCTTCTCTCTGTAGGACGGACACATAAACAGAGATGAATGCAGTGACGACTGTGTAGACGACGAAGAGGACGATGAGGACGAGGATGGTGCGCTCCCCTTAAACACACACGTACTGTTAAGAAGCGGACCAAGAAATATTGACAGGTACTTTGTTGTCCCGGCAGATGACGCCTCATCTCCAGCCAAAGGGGAGAAGAGGAAGTGGGACCCCGAAGATGACGACGAAGACGACGATAAAGACGACGATAAAGACGACGATAAAGACGACGACAAAGACGATTAAGTCCCAATTGACCTCTCGCTCATGCCACCTCCCAGGCTGCATTCCATTTCTCCAACTGGCACCCTCCCATTGACTCCACGTCACTCTTTTTGTGTTTGGGTGTTGTTGTTGTTGTTGTTTTATAACTGGCACCGAAAGTTAATTTGATTTTAAAAGTTTGACAAGCCGTTATTCAGTTTTGAGTCAATGACGTCGCTGATTTCATCCCAAACTTTCTCAGGATTTAAAGCCCCTACTCTGCCGACTTCATCTGAAACGCACGACTAAAACGCCGTTGAGCGTTTTTTTGAAATGCATCTCCAGAAGGTGGAAGTGTTTTTGTCAACGATTGTTCGATTTTTTACATTTAGTTAAGGTAAATATGCAATGCCAGAGGAGGTCATTGCATCCAAATGTCCCCCAACGAACCAATTGATGTCATCAACCCCTCCGAGTGCTCAGGGCAAACTGTGGCATGTCTTTAGTGTTTTTTTTTTCCCCCTCCCATCTTAACTGTTTTTATTCTTCCCCTAAGAAATGTTGATTGTCCACAGAAAAGCATTTTACCCTCCCATCCCTATCCTCTTTGCTTTCACACGTTTTTTCTTTTTTTTTTTTACTTTCTGTAAGTTAAAGGAAATACTACAAAAAATACAGAAATGGAGTTTGTAAATAAAATCTTGAAATTTTGCTTTATTCTATTGTATCCGGATTGATTTCTTGGACCTTGTCTGCTCAAGCAATTTAACAAAAGAAGTACACAAGCTAGAAGTGGTTTGTGTGTCAGACTGTCACCACGTTACGCTCGGGTGGTTGTGTGTCTGATTTCCTGTTCCAACTCGGTGATCCTCACCTGTCAGTCGGCAACAAAAAGACTCGAGTTAGTGCGGGGCAAAGCTGTTTCATTGTTACCATGCAGGCAGCCATGTGTTCTGACGTCTTTCTGGTCGAGTATTTCTCGGAGACCTCGGATCTCCTCTTGCTGTTTGTAGAACGCCTCGCGGAGCTAAAAAAAAAAGTCAAGATCATATTTGAAGGGCCAATTGGATTTCAGATAATTTTGACAAATCTCTGGAAAGTTTAAAGAAAAAAAAAAAAAGGTGTCATCCTTTTAGATGTGTTTTGTGAGCAGGTTCCAATTGTTGCTAAAACAGCGCCACTATGCTGATGTGGCGTAAGTTAGGAATTGCAGTTGAAAATGAACAGGTGAGATGTACGGGACTCCTAAAAGTGGCTTTCAAATTTAAGACGCTGAAAAAAAATCTGTTTTACCTCATCCTCAGTGGTGGGCGGCGGCCTCTCGGTGGGCTCACAGCAGTGGGGCGTGACATCGTACATCCACAGTTGCGACTCATCTGGCTGCCACCCTGAAAGTTTGTGTACCTCCCTGTGGTATTTGGCATCCTGGTAGGCCAGCTGCTCCTCCAGAAAGTTCTAGTGCATTAAAACCCACAACAAAATACGTATTCAGTTTTGGTAGATGTTATTCACAACCCTCGAGTGAGTACATTTTCGATGAAGCGGGGAACAGCTTTTGTGGCCGGGCCTTTGGGGTACCAGTTCTTCTCAGCAAGGCTTTCTGTGTAAGGGTTGACTACTCGAGTGCTAGGATGTAGAGACATCAGAACTGGGCCTGCTGGACCGGAAGGATGAGGTTTTGTTGAGTCATTGTGGAAAACCATAGTCTGCTGTTCTGGGTAAGACGGTTCACCGACCCCTGTTGATTCCTGCTAGCCACTCTTGAGCCGTCACGGCGGCCTGGTTCCCCGCCGTCATTGGGTAGAGATCCTCGTGAAATGTCGCTGACTGACGAGACGGACAACGCATTCGACGATTTCCACATATTCCAACGAGCTCACAAATGAGACCAACCTTCTTGCGCGGCACGATCATGGACAACGGTTCCACCAGACCTTTGACGGCGATCAGACGATAGAATCGGAAAATCTCGCAGACGTTGACATCCAGGCCGCGCTTTGGCATCACCGCTACGCTGCCGCAGAGGTCACGTTAGCGCAGCACAAATTAAATCATTCGGCCTTCCCAAAATAAGCATATGCTTGAACTAGGACTCGGACTTAGCCTTGGCTCGTGTTGGTCCGAGTCTCACCGAGTCCTTTATGAGGCAGCGGGGATCTGAACTCGGTCAGAAAGCTGACGTAAGGTTTCTCCGAACTCAGCTCGTAGTACCTGATGCTCCCCTCACCCTGCAGCAAACACACTTCAGCTGTCATTGAAATTTTGATGTAAAACTTTTGTGAGACCCAAAACGGGTGCACGGAACCTTCCCGGCGAGGTAAAGCATATCAGTGTCCGGATCAAAGAACGGGAAGAGGACTCCCGCAGAACCATCTAAATCTTCTTCGTACAGCGGCTCCGACAAGTCGTCCTGCTCACAATAATAAACAAAGACGAGTTTTGTATGATCATTTTTTGCGTAGTTAATTATTAGCTATAGAGGAAGTGAATTTACTGGATCCCAGAGGACGAGCTGTCTGTGATTCCATGGAGAGCAACCGGTGCTCAGCAGCATCTTCAAGCCTCCCATGTACATGACCTTGTTGGCCCTGTGAGACTTGTTGCAGGACACCTGCAGCACCAGCCCACAAGGTCACGTGTTGTCACAAATCCCTCACCCCCAAAAACACACCTGGAGAGTCTTTCCTGTGCGAGGGTCCAGCACTCGAACGCGTCTGTCTTTGGACGCGACTGCCAGGCGGTTTCCTTCCCGGTTGAAGCTGACGGACAGCAGCAACATCTCCGACGGGAAACGGTGGTAGACGGGCGCCATGACGACACGCACCGGACGCCTGAGCACCGCTCCATCCTGAGACACGTCCCAGAGGAGGACCTAGAGCCGAGACCAAAGATTCATTTTGGAATTATTTCTAAGGCCACTGACTTGGTTTGGGACCGAACCTTGTAGTCATAGGCCGAGCTTAGAAGAAGATTCTCGGCAGTCGGATGCCACTCGATAAGTCCGACCCTCCTGGAGTGACCGATCAGAGTCTTCCTGGCCTGGGTGAGATTCCGCTGGATGCCACAGAGCGGAATGTCCCAGATCTTGACCTGTTTGGTAACACGTTCAGCCGTGAGCGCCAATAGAGCAAGAGCAGACCACAGAAATCAATTAGCGAGCACCGTGCAGTCCTCCGAACACGAGGCGATGCAACAGTCATCAAACGGGTTCCACTTGACGTCAACAACCTGAGCCCTGTGACCGCACACCCTCGGGTGCTGAGGGTCCACTCGGCCTGTCTGAAAGGGGAAAAGTCAGTCAATTCTTCCTTTGGTTAGAATACCGACAATGATCATGGGGTTCCTACGTGATGTATGGGCAGCACCAAGAAGGACCCGCCCCCGCCGCACTCGGTCACCATGGCAATGAAGCAAGGATTGACGCAGCAGTAGTGGTTGTCGTGGACACCACGTGTGATGGGAATGCCATCGTAGCTGCGCCACCTGCTGGACGCTTTCCCGAAGACGTGGCGGAACTTTGAGCAGTGGAAGGATGAGGGCCTTGACATCTGCAGGAGATCAACGTGCGTGTCAAAACTGTTTGAGCCATCTCAATGGTTTATTGTGGCCTCCTGATCATTTGGCTGCACTGTGTGTGTGTGTGTGTGTGCGTGTGCTGAGGTCAATGTGCTGCATGATCAGTTCACATCAATAATGCAAATGTCATTATTGGGTTTAATATTCTCATTAATAATAAATCAATACACATGCACACAAAGTGACAAATTGGTCATCTGTAACAGATCACCTCTCTCGTTAAATATACATGAGTGACATTTAAATTTCCTGTTTAGTAGGTGGGCGAGGAAAGCAGCTGAGAACATCTGTGAAGGACATCTGGAGGATCAAAACATTTTTTTTAGTGTACCTCTTGGGGTACCAGAACACATTGCACATTGTGTACTTTATTTCTCAAGTCATTAGCTAAAAGCACGAAGACCGGAAACGGAAGGAACAACACGTCCCTAAATCAATTGTTCAGACTCAATCTTACCTCTGACGGTCATTTAGAGATGCCACCTGGCAAAGTTTGGGACAGCTGGAACAACAGCTGGATGAAAGCTCAAGTAGAAGCGCCGGTGTTCCGCGGACTTATGGCAGCCCACCACAGCTCACTCTCCTGATCTCTGATGTTCTGCCTCCCCCCGGGCACATGAGCTGACGGAGGTTTATGCACGGCTGCTCGCGCACAAATGCACCTCAACATGTGACACCGTCGCCAGACACGCTGAGGTGTACCTGCCGAATGACCGCTCCGTTGCTACAAAATGGCGATAGGTGGGTTTTGCACATCTGTCCGTCAAGTAACAAACAGCATTTTACTGTCGTTTAAAAAAAAATAAAAAAAAGACAGCAGTGTTTCTCAACTTTTATTGACCCATTTATCGTGGGACAACACACACCAAAAAAAATCATTACAAACATTTTGTACAGATTGTCAATTTACTCGTGATTTATTTATGATATGACATCTGGGCCTGCTTCCTTCAACGCAATGTTATTGTTTTGTTATATGTAAAGGCAACTAGGCAAGTTAATTGTACATTCTGCCACCCAGTGGAAAAACTTTATTTCTGCCTGTCACAATAAAGTGATCCCTCGCTACTTCGCGTTTTGTTTATCGCGGCTTCACTACATCGTGGATTTTTTTTCCTGAATTAAAAAAAACATTTAAAGGTCTTCTAAATTGAGGAAACATGTGTCTAACCATTAGGACAATGTGGTATTGCTCCGAATGTTCGTTTACATTTCTTTAGAAGTCCATTTTCGCGTGTTAGCACGATCACGAATTAGCATCTTTCCGCTAACTCGTTAGCCAGCCCAGTACTTCTTGTATTTTGCGGATTTCACTTATCCGGGTGGTTTTTGGAACCAATTATCCACGATAAACGAGGGATTACTGTACAGTGCTTTGCTGACAAATATGAATAAAAAGCCTCTTTCCATCTCATCAGTCCAAATAATAAGTGAAGGATGAGGAAGCGATGAGCAGGTTGAACTGTGATAGCTCATTTGGGTCGTTTTTAGCTAACCACTGGAAACAGCTAAACAGAGCATAAGATGGAGCCACAAAATTTTATTTCCACGCAAATCACAAACTTGTGTTATCCCATGTGGGGTGATGTGGTCTAGGTCAGACTCCTTGTCAGCAGTGGGCCTGGATTGCCAGGTTGGAGTCAGAAGTCTGAGTGGTTTATGTGCGTCTCTTTTTGTGGCACTGTAAAAACTGTATCGTGCTCCTCTGATTGTGGCGCTTTGTTGTTGGCCACTGCAGACATGGAACGGTCACAGAATTTGTTAGCATTTGTTTGCGCCATTTTTGGCTAGCAGTAACCCAGCTGGTTACCTTGGTCATCCATGTTGAGGGCCTCAAAGTTGCCCGCAGGATCCCCTGCATGGTTTCCAGGAGCCGTTCGCTGTAAGTCAAAGGAGTACATCTACGAGGAACATGAGAAGATCACTGAACCATCCTCAAGGGTGAAGTTTGCCGATGTGCCGGTCTTACTCGGAATGACCTCCTCAGCATTAAGAGGATGATTAGAAGCATGACAATCATCAGTAACAGCAGCACCAGGAGGATGGGACCTAAAGAGCGAGGGCGGCATCTCGTCAAGGGTCCCAACTGAACATGTTTGATATCAAAATCTTACCCAAGGAAGAAAGGGAGCCCGCGGGGGACGCTGAAAAAAAACAATTGTCGGTAAAGCCATCTGTATTTAGTCCTGCTGAATGTCATTTTGACTTTACCCGCCTCTGTTGAGACATTTAGCGCTATCGTGGAAACCACGATGGTGTCATACACTGGTGTGGTCAGCGTCTTCTTATCGGGATCATGGACTTTATTGATCCGTGTCCTGGGTTCTCTTTGCGTCCCGGGTGTTTGTCCCTATTTAATGAGCGTTAATGATTTTTCAACGACAAGCTTTACGCACATATTGAAACAGATAATTTTGGTGACATCAAGAAGTTGAAAGTGTCTCCTCAAATGAAATCTTGAAATTGTACATATCCTGATTGAATGTCATTATTTTTTAAGGAGTATTAAAAAGTTAAAGAATGACTGTCTTAGGATAAGAATGGAGGCGGAGATGAGCGGCACCGTTGATGTTGACAGCTCATCAGGTTGATCGGTCCAAGTTCGATTCTGATGGGTCGGCATTGGTCTCGTTGATGTGTCCGTGGTGGGGGCCGCTAACGTTTGAGCATCAGAAGCAAACATGGACAATACATGAGATGTAGACCGGCAGGAAGAACTCCATTTTGACTGTACCTGAGGTGCGGTTTCTTGACGTCCCTGTTTGTTTTTTTCCTTGGCAAACACTTGCCGCTGTGATAACTGTAAAGACCACACGTGTTAAACTATATCGATGTTTCATTTGAGTTTCCATTTCAAGGATCCATTGCAGCTGCACCCACCTAGCAAGAAGAGTCGACGGCTCATCTTCATTGCGGGCGAACAAAGATGTCGACGCAACTTCGGATCGCAAGCCCGCCAAAGAAACTCAGCAGCCCGTGTATTTTTACCACAGCGCTACGCGGGCGCAGTTTCAGGAAGTGAGATACCGACCACATGGTGAGAGAAGGCCACAAAGACACAGGATGTCATCTCGCTCTCTCTTCACTTATCACGCAAACACGACATTGTCTCCTTTAGTCTAGATTGAGATCTTGAAATCAAGTCAGTTGTATTTATACAGCATTGATTGAGCTGTGATAAGATAACAAATGCCAGCGACGGAAATAATTGTCTCGATAGAAGCTCAGAGTGGAGATGCTAATCCGCAGTGAGAGGAAACCGATGAAGTGACTCAGGCATCTGTTTAAGTCAGGTGTTCTGGATATGTAATACTGCGAGGAGGTCCAGAGGACCACCCAGGAGACACTAGATGAAAGTTTCCTGGTGGGCCTCGGAACGTATTGGAATCCTCCTCAGATGAAGCGGCTGGGGAAAGTGATGTCTCGGCTTTCCTGCCTAAAGTGCTTAAACCTACACGTGCAGCAAGAAGATGGAATGCTACGTTGCATGAGAAGGTCGAGGGAAGCGATGTTCTGTTTTTTTATAACATTTAATCGGCAGAGATCAAATGAGATGAAGGGTCATCACTTGTGTTCAACACAAAAATTCAAGGGCTTCCAGGACTTATAAATACATAAATAAAATGACTTAAAGTGTTGTTTTCAGGTGAGGCTTAGCTCTTCTACTCCTCTGTGGTCCAGTCTAGAGTGATGCTATGCTCCAAAGCGATGGCGGCGAGCTCCTTCAGGAATTCTGCGAATAGGACGATGGCGAACACTCGGCTCTTATCTTGTGGTGGGATGGTTGGACACGGAGGCAGGAGACTTAAGTGGGGGGCTGCTAGAGAGTTCCTCACAGAACCGTTGGGAAGAAGGCGGTCCGGATGTTCAATGCTCTGAGAGTGGAGGTTCTCTGAAACACATTCAGATGTGGCCGGGTTCAATATTGACTTTTTGACCACTGGAGAAATAATGCTGACTAACCTTGGATCTTGCTGTCATGGTCTTTAGCCAACAAGAACCTCCATGCCTGTCTTACCAGGGCGGGGTACTCTGGTCTGGCTTGGATGTAGCGCTCAATTTGATTGTGAAGTGACACCAGCACCTAACCACACACAGCATTCGGAGAGATCTTGAATATCTTGAGATATGAGTTCAATTTGTTCCATGACTTGTAGCTCCACAATGCATATCTCAAATCGTCTTTCCCCATTGAAATGAAAGAAAATGCCATTAATCCATTCCAGTCACCCCAAAAATGAGCCAACAATAATCAAGAAAGTATGTTTGCATGTTACCTGGTATAGCGTAGACACACCAGCCAGCTGGTGTGTTTGTGTGCCTAACAGGAATGTTCTCAGCAAAGGTTGCGGGTACGACGCCAGCTGAGCCAGGATGCCCGTCACCAGCAGGTTGACGGCAATAGAGTTCTCCAGTAGGTTCTCCAGCCGGGACAGAAGGACACTGATAAAAGGCCCTGTGTGGAAGAGTGGGGAGATGTATTGAAGAAATTTACTACAATAATCCAAAAATTAATCTGCTGTGAGGATTTGAGTTAATTGAAGCTTGGGGGTAAAATGGTGAACTGACCAATGTGGACTGAGCCTGACTATTATACAACTAAATGGTCGTTTGGAGAACGTTTTATCATTTTCCACCTGATGTGTGAACCCACCTGTAAATGGAACCTCGTTCCTCACCCCATCTTCGTCTTCGTCCTCCTCTATCATCTCCTCATCCCTTTCCTCTCCATCTTCACAATCCTCCTCTACCAGTTTTTGTTTGAGGTTTTGAATCCGCTTCGTGAAGGTGGAGATGTCATCCATGATGTTGTCGCACTCGGGCTCTGCCCCTAAAGAGCGCATTAGCTCATGGTACTTGGAGAGGAAGTCGTCGTTGTCGCCCGGGACTTTGTTGTTGGGCAGATTTAGCGAATCTGTTGGATGGCGGTTGAGTGACGAGTGATTTTGCGCATTTGCGGCGCTGTTTACATTACAAACATCAATGCAATTGATGTCCTCGTTTCTCCTCCTTCCAAGATCCTCACTCTGTCTTTCCTCCGTTCCTCCTTCCTCACTCACCCTCCGTGATGACATGATGCAGTTGACAGTTTCATGGATCGTCCTTCCTGTTGTCGTGGCTGAGACTCTGCCTCCGCGTTCTCGTCGATTCGCTGCCATCATTCTTTCCAATATAGCAGCCTTGGCGTCTTTTTGGGCGACGAGGTCATAGACCAGAACATCCTCCTCAAATTCATTCTCCTCCACATAGGCGCCTTGTACTAGCTTGATGGCGCTGCGTTGCATCTCTTGAATGTGGCGAGGAGGTAAGGGTGGTAGAGAAGGGAAAGAGATGCCAATTGAAGACGACGGATCGTCAAACGCAAAAAGGTCATCCCACTCAAGCTCCAGAGCAATGTTTGCTCTTCCTGGCTGGTTACTCTTGGAGATGACATCTATGGAGCAAGAGGTTGGGGAGGCAGCAGCGGAGTCGCTCTTTAGTTGCCGTTCCACGTCGTCCTCATTTGTGTCGTCCACTGTGCCGGATCTGTTTTGGAAAGGTGGTGGATTGTGACCGTCGTAAGGTGCCGACCAGCGCCGACATGCCCTGAGGGACGCCACAATTAATAAGGTGAAATTCGATCACTAGCATAGCACCGTAATGGCACAACACTGGTTTTCTTATAGACCTAAGTCAAGCTCTCAACATAGTTCCTTAGCATTAGGCTGCCACCAGATGGCGCCAAAGCAATTTGTCTAATCTTGTTATCTGGTGGGATCACTAACCTGTTTGAGGCGGCGATGGCTTGTCGGGCGTCTGAGAGGTAATGCAGGTAGTTAACGTCCATCAGGAAGTCGGAGCTTCGCTTGTAACCAACGCTATCAGCCACCGACACATCTGACCATCACAGAGCACAAGTTCAAACGTCTCACTTACGTCACACCATCGCCAAATAATCATCACCTGCTCCTTTGGGCCAGTGGATGTGCTCTGAGGCTAAGTTTGTGTTCGGAAGGCGGACGGGGCACCAGGAGGGCAGGAGGAGCAGGAAAGAGGCGGCACTTGTGGAGTACCAGGTCTTGTGCTTTAAGGAGGACCGCTGCTTCCTGCTCAGGTGGCTGCAAGCAATCAAGAACCTGAACACACACAATAGCGAGTCAGCTAAACAAGGGATGTATATTGGTCGCCCCTAAAGTTTCTTGAAATTTGGGTTCCAAATTTTTCTCGAGCTGACCTGAAAACCAGCTGCAGCATGACGTCTTCACAAAAGAGACCGATGAGCGTCCTGAACAGGGACAGCGACACCGTGCCGAGCTGAGGAGCACCAAGACCAGGTCATCACTTTGTTTTGGATCTGCTTTCAGCGGTATGTCCGGGGGGGACGTTACCTGGAAAGGTGTGTTGACTCTGCTGACCAGCGTGTCAAGGATGTGTACGTTATCGTGGGCGTGCAGCAGGATGAAGGACAGGAAGGTCTGCAGGAGCGCAGGCTCAGAAATGGAGCGCAGGAACAGGTCCAGGTAGGCCGTGGTGGTCATGACCTCCTCCACAGTCAGCTTTACGCACGGATACATTTTCAAAACTTGTGCAATCATGTTGAAAACTTCAAATCAACAATGTTTTTGTGTACCTTATGCAGGGCAGGAGCCAACACCGGCACCAGGAACCCATTGTGGATGTAACTCAGCAGCTGGGAACGGATGGAAGGATGCGTCACCTAGGAGAAGGTCAGGATCAAGAAGAATTTTGTTGTCTTTTCAAGACAAATAGATTTTGTGTCAGGCTCGGTGCATTACGCTGGTAACGGCGCTGCAGAAACCCAGCGAGTGCAGGAAGTGGACAAGAGCCGGAACCTGTTGAAAAGTCAGAACACTTGTATGCAATAATGCACCTGAAGGTTTAGCGTTCTGTGTGCAGTTGTCATGGTTACCTGTTGCCAGTCGGGCTGGTCTAGGCAGTGCCAGTCTTCACTGTAAACCTGCAACCTGGCCGGCAGAGAGGAGTAGAGGCCAGAGAGACCTGTGGCCAGAACCTGCACCCAGAACCTGGTATTTAGTACTGTCACTGCTAAATGACTGGCAATATTATTCAACATGAAGACAATCTGTATTTTGATTTCAGTTTAAGTCCGTTTAAGTGGTGGGCTAGATCGCTACCATGACACCTGCGCCTAGAGGTGAGTACGGATCACAACACAAAACCGAACACTTGGATAAAAATTCCAGAGAGGATTACGTGGGAAAGAATTATTTTTTTCTTATTCCTTAGCTTGTGTACAGGGGAGGAGCCACAGATTCAACCGCAAATCAAAACAAGAACAGTAGCCTGCCATTCATATGAATCAGATTTGCTAATCCCGCTCTGGAGTGCCGGCCAATCTCGTGCTGATTTACTAATCTGCTCTCTACAAGAAGATTGAGGTCAGAGTGGTCACATGGCCTTAAATCGGAATGTGACATGTAACGTTGGTTGCCACGCATGCTAGTACTCCTCAATCACTACGTAGGTTTTTAAAAAATATTTTTTCTTGATAGTTATAGTGGGCTTTATAGTTCATAAAGCCCACTCAAAACCCAATATTACTGATCAGGGAGTATCCAAAAATAAATGATTCGGAGTGGAGTGACTGAATGGGGAAAGTGTAGAAACGAATAATTAAAAAAAAAAAAGAAGAAATAAACACATGAAATAAGTGAGTGATTCATGACTGGTATGTTTGTATTATTGCTAATGTTTTAATATTTTCAGTTTGCCGTAAACAATAGCTGATCATGATATCTCACTGGAGTGGCTGTTGTTGAAAAATGCACAGCGCCCTCGGGTGGCGTGGAGTACTCACAGCACTTCCTAAATTTTGACCTGGAGTAACTCTACTCAAACCAGTTAGATTGTTTCATAACATACGGCGGTGAACCCTATAATGTGTGGGTGGGGGGGGGAACTTACTGGGCAGAAGTACGTGTTCTGGGCAATGTGCTGGGCCACGCGAGGCTCGGAGGGCGAAAGCGACATGATGAGCAGAAGAGCTTCTCTGGCCTGCTGACCTACCGGACCTTGTCTGAGGGAGATGAAGGTGCCTTTCAGAGTGTGCTGATTGAAATTATTTTCATTCAACGTGTGCATGTCTTCAAGAACCTGTGAGTGTACGGGATAAGGAGAGAGAAGAGCAGGAAGTTGGCAGCACCCTGGTCCTCGCTAGTGTGGAAGAAAAGTTCCAGCACTGAGGGGTCCTTCACCAGAGCCACGCAGAGCTGGTACAACAGGAGGACAAGCTCCGCCTCAACACGGCCACCTGCGTCTGAAAAATTAAAGATGGTCAACCAAGGAGTAGATTCTACCAAGATGGTGTAGCGTACCTGCGCCTGCGCCACCACAGGAGGCCAATAGCGTCATGAGCGGCCGCAGCAGTGGCTTGTGGTGCAGTAGCGGCTGGTGGGCCTGGGTTAGGAGCATCTGGTACATCCTGAGCTGCTCCAGTTTCATGTCTTCGGTGAATTGTCGCCTTAAACTCCACAGGAACAGGCGTTCCATCACACCCTCTAGAACCACAAACTCCAAAATGGGACCCATCGCTCCTCCTGAGGATTGGGAACACCAGCATGTTCGTTTATGTTTATTACTAAATGTAAACGTGATCCTTTGAGTTCTCACCTTGACCCGCCTCCTCCTCCATGAGCAGGAACAACATGTGTTCCACGTAGTTCTGAACAGCACTGGCCTCATCGGCCGGGATGGACCCGAGGCGGGCACCGCCGCTGCCGGTGGTACCTGAGAGGAAACTCAGCGCGCTGGTGCTGCCGCGACTCGGCTCGTGTTTCTCCAGGATCTTCACCACCTGGAGGCCAAGGACACCCGGTGAACTGGAGAAGCCATCGCATGACGCTGAGGCTATTTGGCATCACACGCTCACCTGCGCCCAGTGATTCTTAAACACGATCATGCAAGTCTCCGGGTCCACTCCTTGCAGAGTCAACGACTTCCTGCGGTCGCCGCCGGCCACGGCCAAAGTCATCATCCTGACTTGCGGCTGGACGGTTACGGCATGTTGCGGGAGTGGCACGGGAATCCGGCCGTTGCTCTCAGTCCAGGGACTGCTGAATAGTAGGAATGTGTGTGATTGTGCACAAATGTGTGACTGTCTACATGTGCTGCTGCATCATTTCTGTTCAAATATCCGTTGTTTAAAATGTTAACGCAGCCTCGTAGATGCTATTTATTAGCCTGTCTATGGCGTCCTTATATGTGCTAACAATACAATAGCAGACTGAAAGGAAAAAATAAATACACAGCTCTTTGTTTGCAATTTAGTTAACAAAACAAAACAGAAGGATGACAATTATATTGAAGAGCTTGTAAATCAGGTCACTTGTATCTCAAGGCAACAGTACCTCACGCCACCTTTCTCCTAAATTGTCCTAAACAGCAACAAGAGATTGCCAGCGACCAAACGTAAACAGGAAAATGGGAACGAGACCCACCCAGAGTGTTCTGGGACATTCCGTAAATTCCCCACTCTAAGAAATCCTCATAAGCACATCCAGCACCACTATAGTCGCTGAAAGAAACACCATCAAGTATTTACAAATGGTCACTTCTAAAACATTCCAAGGAAATCACAATGTCCCCTCACTGCTCAGCTATTTTGCCGACAGGCTACTCATGATGCCCTCACAAGAACAGAAGCCCAAACGTGTTTGTGGGGGAAGGAGATTAATCTCGAATGAGACGTGATGTTTAATCCCAAATGGCCCCTCTGTGTGTGTGTGTGTGTGTGTGTGTGTGTGTTTACGTGTTGTCCCCATTAAACTCAGACTGTCACATGCCAACACACAAACAGAGATTAAATGCACAAACACAAAATGTTGTATGTTTTAGAGCTAAGTCTGAGAAACATTTCTACACGGTGTATGTAAAAGATGGAAACAACAATGCATCATTTTATCAATTACATTTTCAACAATTCATTTGGAATATTAATAATAATTTACAATGATATAAACGTTGATTGTTGTTAATTGCCTGTGTCCAGAATTTAAGGACCCCCTCAATATAATATTTCAAGTCAAATGGAATTCAATTGTTTTTATTTACCTTGGCAGTTGTGATTTAGGGGGCTGGCAGTACTCCTGAGGGACGTCCCAAGTACTTTGTGAGCGCAGCTCAGCTCCTAGGGCTTTAAGCAATCCAGCTGTCAATCAATGCTGGGTCATTCTTGACCACGCCCACTGGCTCTAGCAGGTCACACCCTCGGAGAAACCGAAACACTAGTTGCTTTTCATTTTCGTTATTCATACTCAGTTTTTTTTAACTGCATTACTCAAATTCATTTGAAATATATTCATATAAATTAGTATGTTGTATGTATTTATTCTTTATCAACGTTATTTTTTAAACTTTTTTTTTTATTTGGAAATTTGTTATCACTAATATTCATAACAGTTTGCTTTGAAGACAACAGTACTTTGTTGAAAATGATGACAAAACTTTACCTTAAACACCACTAGCTTGATGCTAATATACAATGGGATGTGCCACGGAGAGGCTAACGAATAGCATCAGTGTCGGTGTTTGTGTTTGTGCAACATATATTTGAATACAAACAGTTGTAGACTGACAACATAACAGTCCACACATATATTTTTTATCCTCTGCAACAAATAATTTTTACTGCATCATTGATTATTTTGTGTTTTTCGGGGGGGGGGGGGGGGGGTAGTCAGCAAAAAAGTATATGTACTCTCAATTCAGAGAATCTCCATTGTGGCGTCGAAGTATTTGTGAAGTACATCTAGGACAAAATAAAACAACACCTAATTACGCCTCCTATTGGCTTACGTGAAGTCACGTGACCAAACCCCAACCTTTACGAAAGCTGTTTTTGACTTTACAACGCGTCACCTGTCAACCAGCCAATAACGGAGCTCGTAGTTCCCAACTAAGTTAGTTCTCAGAGGGGTTTAACTTGTCCTCAAAACATTCTTTGGCGCGATTGTAACTTGATATCAAGGCTGTGGAGGTTGGAATAAAGTCGCTGTGAGGAGGGGGATTTTTTTTTTTTAGGGGGCGGGGGGGGGTTGCCACATCGCTGGAACACAAAGTGTGGAAAATGCGCATCATGCTCCTCGTTGCGCTGCAAGTTCTCAGCGCCGTGCTGGTGACGGCTTTGCCTCCGCGATGTGACACTGAAATTCGAGGTAATGTCTGCTTTGCTTTATAGTTGTTTTGTTTTTGTTTGCCAATTTGATCCGTATTCCTGTAATTCAATGACGCGTGCAAGCTGCGTCAAAACGCACCGTCGTTGCGTTTCCTGCCTTCCTCCTCGAACCTTCCAGTCGACTATTACAACTTTTTCATAATCAAAACGTTATCCCCGGTCCAATAATAAGTCAATATTGGACCGAGGCTTCATATTTCCTAACCAGGACTGTCTGTCATATTCGGGATTATCCATTTTGTTGACATTTTCTTTATTCCAGGTCCACAGTCCCCGTTACTTGTAGTACAAAAAAAAAAAGTACTAGGCAAACCTTTTCAAGGATTTTTTTTTTATAATCAACATGGAAGCACAACTTCATGCTGAAACAATTGCCAAGATGTTGATTTGACAAGAAAACTGTCTGCATGTCTTCCAGGTCACTGCAAGCCAATCCTGGAAGAAAAACGTGAGTAGTAAACTCTTTCAAGGAGGAGCTCTCAATACTTATAGCATTTCCCAACAATAAGTCACAATGTAGGAATGTGAGCCTGTGTCGCATGTGTCACATTTTTAGATGATCCACAGCTGCATGGAATGTTCACGTTCTCATTTTTTAGCTCCACCACGCTTATCAAAACACTCCATTGAAAAAATGTTTGTCTGTTTAGTAATACATCTGTTGGAATATCTAATTGGCATGACGGACCAGCTTTTTTTAGCTAATCTTTGCTTTCAAATTGAAAGCGATGCAAGTCGCCACCTACAGGGATCTGTTAGTCATTACAGTGCTTTAAAAAGCTGACGTTGGCTTGTAGTCATGTTACAGTCCATTTGATTTTGCATTTCAGCAAAATGCGAGGACATGCAGCTGTCGTATTGCGACAACATGGGGTACACGCAAACGCTCTTCCCCAATACGCTGGGCCACAGCAGCCGACAGGAGGCGGAGAGCGGCGTGGAGTATCTCCTCATGAGCGTGCTGGAAACGCTGCTGGGCAACGAGTGCCACCAAGAGGCACGCATGCTGGGCTGCTCCGTTCTGGCGCCACGCTGCGAGGGCGACAAGGTGCTCAAGCCGTGCCGGTGGGTCTGCGAGGCGGCGCGCAAACGCTGCGTCCACGCCTTCGAGGCCATTGAGATGGCCTGGCCGTACTTTCTGGACTGCGATCGTTTTTTTGTGGCTGACGAAGAAGGATGCTACGACCCGCTCCACGACCTCAAAAGTGAGCGCTGTCCACACTGCATAGCTAATCTTTATTTTTTATTTATTTATTTTTTAGCGGAATGCCGGCAGGCGATAGATATCACACCCAAAAACCTGTCTGTCTGTCTGTCTGTCTAATTTATTTATGGAACATCTACTGTTCCATCACCGCTCTGTATCGAATCTGAAATACTAAATGACATCGTTGTCGTCATCCTCCTTGTCTCGCTTGCCAATATTTTACTGTCATGTAGTTAATCAATTGGCAAAGAAAAGCAAATACCAAAAAAAGTCTTCCTTGACATCTTGTTTTTGGAAAAGTTTCCTTGGCATGTCCGAGTTCCTGTTTCACATTCAAATGCGACTCAACTGATTGGAAACCATTCGAGTAAGAAAAAACGTCTGCTAAGCTCAGGGAAAGTTCATTTCTTTGCAGTTACGGAATGCTCCCATCTGGCACGCACACGCACTCGCCTGGCTTCAAGAAAGTCTGAACCGAAGGCCAGATTTCCCCAGCCTCCTTTTCTTGTCCTCCATCTGTTTTCATTGGACGCTTGTTTACATTTCATTCCGATCTTGTTTTGCAGTCACGTGACACGAACGCAAGAAATATATTTTTGTAACTATTTATTTATCATTTCTCTTTCAATCTGTGTTTGAAAGTGGTGTAGCAATATCAGAAAAAAAGTTGGAATATTAAAGAGAAAATAGATTTTGGTTGCTGGATGCTAGTTTAACTTGAACTTTTTTCTGGCAGCGCAATCGGACATTGATGACGACTACATGTTCCTGGACGTACCCCCGGTGGACCCGGCTTTGAAAATCAAATTCGCGTATCACTCCAACGCTCAGCTCAACAGCATTTTGAAAAGAACGGAGCAGGAATGTTCCGACATCGCCAGAACTTACAGTATCGGCCGCAGCAATGAGGGCAAGGAGCTACTGGTCATCGAGTTCTCCGACAGCCCCGGACAACACGAGTTGCGTAAGTGCAAAGCGTCCAATCAGAATCCATTTGTGGTGCCTGGAAATGTGGAGATATTACACACGTACTTATTTATTGTTTTACTATCTTTCCTCTCACTAAATTCAAAGCTTTATCTGATCTTGGTCAGCATTCTTTAAATAACTTGTGCTAGACAGTTCGGCACCAGGATTGTTTAAGTTCTAGCCCGTAAAAGTCACACAGTTGTAAACATTTGTCAATTATAGGAGTGGACATACTAACAACTTTGAAATGAGCACCAGAGATTGTTGTTTGGTGCTCACAACTTTGCAAGATTTCAAGTAGACACTTTTGTTGATTCGTTAAAGAATAGCTGGCAGAAAATGTTGGGGCGGCCAGCCATTTTGAATTTCTCTCACACAATCTTGTTAGCAAAAATTACCGTATTTTCCAGACTATAAGGTGCACCGGACTATAAGGCGCACCTTCATTGAATGGCCCATTTTAAAACTTTGTCCCCTATATAAGGTGCACCATTAATGCATCATGTCAGATTTTTAATCCAAATCAAATCATTCTCCATTTTATCTTTTTTATTTCAACTTCAGACGCAACAAATCACTTTATAATCACAAAATAATGATCCATAGTCTTTTTGATTCATGATTCCTAGTCTTCAGCGGGCCACTTATGATTGATTTCATGACACAATTGTTCGGGCCAGTTTAAATTTAGGAATTTGGTCCATTATATAAGGCGCACCGGACTATAAGGCGCACCATCGGCTTTTGAGAAAATTTTAGGTTTTTAGGTGCGCCTTATAGTCCGGAAAACAATAATATAATGTAATATGAGCAAATGTTTTCTTTGCGCAGTGGAGCCGGAAATGAAGTTTGTTGCCAACATGCACGGAGACGAAGTGGTGGGTCGCCAGTTGCTGGTGTACCTGGCGCAGTACCTGTGCTCCGAGTATCGTCTGGGCAACGAGCGTGTGCGCACGCTGGTCAACACCACACGTATCCACATCTTGCCTTCCATGAATCCCGACGGTTTCGAGATGGCATTTTCCGGCCACCAGGACAGGAACAGCGGTACCGATGACGACGACGATGGAAGGGTCAGTACTGTTAAGAGAATAAGTGCGAGCACCGGCGGAGCTAGGAGTTTCTTCCTGAGGAGGGATGTAGGGCGGGCCAAAGGATTTCTCAGGGGGTCCACAAAAAAATTACAAATCCCAAAGAAATTCTTGGGCGGATGGGTGAAAATATGGGAAATAATTTAGAAAATACCCAAAAGTCAATTACGTTATTATCCAGCCTGGCACCTTGGTGGAGTTGGGTCCAAGCATATATCAGGGGGGACAGTGCCCCTGTGACCCCCCCTTCTAGCTCAGCCAGGGGTTGTAACTTCCATTGCATTTATTCTGAAAGAACTATTTGTTTTTAAACACTTATTTCAGTACAAGTTATTTTGTGTACAATAGATTTTAATAAAATCGTTATTTAAATAGATTTTTTTATTTTCCAAAATGAAGCAAGTTAATGTTCATAACTGCGCATCATGTTACGTTGGCTTACAAAATGGAATAATACGTTTCACTCTTTTTCGATTAACACCTGGGCACAACTGTATTTTAATGTTGCTCATCTTGGTAGCCTGTCAAAGGTTTGCAAACCACAACGCTATAGTTTGTATTTTGTGTGCGTCTTCCAGGGTCGCGCCTATAGTCCATCCAACGTGGGCCGGAACAATGCCCAGAACATCGACCTGAACAAAAACTTCCCCGATTTGACCTCCATCGTTTACAGCCACCGCCGCCACCAAAGAGGCTACCGCACGGACCACATCCCAATACCTGACCATTACTGGTTTGGCAAGGTACAGCGTGACCTTTGATCCATGCGACACGTGTACCTGACTCACATGGACTCAACCTTGCTCGGGATCAAGGTGGCGCCAGAGACGTACGCTGTGATGAAATGGATCCGCTCCATCCCGTTTGTTCTCTCCGCTAACTTCCATGGCGGCGACTTGGTGGTGTCCTACCCGTATGATCGCTCCAAGCATCCACTGGATCTTAATCTGGTTTCCCCCACGCCGGATGACAAGGTCAATTTTTCTTTCTGCGTTGGTCTGGTACTTTATCATCCCATTTCTAAATATTTAGCAAGTATTTACATTTTTTTAATTGTGATTCTAAGAAATCACAATTGTACGATCATACAAGTTTGTATTCCTTTTTGCTTTGGGCATAAGGCAAATGAATATTTTTTCAGGTATTTAAGTTTCTGTCCAGAAGCTACGCCAGCACGCATGAAAGCATGTACAACGGGAACACTCGATGTGGCTCGGCTTACTCCCACAGTCACAGAGGAACGGTGAACGGAGCGCAGTGGGCCAGCAACGCAGGAGGTGATGCAGTGCTAGATGTCGCCACTAGAGGGGACCAAATGACCAAAGTTGCCCCACCTAGTCTCTGGTTAACGATGCAGTGTTTTTTGCCAGGCATGCAAGATTTCAACTACCTCCACACCAACTGCTTCGAGGTGACCGTCGAGTTGGGCTGCGAGAAGTTCCCGCCCGAGGAGGATTTGTTTATCAGCTGGCATGAAAACCAGGAGGCGTTTTTGTCGTTTATAGAAGCAGTAAGTAAACTTGGCCTTTCTGCTGTTCCTCTTTGGTGGCCTTTAAAAATAAAAAATACAATCCTCCTTAGGTCCATCGTGGTATTAAAGGCATCGTAAAAGACGTGGAGGGAAATGGAATTAAAGGTGCGAGGGTGTCGGTGCGAGGGATACGCCATGACATCCTCACAGGTAATTTGAGTTCACCTGCTTGTGTTTTTAGCATTGTATGCACCGATCGAAAGGTTAGAGTTAGGTTATGGTTAGTCCACTTTTTGTTGATCGATTTTCTCAAGAAGTCGAAAAAATAAATCCACACCCCTTTTCATCCTCAAATAGCTGAAAACGGAGAATACTGGCGCCTCTTGAGTCCGGGCATTCACATCGTGTCGGCGTCCGCGCCCGGTTATGCTCGAGCGGCCAAGAAAATTCACCTTCCTCCCATGATGCACTCTGCCGGACGGGTGGACTTCATCCTGGAGAAGGCGGATCTGGATCCCACCAAGCTGGAAGAGGAGGCGGCGGAGCACGCCGCCTACCAACGCTTCGACCCCAACAACCAGTACGAACGCTACACCCAGATGGCGGAAGTGAGCCAAGCACGCACCGAGACAGTGGTGAAGCCCTGGTGGTGGAACTACTTTGTCCTGCCGGGGTCGCCCTCTCCCACCTGGCTGCTCTTGAGCCACTAGCTCACGTTTTCATGCTTAATGCTTTGCTCTTCTGTATTGCCGGATTACATTTGTGCACCTTATTTCACCATTCACTTGTACAGTCAACTCAACCTCCATTTATTGCATTTCCTTTTGATCAGTGTTTTGTTTTGTAGTTTAACCCGGCCCACGTGCTTTAAATGCATGAAACCCTTTTAAAACTCAGCTAAACTTATTAAAACACATTTTTTTAAGTATCCCCAGGGCCTCGCTCTCTCACTGTCAAGAAAATTGAGTGTAGCATTGTGAGTATAGTACTGTTGGAAGGAAAATGAAAATCATGACTCTAGCTCACACAGTTCTTTAAAATAATATTCAAAACATGCTTGCTTCAAGCTGTGTATTAGTCACATAAAAAAGAGAACTAGACATTTTGTTCAACCAAACCATATTTCATCTAATGAAAGTCTGTCTTGATGCCAATGTATGAAATGAAATGCCGCCGAAGGGAAATAAGCATCAATTATGGGTGTCAAACTGTTTTTTTTTTTTGAGTGGGGGCGTTTTGGCCTCAAAATGTTCCCGCATTTGATTTAATAAAGGAATAGAAATAAAACAAATCATGAACCGCAATACAGCGGTCAAAGTGTACCACATTTGCTGTTCATTTTGTAAAAAAACAAAAAAAGGTGGCCCAAGTCCACAATTGTGTATTTGATTTGATAATATAAAAAAAGCATTTCTATTTCATGATTTCCAAGGAGGATTCGTTTTGTTGACTGCAACATAATGACATCACTTCTGTCAGTGTGACTCGAGCCAACACTGTGTTGTTTTCCATCCAGGACCACAACATGATTTATGGCTTGTGGTCACACCGTCCTGTCCATTACATGTCATGACTAACACATAAAACGTAGCCAAATTCAGAAACCAACGTAAATAATGCTGATAAACAACGAGCTTTGAAGCCTTCACATTTTTAACGTAGTACTGTTTCCGACAACAACGTGCAAAAGCGGCCTAAATCACAGTGCTAAATTTCAAATTGTTCTGGCCTTCGCTCTTAATGCCTTTTTTTGCCTTTTTTTTTTTTTTAGGGCAAAGAGATCTTAGTAATAATACAAAGTTAAATAAAGGTTATTGTACGTCATTACAAAGTGTAGTATTCAATTACGATTGGGTCATACCAAAAGGATTGAGGGGACGGGGCGGAAGAGAATCGTCAGGTAATTCCCATCGTTATTTATTTATTTATTTATTTATTTATTTATTATTTTTATATCAAAAAGGCGTGTGTGTGTTGGGGGCTTTCACGCATCATTTTATAAAGTCTCTTAATCAACGTAACGTTATTGTTTGTAGTTATTAATTAATATATGTGATGCGTTATCGCATCACCCCTTTACAGCCGTCGGAATGGTTCATGCTAGTGTCGAGGCGGCAAATTTGGTGAGTAGCACGTCGTTTGTAATTCAGAGTGTTTAATGTCTATAAAACAAAACTTCGATATCCTTTCGTGAGTTACGTTCTCTAAAACCCAACAAGACAATATGCCAGATAAGTATGAATTATATGAGGCTAGTTTTAGTTAGTTTTAGTGAACATATTAACCATGTTAGCTTGTGCTATCGAGTTCCATTGCAATGAGCGAGGCCTTCGTCTTTTCATGCCCCTCGTGACGTGCCTAAGCAATTAATTCAAGTTAATTTAAAAATTATTTTGTCGTGACCTGGAATTCGCCAGCGTTATTCTGCTGTGAATCTTGTAAAAACTCGCCACCTACCGTTAAATTGTCGTGAATCGGGATCGAATTTTCGAGAATCAACGACTTATTTGCCATATTTGAATGTAATGTCATCATCAGGATCAGATTTCTTCAAGTCATGTTTTCTCACTTTTTGTTGCTTTATGTTTGAGGTGTCTGAAAAGGGTCAAATAAAGAGCACCTGTTGTGTGTTCTCACTTGTGTAAATATCAAAACGTTTGGGATGGAAACAGTGGAATGATTTCACCGTGTTTGTTATTGATTGAAGACCAAAATGAAGAAAGCGCAAGAGCGCTCAGATATCCGACATTCAGGCATTTAGTCGAGGCTAACATGAAAGTGGAAGAGACACAACATGTGACCCCGGCCTGATTTGTGAATAACACCCGCAGCCACCCGGAGCCTTGTCTGTGCCCATCTCATCCAGAGGCCAACCACACTGAAAGCGACACGGCAAACAGGCCGAAAAGGTCGCGCACTTCCTTCCCCCACTTATATATTTCCTTTGTGTTTTTCCAGACGCGAGCGACAATGAATGGCGTCAAACAACTGTTGTCTTCGGAGCAGAAGCGAAGATGTTGGAGGTAAAAATGTCAACATTCCAGTCAGTGAGGTCTTCTTTTAGTTAGCTTCACATTTTGCGGGTGATATGGAATTTACGCCTCTATTAGGTCATTATGAAAAAAATACTGTAGCAGTGTTACGAGGAAAAAGTACTTGGTCGTATAAAAGAACATGGCAGTTCGCCGCTTGGAGCGGCTGTGAGTCGGCAGCAGCTGGCCGAAATGTGGCAGCGAGTGTCGGGCCGAATCAGCGCACGCTTCTCAGGGTTCCTTCGGCCGAGACCCGCGGCCTCTTGTTTTTCCTGCCCCCTTTTCTCAAAAGCAGCTGCACTTATGGGGGTGACAACCTTGAGCACCAGCTAATCACCTCGGGGGAAAAAAGGAACAACTAAACACCCAACATAGTGTAGCCTGGAGATAAAAGGTTGTGCTGTAATGATATAATAGCTATAATCATATACACCCAAACACTCACACCAGTATTGTTATTCTTTGCTCATTTTTTTGCATTTGTGTTGTTTTCAGCTGATAATTTTGGGATGTCATTTTTCCAATTTGACAAGCCTCACTTTGGCTAATCAGCTATCGAAATAAGACGAAATGGATTTCACTGCAGTTGAGTATATTCAGCATGTGTAAGAAAAACTCAAATGAGGCGAAACAAATTCAAAGTAATTGACAAATTCAAAGAAAAACATGTTTTTCAAATCCAATTAATCCATAATTGTCAGATTAATCAATTAAAATAATAGTTTTCGCAAGTCAATACATCCGAGTGCATCGTAGCTGGCGGCGGTTACCGCAATGGACAGCGTGTGGGCTCTTGACAAGAACGAGGCAGAAACAAACACCTTTGCGCTTGCTAATACGGGCTATTAGGTAATGGTTTCCTCTTCTTGTCATCATCCATCATAATTACACTGCCGTTTCTTCACCTTGCTCCCATTTGCGGTCTTGAGATCAAACAGTCGTGCTAACGGAGCGGAGCTAATATGTCACATGTGTTGCTTTAGCGGTAGCGGCTTCTGCCTGGGGCTAAAAGGCAAAGACAGGCTTTGCCAAACTTTTTCAGCTCAACACCAAAACTTGGTGCAGTCTGAATAATGTGACATCAACGTATATCTTAGAGTTGATCATATCATTCTTATAGTTTAGTTTTAGTTTTTAGTTTATTGTTTAGCACATATTATTATATCAATAACTGTGCAAGGAGGGAGACGAAGCCTAGGGCTTGTAAAGAGCTCCACTCCTTCTTGAGTGCATCGTTCTGGTAGTGTTTGTTTTATTCTTACCCAAAAGTGTCAATACAATCACTTTGAGTTGGGCAAAGTCAGACTTTGTGCCTCCTGGTCACATGTTCGTCAGTCGATAAGCTTCCATTAAGAGCGGCTTGGCTGTCAAAGCAACCTGTGACCCCCCCCTCTCCTCTCGCCCCCTTGGAGCCCAACTGGCCTGTGTTGTCCGTATCAATATGAATTCCAGCCTCCTTTAAAATTCCCACTATCCATTAGTGTCAAGTATCAGTTCCCTCCCATGTGCTATCGATTCCCGTATGTGTTCTGGTCTGAAAAACACCTCACAAGCGCTTCTGGAGTCTCTTTATAGAGTCAGCGGTAGTCAATTGTGTCGTATTAGAAATCGTATTAAGTGATTCCGGTGATTCGGTCCTCGTTTCTTCCTCGACCACCTCGTGTTCGAGCTCGAAATAGCAACTCAGGGTAAAATCCATACTGTGCAAGCTTTAATTGGTGAAACTTAAAAAACAAAAATGAAAATGTCTTAAGCTGCTCCTGATTAACTTGCTGTTGACTAATATTATTGAACATGACAAACAAACAAAATGAAAACCTTCACAAGGTGGCACTGTAAGCCACAGCTCACGCCCAGGCACTCACACGCAGGCTAACCTGACTCCAGCTGCTGATGCCACTCACTAGGCCACGCCCCATAAACGCTCACACCTAACACATGGCATCTGCTGTGCATTTCTTTACTTTCTCGTTTGTTTTGTTTATATGTTAATCTGTGCTCATTTTCCTTTAAAAAAAAAAAAAAATACAACAAAAATATTCGCTTTATTATATTATCAGGTTGCATGTTACAGGAATAAAAGTGTTATATTATGGGGGTGTAATTTTATGATGCCTGTCACATATTCAGCTACTTGGGAGGCCCTTTGGGATGAGCATGGTTAACCTTTGGCCTCAGTCATGTTGCCGCCACACGCGCCTTTCATCTGATACACCCGGGTTGTAATCCCACAGCCCCCATTCAATTTAAAGAGAGCCTCTGTCACTGCAGACCGCAACGTCCACCACAGCCCACTGATCAATAAGTGCCCTGAAAGCCTCTGAGGAAGGCCGCCGTCCCCTCAGGTCGTGATCCCCTTTCGTCTCCTAATGAATGGGCTCTTGTTTAGGATGTAAAGTGCCGTGTCACTCAGGCCCTCGGAGTGCATGCAAACGAGCGCCTTCTCGTGTCTTTTCAAAATAAGAGTATAGATTCTGTTGTACCAAGTGTTAATAAGAACACCCTGAAATTAAAAAAAAAAAAAAAACATGAAATTCTCAGTACAAATGTTGCACAATGTCATACTTAAAAAAATAGTTCATATATTACAAGAAAAAAGTTGCAACTGCTTTCAAATGAAATTGTTGCGTTCTAAAATTGAATTGAACTGATTTGAAACGGAAATAACAGAGAAAATTGTAGTATTACGAGAATTAATCCGGGACGTTGTGGAACTTTGTGAGATGACCTGAATTGAAACATAAATTACATGGTAAATGTTGGAATTTTAGAAAAACTAAGCCTTCAAATTACGTTTCGTACTGACCTGAAATGTAAATTACAGTACAGCAAAATATTGCGAGTCGTAAAGTTACAAGAATAAACTTGGGATGCTCAGACAATTAAGTGGAAAGAATAAAGTATGTAAAATTGTAACATTAAAGCATAAAAAAAACACAAATTTAAAATTATGAGAATGAAATTGTAACACAACACTAAGAACGTGAGTAAAGTGAAGCGGATACTTTCCAACCTCTCATTGACGCATAGTTTTATCAGCCATTAGCAATAAGGGTTGCATTATCACTTGCGTGTAATGCCGAATTGAAAGCATGTGACGCCCAAACGGAACCTGACGTGCTGACAGCCGTAACGGGATGGAAAGGGTAGGGGTAGGTTGGAATGAATATGTACCCTGACTGAAAATCAAATTTTGTTGTCGCCGGTGGCTGCGGCTCAATTGCACGTACGAAACATAGATGTGCGTCTGGTGTCCAGAATTTGGATTTGGTGTCCACAGAGGTGCCTTGAGATCTCATGTTTGCACTCACAAGTCAAAGGAAAAAAATGTACGTCGACTCTTGAAAAGCAGTCGAGTGACTGCAGCTTTACAATCGAATACAAACATGTTCCTTGTTTGAAATGTGAACAAAATCACCCTAAAATGCATGGCATGCATTCAAATGTAGAAAAAAAAACGCATTTGGTGGGTCGACCCACCAAACAAACAAAACATTCTTAACAATGAATCGCGTTGTTTTGTGACTCAACAATTAGTAGACGATTCATCGTGCAATCGATTCTTAAGCGGCAAAGTTTCACAAGCTGATTTGAAGGCTCATTGTGATTTGATGTGCTGATCCCCAACCACCTGCACCTAACTGGTTCTAAAATTATTTTTTGTAGCATTTTTTCCACCGCTTCATGTCAGCGACTTTTACCAACAGGTGGAACAATTCAATGTTCTTCCACTGGATGGCAGAATGTACAGTTTTCATTTGCACATTCAAGCGGGAGAATAATGGCCAAAAATGTCTGCCACATTTTACGATAAGTTTGTGAGTACAAAGAAACAAGATCATCATTATATTGTGGTAATACTGTTTGTTTGGTACTTTAAAACATCGAAATGACAGACTTCTTGAAACGTTTTTCGACATGCCCACAAAATTTCATTTCCCAAAGTCATTCTGCCTCTTGACTTTGATATTTAGAATATTGTGTTCTATAAAATATCCTCTGCCAACATGCATTGAAAAGAACTCAAATGTTTTGCAATTTTGCTTCATCCAAGTGGAAATTGACTCCCGGCGTTTTTCGCGGTGCGGATTTACTCATCTATCTGCATCGAAAAGTCCGAAACATTTGGCCGCGTTGGAGAAGTAGATGGTGTTGGGATAGAAGACGGGGAAGGCCGTCGGAAGCAGATGTCCGCCCAGTAGACAGTCACTCTCTTTGTAAAAGTTGCGCACCGGCGCGCAGCCCGGCCCGTCGTCATTCGCCGACAGCTGCCTCTTGAGCTTATTGCGTCGGTTTTGGAACCAGATCTTCACCTGCGTCTCTGTGAGCTGCAGCGTGCTGGCCAGGCCCGCTCGCTCTGAGCTGCTCAGGTAGCGCTTCATGTCGAACGTGGCCTCCAGCTGGAAGATCTGCCTCTTGGAAAAAATGGTACGAGTCTTCTTCTTGCTGGAGCCAGCGCCAGCTGCGGAGGGCCGCGCTTCCGACGTGTGGCTGAGGGCTGCGGATCAATAGGACGACGTTGAGTGTTACTCGAGTCCAAAAATGGAAAAGAGACTTATTTTGTGATTTGTTTTTAAATCAAACACAAAAAATTAAATGTATCTTTGCCCGTGCTCGTTATTAAGTGACAGATTAAATTATTAAATCAAATTAAGCCCTTGTTGCCCATTTTTAATTTTCATAGTTTTATCAGCCTAAAGTTCAATTATGCAAAAAGGTAATTTCAGGAGGTTTTAAAAATATCAATCACGTTCAGTTTTTTGAGTCTCAAATAGCCAGTGTTTCTAATGATCGATGTGTTTATATGATAAAGATGTATAAGATTGGTTTAATTTTGAACTGTTTTAAATGAATCACCCAGTTTGAATGATAAATAATCCCCCCTACGTATTTTTTTTTTTTAAATTGAATACTTAGACAATGTTTGCTACATGTCTTTGTGCACTCACTAGTAATGATCATTTTGTTATTTTATTTAACAAATGTTCATGGACTTCAGATTTCCTTTTCTGTAGAAAGGAACAAAGCATTTTCATTTTGCTTTTTTCAACAATTCTGAAAACATAAACTGCAGGTTGTAAACGTTGCATTTGTTTCCCCACATGATACATTTATATATATGAATCTTCCAGTGACCATCAAAATCATCTTTTATTTATATATTGTCTGCCTCATATTATTTTATGATTGTATCTATTTTAATTGACATGTATTATGGGTATTTATTATCACGTTTGTTTCTTATTTGTAACTAGAACTCAACGTGAAGTGAGACACTGGTGAAAGTTATTCAAGAAACCAAAAAGATTGGAGGCTCTTGACTGCCCGATGTGCAGAAGCGCGGTCGAGGAACCAAGTCTAAGTAAGTTTTTTTATTGTATTTTTTTTAAACAAATTATGTGAAACAGCTCATTTTGATGAATCAATCAAAAATCTAAATAATTCTGATAATACACTAACATTTTTATAATTATATTACTCGTAGTAGCAGCAGAAATGTTCAGGCCTGAGAATGGAGGACAATCCTTCTGAAATTGTTCCTTATTACTAAATTGCCTTTATGGTCGCCTTAATATTAACTATAACAATATGAATAGTAATAATAAAACTAACAGTGGTACCATAAACTTTGTTAATCTTATTAGTATTAGTATTAGTGCTTGAATGTAGAACGGCTTTGTTCATTTTGCAAAATGGCCTTTTATAGCGGCATTATCATTATTTGTATTATTATTATTATCATTGTTGTTAGTATTAGTGGTGCTCTAGTAGTCATGCTGATAAAGGATGACAACCCTACTTTGTTTTTTTTCCTGTGCTGTGCTTAGGGGCCCATCTTAAATTATTCTCATTTTACGTAGTTGATGCTCCTGTCAGTTCAAAGCGAAAGTGAATGCAATAAGTTTGTCAGCCAGGTCGCTCACCTGTTTCCCGGGATCCACCCTCGCACCGCCTCCGGGTGTCCCACACCTCATCATAGGCGTCCTTTACATGCCCGTCTTGCCGGGAATCATCCGTCCCCGGCCTCAAATTGAGAATATTGTCGATGGTGAAGTTAAGAGAAGCGCTCCGACCGTCGCCGTTCCCCTTGCTCATATTCCTCGCCGTGTCCCGATGTAAATCCAGTTCAGACGGGGGACGCGCGTTGCCGCCAGCCGCATGGCTACAGAGCGCGCTCGGAAGTGGCCTGCCGTTTCTCGCACGACCCCAAAAGGCTGCTGCGTTTTCATAGGGTCAGCTTGTGGGCAGGGCTTCAGATCGGCTGCCATGTTGAAACACTTTGCAGTACAGTGGATACGAAGGGGGTTTGGGGCGCACCGCAATTTGAAAATTCCTCTGCCCACCACAGAGTTTGCCCCCCCCACACACGCACGCACACTCATTCGTTGATTTAAAAAAAATAAAAAATAAAATCAGTTGAATAGCTAGTAATCCTGAATTTGTGTTTTCCAACCTTTGCTGAGCCAAGGCAGACATTTTACACAGCAAAAATGTCATTCGTTGATTTAAAAAAATAAAAATAAAATAAAATCAGTTGAACAGCTAGTAATCCTGAATTAGTGTTTTCCAACCTTTGCTGAGCCAAGGCAGACATTTTACACTGCAAAAATGTCACCAGTTGTTTGCGGTCAAATACAACCCACGATTATGTTTTCTGATCTCGTCAAGTGGATTTGTTGTCCTTACGGAAATGTGGCATTGTGAGATTGAGCTGCTCTGTTACCCAGTTTTGAAAAATGATCGCTTTGGTATCCCAAAATGCCAGCTCGGTGGGAATGAATCGTAGAAATGCTAAAATGTCTTAATGGAAACAAAGTGACAAAAAGCCTGAAGCAAGCACACTGTGCCTCTTGCAGATTTGCATAACTGCCAGTGGGTCAGAACAGGCATAAGAGAATATTTTACTTACTTAAAGTTTGTTTGAATAACTTTGTATGATTTAATCTTTAAGCATGTTCAAAGCGTGTGGCAGCAAAAAATCCCCAAAAGTTTAGTGTTAGTTTTTAGTGTTGATGTCCCAAACTGTGGTGCAGCAGCGCCCTCTGGAGGATGTGCAATATCACAACTGTCTTGTTAATACGAGTAATAATTGATTGATTGATTGATTGATATGGCTTCCTTTTATGACCAATGAGCCAGTGTTGTTTGAAATTATTTTGATGTACTGCACTGTATTAGGTAGACACTTAATCTGTATTAGTTTATTAAAAGGGTATTTCGGTACAGCACTCCATGGAGGATATAATTCAATATTATTGTAATATTTATTTGTTAGTGGTACAAGATGGGGGCATTTGACAAATCTGTTGCTTTGTTTTTTTCTAGGTGTAGAATCTAGTATTTAGTTATCCAGTAAATGTATGTTAATAATATTTCTTTAAACCCAACTCTGAAGTGACCGCCTACGTGCACTTTTCATCAGGACCACCTGAGGTCAGTGTGCATGCATTTTATGCCATGCGCACAGCTGTCCATCATGACAATGACAGACAGCAGGCAAGGTTTCATTCTGCTCTCATCATGCAAATGAGTGTTCCCGCATGATAACAGTATGTTTGAAAGGGTGCCGTTTGTATTAACATTCATTAGAGCAAAATAAGGTTGTAAAAGAAACTGGCATAACCATTATGTTATGCTGGTTTAAGGTAATCAACTTTGTCTAATCAAAGTTTTATTTCAAGACCTTTGTTATCAGGAGACATTGCAAAACCTTGCATTTGGAAGCAAACGTTGCGCTTGTACTAAAAGAAGTTTTTATCATCCGTTTTTAAACCCTTCCCCCCCCCCCCCCCAGGGTTCCTCTGTCTCTCAAATGTCATGTAAGATAAAGATTTAATAGGTCGGGATCAAATAAATGGACACAACGGACCATAATTTAAAAGTTGGATTCTTGAAATTTTCATGCTATGCTCGCTGCTGGTTTGACCTTTTGACAATTTATTTATCTGTGAAAGGGTGACAATTTCTCATTCTAACTGCACAAGTCCGACCACAAGGCCGCTGACACACGGCTTGTGTGATTTCATTAATTTTTGCGGAACTCAATACAAATGCCGCATTCAGGGCCATTTTGCCTTACTCGCTGTAATGAATCACCGTGTCAGCAGAAAGCCTGCAGCTTGAATAAACTCGAGCTTACAAGGCAGCAATATGTGTGTTCCGTTCATGACTGGCGTGACAAAAGCTTGACAGACGTACGTAATGGGAAAGAGCTGGCGGGAGACGTTTGCATTGTTCAGCGACTGACAGCTCATTCCCAAATGGATACGTTTTTTCATTTTATTTTTATTTTTTTTTTACATTTCTTTCGTCATCATCATGCCTTACGCCGATACGTGGAAGAAATTAGACAAGCTGAATTGTAACACGCACAATGCTGCCCATATCGCAATTCCTCGGAACATCGGATTTAATTTCACTTCCAAATAAGTCCCTAATATCAAGACTTGCTGCGGTTATGCTTCTGAAAAAAAAACGCTGCAACCTGATTTAAAGTTCGACTCAACATTATTTTTGTAATATTGCCTTGTAGCAAGCAATGCTATGATGCAATGACATCATCATTTGCCATCGCAAAGTTTTTGTGCACATTGAATTAATTAACATTTTGAATGGCACACATATAGTACTGCCAATATAGCAACACGAAGATTGTGCCCAGATAACGAAAGCTGCGGCGGCCTCAAGGCATCCAGTCAACATATCCTCCCCAGCAAGAGCCCAATAACTGGCAGGAAATCGAAGCCACTTGGAATTCTGTCTGCTTTGGAGTGAGGTTAGGTTGGATTGAAATGTGTATTGTCGGAACTCCCACCCTCTCAAAACCCGCGCTTCAAAATAAACGCAATCAGCAATTCAAATGAACTAGATGCTGTCAGAAAATGATTTTAATCCAATTAGATTTATTCATAGCAGGGATTAGAAATGGACAGAATGCCAAAAATTAGTCCATCGATTGAATAATTGCATCTGAAGCAACTGAGGCGACTGGGACACGCTACTTGGCCTGCGACCAAAAGAAGCGCTGTTGAGTCAACAAGGTTGCTGTCGAAAAAAGGACAAGGGAACCTTGTGTGATTTTTTTTTTTTCTTATGATCTCAGAAAGAGACTGCCTGAAGTTGTGTTAAGGCAGGATTGGATTGACAGAATATTCGCAGAATTTGAATTGATCGGGCTGCGATCACACAAGAGTCCATGAGCAAGTCTGTTGCTGAGAAAGGTCAGGAACTGTGACTTGAAACTCCAAACTTCTGAGATTTCAGGTCGCCTGCCTGAAGTTGCAGTTGAAGATGGTGTAGATGTCTGGGTTGGGGAGCAGAACTTGAAGAGGGGGTCTGGAAATGATGTGGACTGGACTTAAAACGGAAAGATTTTAGGTTGCTTCGCAAAAATATACTTTTTCCACAAACTGCCTATGACACTCTGGAAGGCCTGTCTGAAGTTACGGTTGAAGATGGTACAGATGGGCCTTAAGGAGTAGAACTTGAAGATGGGGTCTTGGAAGAACTGGAACCAAGGACTCCAACTGGAAACATGAGCTTTCAGGTTGCCACCCTAAAAGGACTTTTTCCATGACTTGCACAAGATCCTGTGGAAGGCACGCCTGAAGTCACGGTTAAAGATGGTGTATATAGCCGGGTTGAGGGAGCTGTTGCAGTACCCGATCCAGAAGAAAAACTTAAAGAGTGGATCTGGAATCTTGCAAGAGTCTCTGCACACGCCGTAAAGACTGTAGCTGAAGAAGAACGGGAACCAGCACACGACAAACACCCCCATGACCACAGCGAGGACAAAAGTAAACCTCTTCTCCCGGGCTTGAGAGAGCTTCTTCAGCGCAATGGAGCTCCTCCGTTTCTTCCTGGAGGCAAAAAGGTCCACGGCTTTGTTGTTGATTCTGGAGTCGCACGCGGCCTCTTTGGTCAAGGAGCTCGGCTTGGGGTTCCCTTGAGGGCATTCTGGTTGCCTCCTTCCGCCTTTCCCCTCTGATGATGAACTGTCGTCCAGGTCGGCTTCCTCCGTGTGTTGCCCCTGAGTGGCTGTCCGGTGACTCGGGGTGGGCGGACACTGGCAGTGCCCGTTCTCTGTTTGAACGACCCCGCTGTCCGGCCGCCTCTTCTCCGACATGCTCCTGGTTCTGGTTTTGGCCACCTGGTAAATCCTGACATAGACCAGGATCATGATGAGGCAAGGGGCGAAGAAGGAAGCTACGCTGGAGGAAATGATATACCAACTGTCGTCATTGAGCTCACACTGGGGCTGAGCGCTTCTCTCCTTGTTCCTCTCCATAGACAACAACGGTGGAGAGGAAATCAAAGCAGATATGAGCCACACAATTAAGATGATGCACTTAACCCGCTTGGGAGTCCGCTTTAAATTATACTGAACCGCTTGCGTGACGGACCAGTAGCGATCCAGGCTTATTGCGCACAGATGCACGATGGAGGACGTGCAAAAAAGAACGTCCAACGCCAAATAGATCCCGCACCAAACTTTGCCAAAATACCAGTAGCCCATGAGTTCATTGGCGAGACTGAACGGCATCACCAGAGTGGCCACCAGGATGTCGGCCGTGGCCAGGGAGACCAGGAACAGGTTCTGGGGCGCTTTGAGCGCCCGGCTTGTCAGCACGGCGATCACCACCAGCACATTGCCCACCACAGTGAACAAGATGAGGAAACTTACGAGGGCGGCGATGCTGGCGACGGCCGCCGATGAGTAGCCGTCGGACGCGTTTAGCTGGATGACCGTGTCCAGTCCGGTGCTGTTGAGCCAATCCATCCTGGCGTCATATTAATAATAACAGTAGTAAAATAAAGTCCCGCTATAATCTGTGTACACCGAAAGGCAAAACATGCAGTGTGATGTGCGCGCGGCACGGGCGCTCCCTCCCCCGCTTTTTCTCGCATCCCAGTGATGCTTGGTGTACCGCCCCTCCCCTCATCTCCTTGACTCTCCTCTTGTCTACTGACAATCTTGAACAATTGATTATTGATCCTTACTCATTTAAATGGCTTATGCTGCAAGATCATTGTGCCCGACAAAGACAATTAAAATAAAGTACCTGGATCACCTGTTTCTTTGAGCGGTGGTTCCTAAACTGTGGCTCAGGGTCTTTTTTTGGGTCTGTTTTCTTCAGTGACAATTTTATTCTCATGTTCTCATATTTTGTTCTCCATAAATGTGTAAAGGTACAGCATAATATTTCACCTTTTTTCTTATTGTATTTTCCTTTTGTAACAATCTGATTTTGTCAATACCGTGAGTGTAAACTCAACTTCAACACTGAAACGCGAATGGTATCCCTTTAAAGAACCTCGCAAATGACTCCCTGGTGCCCGTTGCTTTCGTCATCGTTTCCCGAAGTCCATTCTGCCGTCTGGTGGTGGTTTTCCTGGACCCCAGTGGAGCCCAGCGCATTGATTCTGTCGCCCTCTTCAATCCATTATCACAATAGTGAGGAAGCTTGCGGTCATTCCGTTCTGCATTTGATAAGCGGCTCGGAAAACAGCCATTAAACTTTGCAATTATTCCTGAGAGCGAGTGAACCGTCATCGATGGATTTTCTTAATTTTCCTTTGGAACGAGAAAGACCAATGCTACGAATGGAACTTGGTGTCGCCCAGTGAGCCTTTTCTTGTTCTTCTTGAGCTGCCTCTTCAGTTTTGCCCCAAATGTGCACGCCTGTTAACTGGCACCAGATCGAGAACGGCCGCCTGTTTAGTGCAATTATGTAACCGGCTGCCAGACAACCACAACAACACATTTCACCTGCTGGATGGAAAGGAGCTGCCAATAGAAGAGAAAGTAGCTTGTAGCTTTGATATCGTGTGAATGCTAAGAGACAAATATTCACAGTTGAATTTTTGTGCCGTGGCGAGATGTCAAAATATGAAAAGTGTGAATGCTGAGACACGAGCAATCGCACCTCAGCTGCTTTGCGACAGGCTGTTTATTCTCACAATTTTCAAATTGTTTTTCTCATGATATTGCGGATTTCATTCTCACCTTGTGAGCCACTTTTAGCTGACATGAGTCCAGTAACCGGTCAGGGGGATGGACTTTATTGGGTTTGGAACCCTCCGGGCTTTAAGCATTTGTGGCTTATCACTTCTGACAAACCGCTTTGTGGTAAACGTAAACTAAATTGTCTCGTGCATGACAGCACCAGTGCAAAAACACACAAACAAAAGTATTTTTTATTCAGTTATTTTAATGTTTTTCACTCGCATGTTTTTGAATCCAGGTAAGGATACAAAACGCTAGGGATAAAGAAGTGGTGTCATTAAAAATTACCATTGTTTTACAATTCTCAAAATGGCAGCCATGTACTCTTCTGCCCATAAATATTCTGTACATGCATGGTGGTGTTATACTTTGCAATCCACATCAATCTCATGTATACAATTTATTTACAGATATAAAAAACACCATTTAAGATAAGTATTTTTAGTAAAAATAATTAGGTAGGCACACAGTATTAGGAACGATAGTACAAATACGACTACGAACACAAAACACTTGTAAATGGAAGCGTTTTGCTTTTGGAGGCTGGTCCTTGAGGTCAATGCGGCGTCCCCTTCCTTCTCCTCTCCAGGGTGTGCAGGCCCTCCTGGCGACCCAGAGCATGCTGGGTACCCACCTTGTGGGCGGTCTCCGTGGCAGTGATGTCAATCTGGGCATATTTAGTTGAACCCTTCCCTGTCCACACACAGCGTAGAAAATCTCTGAGTACAGCACGTCATGGTAACTTTAGGCCCCGCAGCTCATATTTTGCCGGCAGAAGTCGCTTTTATTGGTAGCTTTAAAACGTAAACCGTAAATGTTTTGGAGTAGCTACAGTCCAATTGTTACCTTTTTTTTTTGTTTTGATTCTACTTGGTTTTGTCTCTCATCTTGGTTTCTTGTGGTTTTGCTTGCACCTGTGCTCATCAACCTGGTCCCTTATGTCTTCCATACAGCCCCCCTCAGCCACTTGCGCCTTGTTGTCACGTCTATTTACTTGGATTTGTTCCCGAGTCACGTCGTCTTTCCTTTTGCAGTTCTTTTAGTTTTTTGTTTGTTACTTTGAATCCCATTTTTTGTCCATTTGGTTTTTGATCCCTTTAGATAGTTTATTCTGGACGCAGACTTACTCTGTCCAGGCGTTGGTACCACAGTACCCCGGGTGCCGGGTTCCTGCAGATCCAACTCCATGTAGTTGAGCTGCTTCTTAGACATTGGACTCACTGGAATATTAACGTACGTCACGCCGTCGCCGCGAGACCTTTCGGCGAGTGAAGTCTCTGCAGGGTGCGCCAATGCTGTCCCTGCAAGATGGTTGTTCAGGTGGCATCAACAAGGCAAGGGTCTAAAAACTACGGCCCACTTTCCATTTTTTAGCGTGTTACTGCAAATAAATCAAACTGAAGACATTGGCCCTCTAAAGTTAGAGAACACCTCTTCCATGATATTCCTGAATCTTTTACTCCTCGAGAAATCAGAAGCTGTTTTTATCTCTACCCTACCTCCGACTCACAAAAATCAAAGATTTATTGTCGTGTCGAGGTGTTCCAACCGTGTTAAGTATGAATTTAAACGTAGCCATTATCAGCAGCTCTGTAGCAAAAAGCCCAGAGGGACACTCTACAAGAGGCCATTAGACGCCGGCAGAGCCTTTTGGCGATGTCTAAAAGAAGCCTTGAAACCTAATTGATCCTTGCACAAGCGCGGCGTCTGTAATGGCTGCCATTATAGCGAGTGGCTTGTACCCACATCGAGCATACATTGGCGGAGCGCGGCGAAATGTCAACTGCTTTTGAGGCAAAAGCTGATCTAATGAGAGGCGCTCGTTAGAACGTTGAATAATGGTGCTATTTTAGTGTATATGAAGTTGTGTAATGGAAATACTAGAAGTAGAAATAATCGGTTTCGAAAAACTAAGTGGTTGTTTTCTAGGACCACATTGAAATCTCAAATCCAACACTTTGATGTACTAGTAGTATCAACATCTACTCTGTTGAACTAACTGTAATGTGGTCATCTTTACCTTCCGTCTCTTGAAGCAACTTTTGCGGACTGCAGATAACCATCTGTTCGTATTTGCTTTTTTCTTCGGCCTGTAAGACAAACGCAATGAATAATACTTTTGAAGTCAGGAAGAGTATCGAAAGACAGCATGGACAAGTGTGTGCTACACAAAAAAAATCCAAATATGCGATACTGCTACGACATAATTGCAGCAAATCGCAAAGTGCCAATTTACTTAGTTATCAAGGCAGTTTTAGAAGTCTGAAGGACAATAAGCATAATACAGTGTGACACATCAGCTGTTTATTGCTGTTAATGATAAATATAATTCTAATAATTTGTATTTCGGAGTTTTAGATTGGCCTACCTCAGAGTTTTTATCTCCTCTGCTCTCCATGATCTCATAGGCAGGATCAGCTCTGTGCTTCTCCTCTCTGTCAGTGGGTCGTTTGTCTGGCGAGGGGCGGGGAGAAAAAATGTCGGAAACCTTAATTTTTTCTCCAGCAATGTGTGATGCATGATTCCTGAAATGAATAAGTATCATACAAAACGGCAGCACAATATAGTCGCGCACACTCGTAAGTTTTCATCAAGAGAACAGGAAGGAACACACAAGCAACATTCCAAAGGGATATTCCTTTTAGTTGTGAGTAATGTTAAACATTGCAAAAGTAATTGAAACCACAGTTTTAAATCATTGCATTACTAAAAGAAAAGATACGTGATTATTTCAAAATATACATGTATCCGGGGAATCTGCTTCCTTTCCGATATTTACTGTGTACTAAATACAAAGTAATGAATCACTCAACATATATTTCACATCTAAGCTACGTGCATTTACATCATTATTCAAGTACGTACAAGCTTCAGTTGAGCAGCTGTCGGCCATCAAAGAGCTCAACAAACATATGGAAGTGAATGTGTAAAATACTGTATTTGATGGTTCCCTTTTGATACTGCACCTTGAGAGATCATGTGATTACATTTTCTCCCACAGCTCCTTCAGTCAAATAAAATAGGGCAGGTACAGTATCATTCTGATGTTACTGTATCAGTATTGGACCATGACAGATTACAATATGATATCTCACTATCAATGTTATATCACCACATCCGACCAAGTAGTGGATCATTTCAGTGCTGGACTTTAAACAAATGTAATTGGTGATGCTCCAAATGGATGTTGTTGGGAGATCCAGGAAAGGAATTCAGGAGTGGTGGGGGATAACAAGTCCAAGAAAAATATCCATGGTTCAGTTGGAGAAGAGAGAAGAGGCTGCAAGAGCGCAGAGGAAAAGAGGCCTCTTACCTTCACTGGGCAATGCTTGACCGTTCGTCTCTTCATTCGGACCGTCGGTCTGAAGAGTCTCAGAACTTTTTTCTTCTGCGCTTTTCTTTAGGTGCAGCCCAGTTAGAAAGGTTTGCACACTGTAGATTCTGCTGCGGCGGTGCACATTGGCAGGGGTGCCCCGCAGTGGCGGGCGGAAATGAGCACCACAGCACTTGGAACAGTTTTCGTAAATGACGTCAGTCGCTGGTGCTTGGGAGCCAAATAGTGATGGAGGGTTGAGGCTTAATGCAGGGCTCATGGCTACGTGTAAGTTACCGCGGTTGGGATTTGATTTCTTGGGTGCTCTGGGATGATGAAGGACCTCAGCTAAAAGGCTTGCTAGTTTTTCCAGTCCTTTTTTGGCAAGTGGTGAATCCTCACTTGTCCTGTCTGACCTGCGAACTAGAACAACAATGCTGGCATTGCTTCTGCGTGGTGATTTGTCAACACCTTGACCTGCTGGATGGGGAAATATCACTCGTAGCAAGGAAGGACACGTTCTGATCACGAAAACGTCTTGTAGTCATGCAGATGTTCATGCATGCGAGGAATAAAAACACAAGGCGGTGTGCAAATACAACAGTGAACCCCTGCATATTCGTGGTTGGGTTTTCACAAATTCACCTATTTTCAGTTTTTGTGCTCCATTTGGTTGCATTATGGTGTCAAGGAAGTGTGTTGAGGAGCTTCATTTAGACATAAGTACGTCTTAGCCATCATCTTGCGGCATCTCTACGTAATTACAAAGCTTTGGGGAGTGACGACAATTACGTGTGGATTTTTGAGTCCCTATCCGCAGCGAATTGTGGGGGTTCACTGATTATCAGGTGATTTTACCTACCCGGTAATGCAGGTATTGCTGCAGCACTTGCAGGGTTGAAGGACGTACCCTGTGAAATGATGTGAAACATTAGGATTCGCGACAATCACTTTGTGGATGAAGTGTTGTCAATCTTTAAAACAAGCCACAACGGCATTTCCGCCTTCTGTGGTATCCAAAAAGTAAGTCCTTGCACTAACTATGGCATGGCTTACAGAAACTCCATGAGGAAATAAAAACGATGACCGCCTCACCTGAAGTCCACCGCATACTGAGCAGATGGTCACAATGGTTTTAGTTGTGCTGGACTCCGTGCTGTCACTAGAGGGTGCCCACCTTGTTTTCCTGCTCAGTGAGCTCACTGTTTTGAGGTGACCCTCAGAGGCCCCCTTTAAAGACTCTGTTACAGGATCAGGAGAATCCTTAGATAAACTGGAGTAATCCTGTGCCAGACTCCTGGGAGTGTCATACAGATACCTGAGTGAGGTTGGTACTTTGTACTCGTGTCCTGATACATTGGGGCAAGAACAAGAGCTGAGGTCTTGAGCCAAGTGCGGAGGCAGACAAAAAACTGAGCCAAAGTCCTCACTAGCGCTAATGTCCAGACTTCCCGTGTATGAGGAGAAACTTCCAGAGTAAGAGGAATGACTACCAGTGGCAATACCGCTGTCTAAGGAGCTCTGGCGACCGATTTCCTGTAGCTGCCTGGGGTCTATGATTCCAGAAGTGTTCCCGCTGTTCTGGTTGCCCAATTGCTTTTCCACACTCGCCACTTTGTTGCCAACAACATTGCTATCAGCGAGGTTACTGCCGGGTTCGGTCCAAACGGCCAAACGGCTGGAAACGCTGCAGTCGGATTGGCTGGTGTCTGAGGTGTCCGAGGAACCGGATATGCTGCGGTCATCGCCTCCGGGGGATGCACAATACATGGACGACGCTGCAAACACGACATGTGTAAGGGTCTTTAATCAGCAGCTCATACATAATGCAGCATCTGTTGCAAGCCGTCTAATAACAACGATAGATCACAAGTGAGTGAAGCGAAAGACGGGTTTAATTTGTATTGTGATGGACTGTTGCACAGCAAAATCACTGCGGGTGCTGCAAACAATGGAACTTGCTAGGAATGGTCATTAGCAGTATTTACCTGTGCTGTTCCGATTGGAAAGCATACTCAAGCGCTTCTCCAGTTCCCGTGTCTCATGGTTCAGCCTCTCCTCAGAGTTGGTCTGACTGGTGTTTGGATCTGTCAAAAAGAATGACGACCAGATGTTAGCAATTGGAGTCATGCTATTTTATGACATGCAAGCGTGCAACTAACTAAGAAAATAAATTACCCACACAGCTATCCATTTGTTATGGATAATATGTGATGAGCACATTAGTCCATTAACAGAACACTGCTCGATTGTTCAAAATTATGCCTACAGCTGCTCGCCGTTCTCGCCATAGGCAACTACAGCACGAGACTCCAAACCCTCTTGAGAGGACTGGTACTAGAGCCCAAGCTGTGTTGAGTTGAGCCTGGCTGCATCTGCTCGGAACTTCTCGACCTCTCACACTAAGTCATTTACTTTCCTACCACAGTGAATAATTTCAAAACAACCACAGTTTAAATCCAGATGAAGTTTTATCTTTATCTGAATGCTCAGGATCGTTCTCTGGCGCTTAGTCCACTGTGGCTTATATCAAAACCAGTTGTATGCTTAGATGTTCCCATTGGCCAATCCGAGCTAAAGGGAATGAAAATTGTGAGAGACTGTTTAAATATGTCTTTTTTTGTTTGTTTTAGAACCGCCGATTGACGAGCACCACTGTAATCAATATGCACAACGTCAATTGAATTCGCACAAAAACACTCCTAGCCTTTGAAGCTTAAGGCTTTGAGACCACATGTGCAAGTAGCATGTCCTTGGAGAGGGTCACGCGGAGCGTTTGTGCAACACAACATGGTTTATTAATAGTGCTGTAAGCGTTTAGCGTCCCTCCGCGACCATGTGAATGACTCTTTTTTTATATTCTTTTAAGTCTGCAACATGTCATTGAAATTCATCTTTTTCTACTTTAGCACCACATTCAAATGCATACTACTCACAAGAGTGCTTTTTTTCAATCCCCACCATTAATCCGACTACAAAGGTAGGTTACCATTGACAATATTTTCCAATACAGTCAAGGACCCTACAGAAGTAACAAACACAATGCTCATAATGGAGATGTATCAATCTATGTTAATGAATTAAATGATCTGGCGTTATTTACTTTCATTTGTTTTCATTCCGGTTTGGGGGCTCGCGCTAACCAACAATATTGCAGAATGCTGTTGGGCTGCTGGTACACGGATGCCTCAAGTGATTAGGAGGCTTTGTCTGCTCCGCTCGTGTGAACCCCTCGCTTCTATTTATTCCCCGACGGGAATAGGCGGCACTTAAGCGTAGAGATATGGAAAAATGAAGAATATCCACAAGCCCCCGCAGGTGACTCGAACACATTTACTGTGATATCGGCAAGAACATTAGCTGTTGGAAATCGGAGAGGTGTTAAAAGTGGACAGAATGAGAGCGGTGTTAAATGTGGTGTTAAAACAAAACCAAGTTGGAAGACTTTAAACTTGCACATTGTTGTGGAGCAAGCGTGTGTTCTTTGTAGGTTTGGTGAAGTGTCATGTACCTCTCTTTGTAAAAAGGTTTTCCTTCCCTACTCTTTGGTCCTAAGCGTACTACTAATCAAACTATTGTTTCTTTTTCCTTCTTCCAGAAGGCGTTACAGTTTACTGAAAGTTTGAGTAAGCGTCCTTGGGTCTGTTTAAAGGCAAATGATCCTGATCCGTGTGTTCAAAATGTCAGATTATCTTGCCTCAGTTCATACTTTTGAGTTGCGAGTCGACTAGCTTTCTTGAGCGGAATCTGTTGGACGTTGGAGCTTTCACTTAAGTAGTAGCAGGTTCTGTTAACAGCCAACTACCAACTGAATTTGCTGCTGTAACAAGTTACCCAACTTTGAGGTTTAGACAGCTGCAGCAACTTCTGGTGGTGCTTTGTGCAGCCACTTTTAATGCCACAGAAGATTAGCCAATTATGAAAAATCTGTCACCAGTCGTAATTTTGTGGCATCAGTTTTGTCCACTGTGGAATCATTTGGGGAAGGGAGCACACTGAGTCGCAGCTCCAGTGTGTGGGATGTGGCTAATATCTCTTGGCGCTGCGTCAAACATCTTGACTGACCTGGCAGGATGGGCTGCAGGCCAAAAGGTCCCCTAGTAGGAGAGACTCCTCGGACGATGCAGTCGAATAAGAAGCTTATCTGCTCGCTTTCGGAAGACGTGAGCAGGAAAACACCAGCCCCTGTGGAGTGCAAGTGGAAAACTGTTCAATGACAGGAACTTTGACAGCATTTCAGACCATTTATGTATCTCCAAACATATAAATATGGAATTCATTGGATTTTCAGTCTCAAGTTTTTCTCCGAATGCTTTCTGCAACATTCTAGAGTGTCTCTGATCTCCTTGTGACAACAAACCTGTCACCCATAAATGGTCCTTGAGTCAACACTGCTCCGGAGACCACCCACCACGTCAGGACATGACCCTTAATCAATTGTACACCTGACACTTGCCATCATTGAATGCTCAATTCAAGAAAGTGATTATCTTGTAGTCATTGTTTTTAAGAATACTAATTATATTAAAGCTGGAATGGTTGACTTAATCCAATTGTGCCTTTGCTTATCACCACAAACACGCATTGCTAAGACAATAAAACGGAGCCAATGAATGACTCATGCCTGTGGGGGTTGTTTTTTTCAAGACTGAATCATTCCTTGTAAAACATGTATGCCAGCAGATGTTCTCCACAATCCTTAAACTACAGCGACAAAAGCAACTTTCGCAAAGGAGTTCCTGCACCTCCATATTTGGTAGACTTACAGTAGCCACATCGCGTTCCTCCCTCAAAGACAAATCCATTTGGTACGGGCCCATATCGACGCAGGTCCGGAAGGTTCCAGTGGCCGAGGACGACGGGGGATGAGTCTCTGACGAGAGCGAGCAAGTTGTTGCACAAGTGAAGGGTTGCCGGTCCGCTCTCTAACTTTGTTCCTGCCAAGACTCCGACGCTGAACCTGTGAACTGGGCCAACAGACAAAACCAGACAATTGTGGGAAAATGTCATAAAAATCTCAAACTCGTATGGTTATGCAGTACATGTCAAGGATACATCTGGGCATGTCTGCAGAGATTTTTTTATGACTCCACAATGACTTCAGCATGGCATAAACCTTCCTTTCCATTAGTCCGTTTATTGTTGTTACCATGAAAATGAGGAAATGTCGACCTTTTAAAGATAAGACTTGGCACACCCACCGACAGGCAGATGACATTTCGACATGCTCCTCTCAGTGGCATTAAGCGGTCAAGTGCACACACAAAAGACTGAAAGGTCCTCGATTGTAACCATTAGTACCCTCCTTAACATTCAGCTGGACCGCCGCCACCAACTGAGCCGGCCATTGCTATTAGTGGCGCCTCTGAGTTTCTCGCTTACGTAACATCCAGTATAGTGTTCCTATATAGCCCATAGAGCTTTAGAATCTGTACATACCCACATTCTGTATTGTTGACTCCTGAATTGATTAAGGAATGTATCCAATTTTCAGGTTTGCTCGTTAATGCTTATAACTTGCTCTACCAGGGTTACAACCTATGACAATTCAACAGGTCCATTCTTGTCTTGCAATCCGGAAAGGTCTGATTCTACAATTTATCAGGGGAGCTCTTGTCAACAGCTAAACTTGAGCTCGATAGGTCCAAACATAGGACTGGCGAGCAAATCTGATCTTGTAAATGCTAAACTTGAGCTCGAAAAGTCCAAACATAGGACTGGCGAGCAAATCTGATCTTGTAAATGCTAAACTTGAGCTCGAAAAGTCCAAACTTAGGACTGATGAGCAAGTAAGATCCTGTAAATACTTAAGATTGGGCCTAGTACTAGTCAAGATTACGTCTGTCATTTTATGAGCCCTATACAGATGTATTGGTACGAGTCAGCAGGGTGATAAACCAGCAAATGTATTCATGACAACTTCTAAAGTTGACCCAGAAATGGCAGATGCTATGACCAATAACCAAGTGACCTCTTGGACTGTTTGACATGATCTTAGAAAGGTCTCAATCTGAAGATGTCCCCACACTGCACAGCCTCTTCTCACCTTCTCCCAAGCTGTAGCGCAAACGGGCTTCCCAGGCCTGCAGAGTCTCCTTGCTGTCGAACCCAAGCAGAACCGTCTGGGTCAGACAGAGAATGGCCAGTGTGAATGACGTGCCTTCGCACCACCGTCCGCTTTCCAGGCCGCAGATCTCCTCAAGAATGACTCCGGCCCGCTCCTTGTTCCCTTCGACTTTGTCCGACTTGTCTTTAAAAACTAACAACACGAGGCAATCTGGAGGCGTCAAAAGAGTCCGTGTGAGTATGTGGAGCATGCAGTCACAATCAATGTCAATTTACAACTCGTGTTGACAGCTGCAATAACAACCGGCATGAAAGAGCCGACCAGAGCCAAGTGACGTTTTTTTTTTCAGGAGAACAACGTTGCCCATAATGCGGAACCTAGACGTACGTAATCCAACAAATTCTTACAATGCGAACACTCATGTTTGAATATTTAAAGGTAAAAAAAAGTCAAGTTGTATCATTGCGACAAAAAAATTCTAAAATATGAAGAATGGCATTTTTATGAGAATAGCTGTCATTTTCAAGCTGTCATATTGCGAGTAAACTTTGAAAAGTGATTTGACAAGAAGAAAGTAATAAGGGGAAACAATTTGCCGTTTTACGAGAATGAAATATGAGAAAATCGGCAGTTTGATCTGAAAAAGATTTAGAATACATAATGTTTAGTTTTTACCTGCTACAGGCGATGGCTTACGAAGAACGATCCACCTAGTTTTCCACTGCCAAAGAAAAACACCCAAGAAAGTCAGACTTGTGTCATCAAAATTCCACCGTCCACCCATTAAAATAAAATAAAGCTTTACCTTTTTACCGTCTTTGAGTCTGGCATATCCCTCCACGACAACCGAATCGGTCATCTTCAGTCATGGTTCCTGACAGCTGCACAGTTGGCTGCCCCAATGAGGTGGGTCACTTTCAAAATAGCTGCAGCGCCCTCGCTCGCTCGCTAAGCCAGAACCCCACCCCCACCCTCACCCCGCCTTTGAAAAATAACAACAACATGACCAGCATAGAAAATGGCATGACCACCCAAAGTAACGCATACTCTGCATGCCGGTGCATCGTAAAAGTTCGAGCAAAACTAACCCAACACGTGGCTCATACTTAAAAGTTGAAATTCGAGTTGTCATTTATCAAATTAGATGATGGAAGTTGTGATTGAAAAAGAATAATGTAGTACAACAATTAGAAATGCAATTTTATAAGAATAGATTTTTATTTTCCTGTGATATGAAATAAATCATACATTTTAGAGACGTGGTAAATGTTTACTTAAAAAAAAAAAGTATTCAGTCTTTTTTTTTCACAGTGGGGAGAAAGGTCATTGATAATCAACAAAACATAAAAATGCTATTATTAAACTAGTCACAAATCTCCTATCACGTCTTCTTGGCTTTCCGTCTGATCACAGAATTGATCCAGTCCATGTAGTTGGCCACTTTAGTGTAAACGCCGGGTTTTCCTGTCCGTCCGCAGCCCTCCCCCCAGCTGACAATCCCATACAGGAAACTGACGTCGTCCTTCGCACAGGCCAGCGGGCCGCCAGAATCCCCCTGACGAAGAATGCGTGCCATAATTACATTAGCGAAGACAATAGCGGACCCAAAAAGACCTTTGTACACATAGCCTTGCAATAATAATTACTAATTGCTGATCTCACGCTAATGGCTAATTTATTGCTAATTGCTGATGGGCGGCATTTTGGAGAAATTTCAACATGGACCCACCCAAAGAATTTTTTTTGCCAGCTGGACAGATGTCACCCTCTTACCTGGCAGGCGTCCACGCAGCCGTTGAGGCCAGCACAAATCATGTCTGTGGTCACGTGGTTGCCATACACCTCTGGACTCTTGCAGGTGTCATGGCTGATCAGCCTCACTCCCGCTTCCTGCAGGCTGGAATAACCATCTGCTTCTGTTAAACATAAAAAAAAAAAATAATAATAATAAGTTTGGTCATCCTTAGCTATATGGTAGTTCTCCTACTGTATCTCGGCATTGGATTTGATAGAACAACAATTACAAATATAGAACTACAGGATTTTTCTCTTTAGACTTTGAATGTGAGGTGCCTTAAATGATCTAACTTCCATCATCTTGGCATTTATCTCCTTCATAATCAATGAGTCAAATTGAGTTCCCCTCTAATCTTTATCTTCCACTCACTGCTGATCACAAATACAAAGCAAATACAACGCCGCCATCTTCGGGGATCGTTTAGCCATTACATTGGTGTACAAATCTGAATTTCATAGACAAGCTGGGTGAGACCGTCTTTCAAAAACTAACTAGACAAATATTTATGTGAATGGTTGGATTCCAGTATACAAAAAGAAACGTTCACAGCAATGAATGACTTCTGAGTGAGAAGAAGAGGCAGAGAAGGTGCCCAACTAGTCTCCAATAATTGGTGGGCATTCTCAAAGTTTAGAACCACTGTGCTAATTTCATTTAAGTTTTGCATTGTAATGAGCATTAACCTTCTAACATTCTAAAATTCAATGGTCCGGTTGTTGTTTTTGGCATTCAAATACACAATGTTTAATTCTCTTGGTTTAACTCTGTGTTACATTTTATATTTCAAGTTACAGCGTGCGTATTGTTCAGATTTATTCCCAAAGTGTGTTTTAAAAACTTTGTGTTTCAAAGTGAGTATGAGGCTCTTTTTAAGAGTTGAACATTGTTTGATGTCACTCACTCTCATGCATGTGTCCCCAGCCACTGATGGAGCAGCAGTAGTTGTCTGGGAAGGTGACACCTGTTTCGGGAAGACAGATGGGCCTGATGAACGGCGTCCGCTTCACACAGTGGCCGTCTTTCTTCTTCAGTTTGATGAGAACTACCCCATTTGGGAGGTCAAGAAAAACAAACGGTAAGCTTTTACAGGGGAGGGACGCAGCTGCTTAGTGACGTACAGTTGTGCACGCACACTTGAGGTCATTTAGTTTGTGTGAGTCATCAGTATGTGATTACCAATGTCGTGGAGCGTCGGGTTGAACACGGAGAACTGTTTGGGAAAGATGTACTTGTCCACTCCAAAAGTGCGCGTGTCGGGACTGCTGACGTTGAAGTGCTGCTGGCCGAGTACTACGCGAAGCTGCGACAGCAGCGGGCTGAGAAAGTCACACACACAACCCGACATGGTCACATGGGTTCTTTGTACATTGGAGTTAAGGTGGCGACATTTCTGGATATAGAGCGAATATGAAGTCTTGGTTAAAGAAACAGACGCTCCCATGAGGGTATGTGATGCTCGTGAAGCGGCTGACATACTTGCGGAAGAAGCAGTGGGCCGCCGAGACGACCCAGCAAGAGGCAATCAAGGTTCCGGCGCAGAAGTCTGACTGTCCGATGTAAATGGCCACCATCCAGGGGTGGCTTCCCGGCAGAGCCGAGTTTCCTCCCATGATCCTTCCCCTGGCTACGGACACCCGCTTCTTGTGCTTTGTCCCGCACACCGGATTCTTGGCTGGCACCGAGCGGGGCGAGTCACCCAATTCGGGTAGCGTGTTGAACATGTTCATCCTACGAGAGGATGCTACAGAAAACAATGTGGTGGTTATCGCTGAAATGTCTTTACGTTTAAGCTAAAAATTGCATTATAGTGTTTGCTAAAAATTGCATTATAGTGTTTGCTTTTTTTCCATGACCATATTTTCCTGTGTGTAAACTCACACAGTGGCATCTTGCAGGAGGGCACTGCGCAGTACTCCCATGAGATGGCGCCCCTGCTCAGAGTGTAGCACCACGGCATCTTGTCGCCATCAGGATTCCTGCACGCACAGGTATGTTCTGATTCTATTTTTATATTTGAGACTAAAACTATTATGTTCTTGCCAGTCGGGTTATTTGTAAAAAAAAATTTTTTTAACCCAATATAATAGGGGAGTTTTTTTAAATTCTCCCTTTGGTTGAATAATATAGTAAAAATGTAACAATTTTAATATTTTATTACTGTCTATAAGTAAGACTTTTTAAATTATTTTCCCTTTGGTTGAATAATATTGTAAAAATGGAACAATTTTAATATTTTATTACGGTCTATGAGTAAGACAAAATAACACTGTAATTTTGGAACTTTATATGTACATGGATCATCAACACCAGTCAGTTTTTGAAATATCTCGCCCTGCCTCGAATAGTGAAAAAAATGTGTAATTTATTCCCTGCTAAAAATATTTAAAATTGCTTGTGTTAGTAGTTCAAATGAACTATAATCAATTTTTTCTTTCATGTATCATAATTGCTTCTGTATGTGCCCATACAGTCAACACTCAGCCACTTCCTCTCTGCCTTGTCTTTCAAGTATTAATCAGAATGCCGTGTTTAGAAAAGTGCCGGCACATACAAGATATTATTGTAGAGAAAATTTGAGGGTTGACTTCCACTTTATGGTTCTATCTTGAAACGTATGCATGTACAATATTGAATATCATCAGATGTTTTGTGCACTGCATTATGCTTCGCTTCCACTAATTGTACAAATATCAGGAGAGTTTAATTTGACGATATAATTCAATATACATCATCATAATCCTGTGGGGATTTTACATTAATGTGCTATTATTAACGTCGGTCTGTTATTTTAAATTCAACAATTCATTTCATATTAAATTTTCTCACTCTGTTACAAGCTTGTTCGTTTTTTTCCCCCCCTCCGTTAACAGATGACATAAGCATAGGAAATGAGTTGGTAGGGTTGCGCCACATACACCCACAACGTACACACACCTGCAGTTGGCATGCTCCCCGAGGCCCCTCTGGGGTGCGGCAACTACCGTGCCCACATGGAGCTCGTTGTAAAGCAGGTCTGAATTCCACGGCAGACAGCGTGCGCCAGACGCCGCCGTGGACACCACGCCTCGGTAGCGCGTACCCCGACTGTTGTAGCACTCGCTTTCTGGCTCTGTTTGGGAGGGAGGCGGTTGCTTTGGTCAGTCGACAGTAGGATACTGGAAATGGAGTCGGAAGAAAGAAAGGTTCTACTCACTGAAGCTGCAGTACGGTCCGCCATAGCCGTGTCTGCAGTTACACACTTTCTTGCGAGTGGCGATGATCATCCGGCACGTTCCGTCATTCTGGCACGGGTTCGAGCGACACACTAGCATATGCATAATGCATAAAAGTGCGTTATGTCAGAGATAGATTAATCTGTCCCTAAATGTTGTTTTGACGCTGATTTCGGTAATGTTTTTCCTTTTTTCTAGCACATCAGGGTTCTGGGGGTATTTTTTTATTTTACGTTTGACTTATAAAAGCTTGTGAGGATTTTAGCTTTGTCTAGCTGAACCTAAATGTTAATTCATAAATCTTACAAATTATAATAGCTATTACATTATTTTAATTTATTATTATGAAAACAATATTTGAGATGTTTACTTGCTTCACTCCTTTAAAAAGATGTAAAAATTTGCTAACCAGCTTTCGTGTTACTAACGTTGGCATTTCAACGGTATTTTCCATTTCCGTTCGCATTAAATTAGTAAGGCAACGTGGTTCGCTTGTTTTAAATACGCAAGATGTAATTCTTTTTGCGTTCTGTTTACTTTTGATCATTCGGATGATTGACCATGAAATAAAGCGGTGAGGGCCCGTCCAATGATGCTCGACGCTTTAATCAGGGTCCTTTTTCTCCCAGTGTAAGATAAGTTTTGCTTGCAGGAGCGTGAAGGCACCTCTGCGGTTTTGTTCCTTTTTGCTGTAAATACCCATGAACCCACCCACCTCCAACAAACCTGTGGGTGTGTCTCAAAATACCATTCCTTAGTCACAGTGAGTCATATAATCTTTCCTTTCTTCGTTCGTGATCAAAGGAAGGGTGTGGGGCCTGTTTAATATCTTGGCCATTTCGTTTAATATGCAGTGCCGTAGGTGTCGGTAACGAAAGCAAACAAGACAGCCGTGTCGCGTGAGCCTTACGCATGTAGCGGGCTCGTCGGCACTCGATCTTGCCGCCGACGCACGTGCACTGTTCCACGTTGCGGAGGTGAATGCGGCCCCAGGAATCTCCGTCGTCATAATGGCGCAGGTGTATGGTTTCGTAGCACTGTTCTAAAAAAACAAAACACAGCAGAGGCAACAAAGCTGAAAGAAACAAAAGAAACCCGACTGTGCAGTTCTGGACTCTTTTTCATTCCATAATGTACGTTATCTATTCCTTAGAGAGCAGGAATTTGCCGTGTTGTTGACGCAGGTTATTTTTCATCTAAAATTTTTATTTCAAAAAAATTTCTGCTCAGCGTCAGCAGTCTTGCATTTACCATTTGAACAGCAGAATTCAGAAGTTGGATTGGTCTACGTTTGTGCGCCTTTTGACTATTCAGGGCTTACGTCGTGAATAAAAGTACGTCTCCCCGCATGCGGCATACTCACTGCGCTCGCAAAGTCTTCCGGAAAATCCGTCAGGACAGGAGCACTCAAACGTGAGCCCCTCTGGGATCAGCGTGCAGATGCCACCATTTTGACACGGCTTCAAACGACACGGATCGGTGAGCCTTCGCGACGCGTGAACGGAAGCTGGAGAAAAAAAGCACAGCAACTGAAAAAACGAAATATTTATATATGCTATTCAGAGAAGATTTGAACTATTTGGCTTTGTGTAGTTGCTTGGGAATCAACGGCGTGTTCATTTTTAACGATAGCGTATATGCTAATGCTAACCATTGGGTTGTCTTCGCTCCGGCGCACAGAGACCCCACTTTCGGTCCCGGTCGAAATTAGGCGTAAGAGAACACCTGTGGGGAAAAAAAGAAAAGCACATGGTTCTCTTTTGTGGAACTTTCCATCATTTGTATTTAATACAGAGCATAAATTGGCAGATGACGCGTTCTGTTACACCACCTTGAGGACTCACCACGGTCTCGAGGTGAGGACGGTGATGCAGTGGTGATGAATTCTTCCGCCCTGGCGAAACGGAATCGCACACTCTTTTCCAGACGTGGTGACAACTGTTAACGGGAGGAAATAAAAGTTTCAATGTTCCTCTCTTAGAATTGTGGTAAGATATTTGTGACTCCTTATCGCTCAGCACCACCGCTGTATACTTTTGGAACTTGTGTTCCCACTTACCGTAATATATTTTGGCAATGGCAATATAATTCCACGATTTGTGAGAAAGTTTTCAATTGATCAATTTAAAGACTTGAAACTCGCCATTTCCACAAATATTTTTTCTCATCTTCCAGCATTGCGTTCTCATTATTTCTTGAGAATGTTTGTCCCAGCTCTGAAGTGGATGAACGTTACCTTTTTGACTCTTTGCAAATGGCACTTTGGAGATAACGGTCTCGGGCGGCTGAAAAAAAAGTGCGCACGAGATCACAGAAACATTTACATTAAGCCATTTTTATTTTTAAATGTGTGCTCTACTTACCCCCTGTGTGCTGAGAACAAATGGGAGAAAAAGTAAAAGCCCGTATGTCATGGTGGAAGTATGCATCGAGGCGCCGTGGAAAGGAAAACAAAAAAAAATGCCTTCACGTCATGTGTGGAAGTTGGAAGCGTCTCACTGCGCTTTTACGCGCGTGGATCCCTGCAAGTATTATCCTGCCCCGAGTTGAGTAAATCCCTTGCGTCATTGGGCTGGTCTACATACTGGCGTATTCCGCCACCACCGCCTCCCGCCCGGTGTTTCCCCCGTGGACGCTCTGCCTTGCCTCAATGCTAAAAAGCCCCCACATAGACCTGGATTGGGGGACAAAGCAGGAAGGTTGGGAGGGGGTGGGGGTTGTGGGTGTGCCCTTGTATCTTGTTCCACAAATCATCTTTCGCCATTGGAATGAATGGAAACGCAACTAATCTGTTCCAGCATAAACCCCCACCAGTCTTTTTTTTTCTTAATCATATGCACTCAACAAAACCAATGCACTTCCTTTCTTCTTTCATCTAATAGTGCATTAGTGCCACCAAATGATATTTTTCTCCAATGTGAATTGACGTTTGCAAGACAAACAGCTGGTCAAATGAAGCCTTGTATCTTGGAAAAACTCTATTGTTTTTACTTTTGAAATAAGTTTCCTCTTTTGAAAGAATTATTTTCCCAAATAAAAGGCAATATTTGACAAGAATATAGTTGCATTTAAACACTAACCGGTTAGAATATCTTCAACTGAATAAACTTTGACTTTAATATTGTGACAATATGACTTTAAGTTGAAAAAAATGTGACTTCATCCTCCCAACATTGCTTTTCATCCTTACCGAATATGGTTTTGTTCTGTTAAAAATGACAGCTTCATTTCCTGTAAAGAATAAAACTACTATCTTCAGTTCCGTACAACTTTTGTATTTGGCCACTTTTCATTAGGTTTGATTAGCATTAAAAATCTCCCCTGTACCCCAAAAAGCTTTTAAAACCCCTACTTTAGGGACAACATTTGGAGGGGGGGGGTATGTTTTGGGGCCATTCCTGCAGGGACATGCGCCATCAAAAAAAAAACCAACATCCCATTTTACAACCTCTAATTTCCACCAGCTGTCATTGTGGCCCAGTCCAGATGCTAACAATCTCAGCATGGTCGGAGATGGCTGCACTACTTAGGCCTGTGTTTCCCCAACCACTGTGTCGCCGTGAGAGGTATTCTGCTATGCCGAGGGAAATTGTCCAATATTAATTACGGACAGCCTTGTGAATAGGCTCGCCGAACCACTGGCCAGTTAGCGCAAGGCCTGGTCAGCCACTTGCTAATCGTGCATGTGTGGTTAATCAGAGAATCTTGAGATTTCATGTTGTGTCGGTCTGATTGCGCCGCATCGGCACAAAATCAGTTTTGCTGTCTGCTTTTGTGACAGTGACGCTCTGACGGCCGTGGTGCGTTTGCGGACTGACAGAAATCCCAGCATGTCGCAATATTTATAGAGCTTGTCTAAAACAGTAAACCGTAAAGTCATGTCAATTTGTTTTCATTCATTTAATTCTTGTTGATTTCTTTTAATCACAATCACTTTCAATAGTTTATTCCTTACACTGTCTAAAACCTTTTTAAAAACTGTCACTTTTATTAAAAAAAGTAATACAATTCAAAAAATATATATTTCTTTTTATTCAATTATTCCACTCTTTCTATATATATATATATTTATATATAGCACGTTCACAACGTCTTTCGTTTAATATGACTACTTTTAATATAAAAACTGATGTAACACCGAACAGATTTTTGTTGATGGCGGGCCTCGAGATTTTTTCCGTGCTGTAGATGTAAAAAGGTTGGGAAACACAGACTTAAGCAATGTTTTTGTTATTTTCAACTCAGCAGGAAGTAAGTCGTCACAACTCTAAAGTCATCAGAGATTCTTTTTTAATTGACAACTTCAACCACAGAAGCAGAAAGTACAGGAAATATTCAGCCATCCGGAATCAACACAGGAAGCACAAAGGAGGAATTCATTTGTTGATCCTAAAAAAAAATAATTTGGAAGTTTTAGATGAAACACAATATTGGATATGGGCAAAGTAAAATCATCAAAAATATCGATGTAAACATGATTGGAAAAATATAAGTTAAGACGTTTGGTCCTGTTCAATCGAAATTAAAATAAATCAAACAACCATTTACTTGGATGGTAGAGAAAATATCTAATAAAACCAAAAACAATTTTAAAAACACAAATTTGAACAATATTTCTTCATAAAGTCCGCAGAGGGACATACTAAATAAAAATACTAATACAAATAAAACAATATGCCCTATTAGAAGTTGTCATTTTTTATGGCTTGTCATAGAAATTTCAAGCTAAACCAAAAACACCAAATTACACCAACTGAACGTACCAAAACACCAGAATTCCAATGTACGATAACAATCATTTCATAGAGGGACATGCAGAGTTGTTTGACTCCTTCCCTTGGGGCTTTCAAAGTGCAGCAGTGGACTCGGAGGGGAGGGGGGACGGGGAGTAGAGGGCTCATTAGACGACGGTGGCCTTAAAGAGGTCCGCCTTGCACTCCGGTTCATCCGGGCGAACGGCGCCGTGAGGCATCTGCTGGGTGCTCCTCATCCGACTCTGGCACTGGCGCAACTCGGCCACGTAGCCCTGAAAGCTCAGGCTGAGCTCCGACTCGTCCCCGCGGGGCGTCTCAGTCGGCGCTCCCTCTTCCAGGTGCACCCCCTCCACGTCCATCACTTCCTGCGCTTCTTTCCCGCCAGGTGCTTTGGAGGCGCAGTTGGTGCCTGAAAACGGAAAAGAGGGGATGCTTAAAATAGATTTTATCCGCGACAAGAGCCAAAAATCTACTGGAAAAAAATTTCAAACTTTCAGAAAGAATTCTGACAATTGCCAGCCTTGCATTTTGTGTCACTTTTTCAATATTTCCATCTTACACCATCCTTGCTTGTTATTGGATCTCACTATTTTTACTTTTTTTCAGCATTAGCCCAAAAGTACCAGAAAAGATTTTTTGTTTCACATTATTATTCTTTACTGTAGAGTTCGGAAATTGACCAAAAGTATCGGCGAGGAAAAAAAAGGTGTCTCTAAAGTTGAACAAAAAAGTTTTCAAATTTCTGTCACGCACATTTATTTAGTGCTCGCCTCAATGTTTCCATATTATTTAAATGACATTTGTCGCTCTTATATAGTAATTCAGAAGCGCGTCAATAAAAAAGTCGCTTCCGTCATCAGTTAACAATTGTTATTAAACCTTTGACACTTGTTTGCAATTTCGAATTTGACCAAAATTATCGTAGCGATCGGAGCTACTGTTATACGCATTTCGACTCTCATTCCAAAAGTAGAACTAGCCTTGTGGGTTTAGTCTTCAGTTAGCAATTTATTGTTTTTAAATGTTACTATTATTACTCTCATCCTGATTTCAGTGTTTGACATGACTTTTGTATTATTCGTCAGTGTTACGCAATTGTGGCCAGCTGCTGTAAATGAAATAGTTTCCTAAGGGAATCACTTAACAAACAGTCAGTGAGTGATTAAGCGCCGCCTCAGTGCTGATGTAAACACCGCCTCCGAGTTCCAACAGCTGACCTCCTTCAAGGAGCAAAAAAAAAAAAGGATGACACAATGCGGAGGGATCGGGTAACAACCGCACCAGGAAGTGATGTGTTGAAGTTGGTATGTAACGCTGCAATTCTTTCACTTCAAAAAGTAATCAAAATTTTCCAATTTTCTCCATGTCATAATTGGTTTTGTACATTTTTTGTATTTTACTAATTGTTTTTGTTCTGTCAGTTTTTGGTTTTCATTCCTGGGCACATTTGAGAGAAAATTTATTTTCTTTTTCAAATAGCAGTAGTTAAAAGAATGTGATTAAATGAACCACTTCATTCTTAGTAATATATCTATTTTTTTAATTTATTGTATTTATTCATTATCTTCTCTATACCTTCCCGTGCTAGGCTAATAGTGGAACTGAGGTCAAGGTGAAAATGTTGGGCTGTGTGATGTCTCCCTCTCGTGGGCAAAAAAACTAAATTTAATAGGCATGTCTATGTCCTATCACAGTATAATAAAATCCCATATGTATTTACAATTGTGTGCATGCGTGTCTCTTTACTAACCATAAAACGTTTGTAGCTTCGGACTAAAACGTAGGTCCATTGTTTTCTTGACATGCATTATTATTATTATTTTTATTACTGTTATTCTTTGTTTCAAAAGTTCAAAAATGGAAGAAGACTGTCTAAAAAATCAGATGTGACACTGGAAGCGGCAGGATGAGGTTGCCATGGCGCCCAGCGGGAGCGGGAAAAATCAAGTGGAGACACTCGGCAACCGACAGGACGGCAGCCATTTTGTGCACACGGCGGTGAGGTCAGCCGCCGTGCCGTCAGACTTCTACACTCTTGGCTTTATTGTGTTGTTCTTGTTGTAAGTTTGAGCTTCTTTGAACACACAAGAATGTTCAAATGTTGCTTTTTGGTTTATACAGTTCATTTCCCTTGTTTTCTATGGAAAAGAATGTTCAATTGAAAATAAGCATGTGGAAACCCACAGACAGGAAAGGGAAGATGTGTGGGCATAGGCAGAAAGTCAAATCCAGTACCACGACATCCCTGTCGCCCGCTAAGATATCCCGCCACCAAAGAATAAGATGGCACCCAATCAAGCCTTTGCATACAATCCACAATGCGACACCCTAAAAGTAACCGCCACCTACACCACCGAGCTGGAAAGAGGGAGAGCGATAGAAGCCGAGCGAACGCGCATCGTTATTCACACCCCCGTGCCGTCAAGAAGCGCATGCAGCAACACCAAAAGGAGCCGACGAGGATGACGCCAGCAGGCAAAGAACAGCGAAAGGCATGCGGAGGCGGATCAAGGACAAACGAACATCACATCCGATTGGAGCTTTTATTCCAAGGCCGAAATGACAGGTACACAGTTGATTGGCAGATCCAAAGAGAGATACAAAATCACAACCATCAGCGCCGACACGATTGTCTCATCCTTCCTGACTTTGTCTCCTGACAACATAGAAAATAAGTTTGGAGTGTCCGCTGGCGTTGTTTTGGAACGTTATCCCGCAGCAGTGTGATGATTTTCATAATGGCTTCTTTTAACAGGAGACCGCTCCTCACACTGCTATGGGCTGGCCTTCCTCTCGAGTCAGCATCCAGTCATGAGCAAAGGTAGGAGGACGTTAAAATTCGCAATCTTCCTGTACTTTCAAGGAAATCGCATACAGTAATACTGTGACAAAAATCCAGCAAGTCAAATGGAGTCCTCTCTCATTCACAAGCCGTACCTTGAGATACTCAGTCATAAGTGAAGTCATACAAGGGCTTTGACTTAGGTCTTCCCAATGAAACACACTTCTGTTGTTTATGTTCGATTTTGATTGGACTCAACTATGACCAAGCTTAGTGTCATTTTTTTTGCTGTCTCTATTTTCATTTTGCCATTCTCTTCTTCTCCATTCGACCAAAATGTCTCTAGAATGTCCTTTGTGACAGCGTTTCGCTACAGGTTTGCACGCCCTACACAAAAACAAAAACAACCAAAACAAATGGCACCTAATTGTGAAAATGCTATTTGAAATGTTAGTTGAGGTCGAGGGCCAGTCGAGTTTTTCTGGCTAGTGTCAAGTCGTGATTTGTGTCCCCCTCCTCTACAAATGACGGCACATTTTGGCCATTTGTACGTTGAGCACAATGTTTTTGCAGGAGCCTTTGACTAGTTTGTCCGATTTAGCAACTCTTCCACATCCTACTGAGGCTACAAACTGCTTTGGGATGACATTCCACAACTGACACAAAATCCCCAACTTATTTCCAAAATTGTACTGCCAAATATCAAAATTTCGGACCCAATATTTATAAGACAGTGTCGGTCTTAATCATCAGATAATCAAAGAGAGAGATAATCCAGATTCATTAAAGTGCAGGAAGGGGGTGAAGTGATGGAATGGAAACGGGAGCTCTGGTTTACTACGCGGTACCTGGAGTGGAATTTGCGTCCGCGTCTTGTGGGTGAGGGCAGGGTGGAGGCGGCGGGGTGAAGTTAGCCTCGGGCAGGCTCCCCTCCAGAGACGGCATGGGGGACGGGGACGCCGGCAGCAGCGTGCTGTTGGGGCTGTTGATGTCACCCTCCCCCACCAGGGTCATGTCGGGGTGAGTGTCCTCCTCCACGGTGCGGAGGCTCGACCGGGTGTCCGGGGGCCGCGGGATGGGGGATAAGTGGGTCCCGAAGGGTGAGTGGCGAGACGGGGGCATCAGGCACCGCCTGACCCCGGAGTGTCCGAGCGAGGAGTCCAGACTCTCGGAGCGGAGGCCCGAGGCCAGCGGCCCTCGAGTGTGCCCGCCGTTCTCACGGCTTTGCTTCAGAGACTCCGGTGTGGAGCACGCCGGGTCCGAGGAGGGGCAATCGGGAAGGGGCACCAGACGCAAAAAATCGGGAAGCACTAAGTCCTCTTTGGTCAGTAGTCCGCGCTGGTCATTGGCCCGGGTGCTCTGCGCCCGGCTCAGCAGCTCGAAGAATTCTGCCAGAGAAAGGACAATATGTTGCGCGTTAGTTTGACAAACTAGCGAGCGGCTCCAAGATGGAGACATATGGCAAGCAGATAGGGCAGGAAGCGACCCCACAGACCAAAGTCAGGCTAAGAAAAGACTCAGGATGTCTGACATTTTGGTTTCAAGCAACCGCTTCAGTCCTTCAAAAGCAAACTTGTCTTTGCTACCAAATGTGGAGGTGATTTTGATCTTGAACTCTGTTATTTGCTGAAAGTGATATTCAATATTTAAAGGGAGGATCTTCATTTGGTCAAATGAGCTTTTGGCTTCACTATGCAAATGAGGTGGCTACTTCAGCGACGTAATCCGACTGTGAACAAATTCCCACAAAGTTCGTGATTCCTGCTCCGAGGGCAAAGCACAGCTGAGCGGCGAGAGATGAAACAAGGGAGGTTTACCTTCGGCTTCGTCTATATTTATCTTTTTCTGTTTTCTTTTTTCGCCTGGTAGCGCCGAGTCCAGTCCACTTGCCCGCCCACAAATCTCCTTTGGCGCTGTTGACCTCTCATCTTCCTGCAGACGCAACAATGATAACGCTGTTAGGCCAGATCGGACCTCTCCATCCTTTGTCGGCGTCCGCCTCGTCGCAAAGATGCGAGCCGGTTAGTCAGTTAGGGTGAAGAGGAAACACCCGTTTGTCGCATTGGCCCAAGTGTTAATTTGGGTGAATGGAGCCGGCCCGCGGAAGGAGGCGGCGTGGACTTACTGTTGCCGATAGACTCCTGGTCGGTGGTTGGCTTTTGAGGGAGGAGCTCTTGGGTACATCTGTGGACCACAAACCATACGTGAGACCATTCCATTTCCGTACATACTTATGCAACATAACTTACAACTATTGTCATTTTGAGCATTAAAACATAAATTAGCATTGCCACTTTTTTTACAAAAGGTTAGCGCGGTACCTTTGGCCGAGGCCGGGTCAACACGGTCCAGCACGACACGCAGACCGTCCAGACTGGATATGGGGGCTCCCAGGTCCAAAGGTTCCATTTGGCCGTTCTACAACAAAGCAGACGATGTGTTTGAACCGCCGGCGGAACACAGGGTAAAAGTAGAAAGCCACGAGACTCAAATAAACCCCATGGGTGACGAGGAGTAATTGTAGCCCTGGGTACTCCACCCTGTGGCACTCCGAGCCCACACGACTTACTATTTTGGCCACCAGTTCAGTGAGCAGGAGGCCATACTTGGCCACCACGGGGCGTAAGACTTCAGCGACCGGCTTGGTGGGTTTGGCTTTCAGCCCCACTGAGCGGTTAATGGGCACCAGGTCCAGTCTGATAGGAGAGAGAACGGCATCGTCACAAGAGTCGCCACACAACGCGTTGTCATGGGAACGCTTCGCACCGGAACAAGGTCCTCTTTTCCAATCGCAGATCTCGCGAGCTGAGGGTCATGCAGTCTTGGTCCAACACTAAAGGCTTTAATTGGAAATAAATAATACATTTAGCACCTTTCCATGTTTTTACATCAGTGTCGTAATTATATGATGGCAGTCCCCCCCCCCAACGTTATAGTTCCCAGTGTTCATCCTGGACTTGATCACCTTTTCGCCTCCCACCAGGAAGAGATCCACCGCCGCCACGTTAACATTGATGCCGTGACACAGAACTTGGAGGACCTCCCGAATGGAGGCGCCGGGCCGAAGAGAGATGGAGGAGATGGAGCCGTCGGGCAGCATCACGCTGCATTGCTTTGGGGAGCGCTCCCACGCGCCCACCGAGTGTCGATTGTCTGACTACAAGTGAGTAGAAAACCATTTGAATGTTTTCCGTGGAATCAAACACATATCTGGAACTCCGTGTATAGTCATGCTGCATTCTTCTATCATATCCAACTTAAAATGCGTACCAAGAAAAAAAATGTGAGTGGGCAGGCAAATAAGAAGAACGAAAGTGGGCTCTGTGTGTTGTCATGGTGATTTGCCCAGTGGATCCTTACCTCTATCTTGCCAGCGGAGCAAGACGTGGCCATCTCCAGGCTGGTACTGGAAGACAAGGAGCCTTGGGACTCCCTTCGGCCGTTACTACCCCAATAGTCTGCACGGAGAATTAGGGGAAGCCCCCTTTAGAGGGGGAAAAAAAGTTCCTTGTAGAAGTTGTGCGTGACACTCACCGAGATTAATATCGCTAATGTCCTTCTTTTTAGGACCCTTGCCAAAGCTCCGATTGCGAGACCACGAAAAGAAAATCCCACGTTTTTTGTCAGCGCTTTCATCTCGGTTGTCCTCATTGAGTGACCTCCCCGACCGCTGTTTCCTGGCGTCCTGCAAGGTAAGACGGCAAAGGGTCGAACTTGACTGATATGAATGAAAGGGGGAGCAAAAAAAAAAAAAAAAGTACCTTCTTGGGAGTGGAAAGGGTCGAGCGGTCCGAGCTAGCGCTGTGTTTGGACGGTGCGGGACTGCAGGGGATCTGGTAGGGATCCGGCAAGGGGAGGCCATCCACCTCGGCATGCATGCACTCTTTGTAAAGGGAAGACTTGAGGAAACGGGAGTAGCTGTCAAACTTCATCAGATTGAAGATCTGCAAATGGGAAAGGGGCAGGGCAAATTAGCGAGGGAAGGCCTCATGAGGAGAAAATCAATTCCACGCTATTAGAACAAGGCGAAAAAAATTCACGTCTGCATTTTGAACGCAAAATGACAACAGTATTTTGTTGACGTGGGCGGCCCAAGAGCCGTACCTGCAGCTGCTGCGTCTTGAACATGTCGGGCCTCGGGGACGTGAGGACGTCGTCGGCCAGTTGAGCTTGGCTGTCAATGTTGACCGGCATGGTGGCCTTGCTGGACAGAAAGCTGTTGTAGATCTCGCCGGCTCTCTGGGACAGCTACGGCAAACGCACTTCTGGTCATCTCTGACAACGCGGTGGGGGTGATGACACGCGGCGGGCATACCTGCTTTTTGTCAGTCGCAGGAACATGGTTGAAGTATTCACAGGCTTGCCAGAACAAGATATTCTCCTCACTAAATTCTTTCTTGAGAAATTCCTGTGGAAACAAATGACGACTTCTTGAGTTCTGCCTGTTGAAGTTTAACATTCCTGAAACAAGGACTTTGTGGGCACGTACCGAAAAGTAGCGGACGCCCACCGGGTCCTGGAGGAGGCGCTCGAAGCAGCCGGCCCAGCTGGCCACGCGTTGTTCCGGAAGCCCTCGGTGGCTTCCCGGAAGGCTTCCGTTACTGTTCAGGCTGCTGTGGCTGCAGCATCCCTGCAACTGAACGCCGCCGGAATCTGTTCAAAACACACGTACTACATTATTAGATTTGACAGTTAGCAGTGATGAGCTTCTTTTGAAACTAGAAATATTGATTTTAAGGCGGACGAAATCAAGCTCCGAAAGACTTACCGCCGTCGGAGGAAGCCGCCGACTGAAAGAGAGCAAAGAGAGACATGAGTGAGAGGCTGCTGTCATGACCCCCTGCAGGCTGCTGGAGATTGGTGTTAATTTGTACGAGGGGGTGGCGACTCAGCCTCTTTCACACTTGTTCACACCTCCACAGGGAGGAGGGCGGAGGCGTAGGAGCCCCCCCCCCTCCGCGTTGTTTGATTTGCTCCTCAGTGTCCTAAATGTAAGTATTCTTGCAAGAGGGGCAATCAATGGCTCTAATGGTCCTCCATTCACTTGCTAATTGCGCCATTGAGTGCTTTTATGTGCACATGGACATGTCCTCAACGAAAAGGGCAAGTGGCCACAGACCCCCGTGTAGCCAAAGAAAATAGAAGAATTTATTTCAAATGGTGGTCCACCTATCTATGGCAGCGACAGATAGTTGCAGCCAGCACTTGTCAGAAGGTGCATAACGAATCAACGTTGGATTCTTGGTGTGCCTGAGATTTTCCACGTTTGTCGTTGTGCTCCTTGTTAGAGAATAGGCATTTGTGAAGAAAAAAAAATTACTGAAACGCTGGAAAGTTGTCATGTGCGGTCTAGACTGTAAAAATAAGTTCCTCTCGTAAAAGTTGCTGTATATTTCGGGTTCAGATTGTCAGACATGTCATTTGTTTAAAAGTGATATTTTCCACATATTACAAACGCATTTTGAAACCAGAAAAGTGACAGAAAAAAAATCGCCTAGCTGACATGTAGCCACCTAGTTATTTTGAAGTGAAATCATGAAAAATATTTTCTAGTTTGGGTATTGGAAATGAAAGCAACAAATTCTATGTTTTGTTTGGCCTTAATTTGAATCCAAGCTTGGCTTTTAATTGCACGTGGTTGGGAATGTCCGCCTTAAGTCACGCTAATGTGGAGCCGTTTCTGGAACAAGGGTGGCGGCAAGACTAAAAACCACAATTTTGCGACTCTATACGTTGTTTTCAAAGTTGTCGACGAGCCACAGCGCAAGCTCGGACATGTCGTGCCCATCGTGCTGTCAGATCCCCGATGGTGACGTTTTGTTCCGTTTTGAGTTGGTAACCACATGTGAAACGCAAGCCGCTCAACCGCTAATTGTCTCTCGTAGCCTCTTTACAACCGTCCAGCTGCCGTGTTCAACCCGCTGTAGTCGACACCCAGGAACCCCCCCGGCCCCACCTTCCGCCGTAGCCAACATGTGTGTGAAGCGCCTGAGAAGAAAACAGACTGACCATCTGCGTGTCCCTTTGGAGCTAAAAACATTCCGAAACCTCAAACCCAAACTACACAGTAACTGTTTGAAGGAAGAAAGACATCACACTTGTGACGTTAGGTTTGCTTTCGAGTTCACCCATGACAAATGTGTCCGGTGATAAACAGGAGGATCTTGATCGATTAACTTTTTTTAATTTAATGTTGTCACAAATCCAATGATAAACTACTTTAAAATTGTCTTCTGTTTAGGCTAAATAACACAACATACGGAGGCTACGAGGTCTACGTTACGTATTCATGAGGGACCACACACACAACCCGCCCTTGTCCTGTCCCCTAAGTGATGACCCAGGCACACGATCGCCCCTTGCCCACACACTCACTCCCTTCCTCTATTGACACCTTGGATGACAAGTTGGTCCACAGTGGGTGGCGACAGAAAAGGAACTGGTCCCCCCCCCCCAACACACACACAATAAGTCCACAGAATAAAACTAAGTTAGCTTCTATCGATCGGATACTGTGTTGACTGCGGGTATTAAATGCACTTCCAACATTTCTGTGGTTGCTGAGTCTGGCGTATACCAGACACCACATGTCAAAGGAACACTCAAAACCTCGACAAAAAAATAATCCTGATACAAATCAGGGAACTTCGATGATATTGCCACCGGTTAGCACCCCTGAAGAATCGCTTGATGTTTCCTTCGGGCTTGTTAAGGCATGCTTTTGGTATTAAAAACCAGATGAACATGTATCCAGAGTCAACAAAAAAACGTGACACAAATAACCACAAGCCCCCACCGCTTGAAGCAGCAAGAGATGAGCCACAAAGAGATGGGAAAAACAGCTGACTCAAACCAAAAAGGAGTTGGCAACTGCAGGGAAAAAAAAAACTGCGTTCTTACGGTGTTGAAGTTCCACGTCCTCTTGAAGGAAAGTCTCTTTTTGAGACTCATTGTTCCCTTGACTGCTCGGCGAGCGGTACGCAAGGCAAAGTAGACGTGCGCATACCTGAGCATTCCCCACCCAAAGCTAGGCCAACCGTGTCTGTACAAGTCGGAGAAAGAGAGGGAGGGGGAAAACCCTGAAATTTGACATGGCACTGGACTAAGACGAAGAAGACGAAGGGGGCGGAGGGGAGGTTTCCTCATTCGGCAGCTGTTGCCATAGAAACCCTGCCGACGATACATACAGTCGCTCCAACATTGACGAGAAGGAATCATAAGCCCCCCTTCTTTCCCTTGACAAAAACCACAATGCCCCCCTTCCTTTTAGTACTCTGGTCTGGCTTGAAAAAGAAGAAAAACATAGTCGGGATAAATCGAAACCATATGTATTCCGATGAATCGGCCGTATCTCACAAAGCGAGTGTTGCTTGCAAATATTTTGCAAACGGTTGTAAAGTGTTTTTTCCTGTCACAAAGAACCGTTGGCAAATTTTCGGTGTGATAAGAAAAAAACGGTTTTGCAAGCGTTAAAACTGTTGGTGAATCTCTGGCGAATGCCCGCGACCGTTTGCGACATTCAACAAAACATAATTAAATAGACAGTCGAGCCGTACGCAAACACTAACCCAGTTAGTGACGATTCCAGTGATAGACAAAAACCCACTTGCATCAACGCCGTCGAGTTTTTGAAGTTTCAAGTAAAACAGGTGTCCGACAGTACCGACGAATGCCCACCTCTGCCGGAAACCTTCCTATACCTTTTAAACCATGGCTAGCCAAGTAGCGCTTTACAAACGTTAGAATAAAAACTCACGTCATGACGAGCAGCCTGCCAGAAACAGTTTTCACGTAAAAACCTTCAAACATGGTGAATGCTAAAAACTAGTTATTCATCTTGTTATTCCTTAGTTTGTTGTGTCTCCTACACTATATGTAATATGAGACATTCACACATTTATTTGGGTAAACAATTTTAATGGCCCTTCGAAGGAAACACAAAATTTAAGTTTGACACCCCTGGCTTAGATGTAGCCACCGAATTGGGAATTATGGGAATCAAGCTATTACAAGGGAATAAATCAGATTTTATTTTTGTGTAAATAAAGTCATTAGTTTATGAAGGGGAAAAAATACCCCCCCCAAAATGTTTTTATGAGAACAAAGTGGAGGCATTCTAGTTGTTTGTATGGCACAGTAATGCTTTTCATGTGACGCTTTGCTTGTCACAAGACGCTTAATTACATATTGCGATCATCGCAGTTATCTGCTGCGGATGACAAACGAAAATAACATCAAGGCGACTTCCTTTTCGAGGAGGAGGAGAGGGAGCGGTGCGTCAGATAAGAGGGAGGAGAGATTTCCTTCCAACACAAGGTCACAAGAGTTTCTAATGGTAAATCCCCATTTTACACTGAAGAAATTGGCATTTTTTATGACGATAGGCTCAGTGGTTGAAGGGGAAAAAAATCGGAATATTAAACGGCGAGAATTGCAATTAGCATGAGATCAAATGTAGCTGTTATGGGAATTATGTTTATGAGAAAAACATTTAGTAGCAGGTAAATCAATTTCTAGTAAAAGTGGAAGAAAAATCTGTTTACAATAAGATGTGTGAATTTACTCTGAGAAAAAAACTGAAAGTTTTGCAAAAACTAAAAGCAAAAAAAATATTTACATTTAATTGAATTTTATTTAATGCTATTTTTGAGTAATCCAAACTGACGAGAAAAGACAGCACGTTTTAAGTGGCAGTTTAACCCTGAAAAAAATAGGATGAAAGAATTATATCCCAAAAAGTTCTGAATAATACAAGGAGAATTTTCTTGGGATAAATAAAGATGTACTTTCATTTCATGAGAATAAAATGATATAATTAGGGGCAAGAGCTACAGGAAAAAGTCCTGCATATAAGCTTTGTGTTGTTGGAATGTCCTCCTGTAGATGAACGACAGGGCTAGTAATGCAATATGTAAAATAAACAGCCAACTTCATAAAAGCAAGGAATACCCCCCCCCCCCTCCTCCCAGCATGTATTATCAAAAAGAATGGCCTGCGATCGCTTGAGCCTGGAGGGCAACCACATAAGACGCGACCACACCCTCGCACTGCTATTTCGCTCCCATAAAAAAACACCCTAAATGGACTTTCCGAGCTTGAAACCCGACACGTGTAATTAGCCTGCTGACTCTTGCCCCCGTTTTCCCATCTTACAACAAAGCTCAGTGTGGGTACGCTCGGCGTGATGCGAGGGCCAGGGTGATCGTTGATTTCCTGAGTTTACGTTCTGCCGTCTAATCGCTTTGGTCATGCGGGCAAGCTGAGCTGCTTGAAAAAGAAAAGGCACTCATAAAAACAACTTTATTCCTTCTAATTTTAGCCTCTGTTCTAATAGAAGCCACGTCCCATTTCATTGCCGGGTTCGTTGAATACAAAAACCCTGATTCTTCTTTGCCAGGTCAACTTGAATTAAAAAAACACCACCACCACACTCCAAACTGACAGTTAATCGTATTTTTTCTAAAATTGTCGTATACCAGCAATGCCTTGATCAATTCTTTGGCAGGTTGCCTAGACTCCATTCTAATGGAAGCCATATATTCCAATTAATCCACCCCAAACAGATGCCCTACTTAATTAATCCACTTGAGAAAAAACAAAATAGAAAACAATTGACACCCCAATCTTCAGACGCCTCCACAAAAATAAACGGAGGTGACACCTGTAAAGCCGACAGACGACTACACCGCAATTGCCTGCGCGTTTCAAAATCTCGCGTGGTTGCCCGTTCAGATGATGTCACGGCAACGCGAGATTTCCAGCGGCGGTCGGAGAATGAACTAGATAACCGCATCCACATCTGCCTCTCGCATATTCAGATGTAGCGCATGTGGGCAGCAGACCAACAAAATAAAAGCGGTGAGAAAAACGACGTTCGCCGGCAGACACCTTTTGCAGCGTGTCGCCAAACCGGCACAACTGAATGCCAACCTTTTCTTCCATCCAAACACCCACACAACGCCCAAGGACAGAAGAGGCGTTTTGCACTTTGACGAATAACGTATTTCGTCAAAAAGCGGACCCAACTCATAATGGGCCGGTGCCCCAATTCTTGGCCAGATCCACCAGACGACTTGCAGTGTCCCCTCTCATAGTTGGCTCCATATTTATAGGAGCCATACCCTGATTAGGTGCCAGTTCTTAAAAAAAAAAAAAAAAAGCTTAATCCTCAAAACATCATCTGATGGTAGATCCTCCAATAGTCGTCGTGACCCAATGAATTCATCGCCAGGTCTCCTGGAATGCTTAAACGCTGCATCCCAAAACAGACGACCAGCACCAGAGATGTCTCACTCACTTGATGTCTCACTTCAAAATTGATCGCTGACAATATTTCTTACAATTGTCTTAAAGAACAAATGCCTCACTCCAGACCCAACAACAAGCAGTACTTCCTCAAATAGTGATCTCCGTTCTTGTAGAAGCCATCCCACAATTATTTGCCAGATCCACTTGAATCGAAAAAGTGCCAAAACAGATGACAGGCGCTGTTTCCTTTGATAGCTCCCAAACACCAAAGAAATCTGCAATCGGTGGCTTTGTTCTATTAAAGACTATATTCCAATTAATCGCCGCTTGAACAATCAAAGCCCGCAACCCAAATAAGACACCCACTCAAAAAAAGCAAATATTCTCTCTTTGAGGGAAGACGACAACAATAATTTGATCGCGTCGGGGATAGAAACCCTTTGGCCGTTCAAATAAAAACCATCAACTCGATCACTTTGCATTTTTTGCAAGAATAGATGGCCCGACGCACCATGCAACGAGAAACATTCCGCAGCAGCCCACACAGCCAGAGAGGACTTACGGAGTTGAGGGTAATGGTGGGTTCCATGTGTGTGGCACGCAAACGGGTCCATTCGCGGGAGCTTGATGCGCCGAGTGCGGGAGAGCCCCAAATCCCAGCAGCGACTGGGAGTCGCGTACCGTGACTCTCGCTCTCCCTCCCTCCCTCCCTCCCTCTCTCTCTCTCTCTTTGGTCGCAGCAGATTCCTCCTCTCTGTTTACCTCCCACCTTCCGCCTCCGTGTCTTCTTCATGCCTTCCCTTTTGACGCCCACAGGCGCCACGGGAAAGAAAGTCAGTCGTGTCTAATGAGCAACAAGGGTGTAAAAGCAACGGCGACAGAAATGCCCGAAAGAATTGCTTCTTTTCGTTTCGTGATTAATTATGCTAAATAGTGCTGCATTCTAAGAAAATTTAAAGAGAATTTAAAGACAAGCGGCTTTTATAATGTGTGATTATCGTTTATAGTTATATGTGAGTGGGTGGAGGTTGTGGCGTACAGCAGCTCCTCGTGATTGTTCTCATTTCGTATTTGAGTTTGGAGTGCATCGTAATTGTGGCTCTCTGTAGTTTCTATTTGTCAACCGGAATCTAACCGTTTACTGCCACCGACGAATATATCCGTCAAGTACAGTTTTTAACGGTTAGGCGTGAAAGAGAGTCTTTTCCAGCTTGTGAATTTCAAGCTTCTGTATGATTGTAAGATGTCAGCATTGCATCAGATTGATTTGAGAAGATTAGGCATGAGAGAAATGTTCAAATTGAGTTTAGGCACCGCCCACACAAACATAGGTACATGTGATGTATACAGGTGTATATAGCATACAGAGTATGTGTCATAGTTTGTAGTGGATGATTTGTCAAAAGATGACACAGGTGATGGAAAGAACGGCAAACGCCATGTGGAAAAAAAGCCTCTGACATTCAAAACGATCCATGCGAGTGTGTCAATCAGGGTGCGTTTCTCAGTAGTATGGCTGTGAATAAATTCTCAGTCTTGTTTTTGTTGTGGTGGTGTGTTACCATACACAGTAAATGTAAAACTTACCTCAAGGTCATCCAGAGATCGGGCCAAGCTAAGACGCTTTGAAGAGCGGCGTTTGGAGGCACGGAGTGCACCCAATCCCCAAAATCTGGAGCCCTGTCAAAAGAAAAGTGTAGTTCAGTCATATTTTTCTTCAATTACACTACAGTGTTATAATAAAATTGAATGAATAAATATTCAAGAAAATTTTTATGATTATTATTATAAATA